>NW_003852413.1:8846792-8858363 GCF_000181295.1 Otolemur garnettii
AAGATGGGTGATACAGAGAACTCCAAATTTTCCAAATCCATTTACTTCCGTTTGGATTCTCTGGGTCTTACTCTTTCCTAATCAATGCTCCAATTTCCTTTGGCAGGCTATGATTTTACCAGTGTAGAAATTCAGGCAGTTTTCAAGACATGAGGGCTGTCAGCAAAGTATCTGGCCATGCTCTATGAAAAACAGGATTAGCAATGGCTGGACACTCTCTGGACAGCCCTCATAGAACTTCGCCTTTGGTTTTCTAGTTTCTCAATTGTGTGGACTCAAGAGGTAAGTGAATATCCCAGAACTGTCTTAGAGAGCCCGGGAGCAGCCAGCGTTGGGGCTTGAGCTTACCAGCGTCTTATTTGAAGCTGCTGGGCTTTGCTTTTCAGGCCTGCCAGCAGGCCCTGCACCCTCAGTGGTCTGATGCCTCTTTCCTGTCCATTGTCGCTAATGGACAGTCCTTTCCTTCCAGGTGTCTGGCATGAAGAGTGGAGGGAGGTGGGTGGCTATTAGCTCTGCATCTTCTCTGGGGCCCTGACAGAGGACATCCTCATCTTGCTGTGCTGAGGACAGCACCATAACTCAGGCCCCAATGCTGCGCTGGGCAGGGGTGCTGTGAGTTCTCACCGCCTAAGCCCCCTCGAGTTTGATATTATTGTATCATCCCCACTTCACTTACAGGAATGTGCAGTCCAGGAATTTCCACTCGCCAGGGTGTGGCTATGCAGGGGCAGGGTTGGTTCCTAAGGTCGCAGAAACTCACTTGGCCACCGCCTGGCCCACACTTGCGCGGTTCCAGGTCCTGGGTCCTGCACACCTTCCCCCACCTGCCTCTCGGATAGCTGCTGGGTGAATCTGTGCAAGTTGGAGGTAAATGGGCTCCCAGCAGCTGTTCTTTCCCCTCCCACTTAGTGAGGCTTCCTTGCCTTAGTGACTTCGCTTGCCCGTCACCTTCCAGCTTCCCTCCGTTTTAAGTTTAGGCACGACTTACATACAACAGAAACCTAGGTCTGAAATGTTTCATTATTCATTATACTCCATTATTTTTACCTACGCGCCCAAGGGCCCAGCACTTGCCCAAGGGGCTTCCCAAAAGACTGGAGTCCCTTCCCAAGGCCTTGGTCTTACTACTCTGGCCAGTGCTCCGGGCTCACCCAGCGGCAGGCAGGTGTGATCCGACTCTGCCCAGCCCGCCCAGGGCCAGGTGAGGCCAGGCTGCCTGTCCCAGCGCACGTTCCCGGGGCGGGGCACCCAGTCGGCCGGGCCTTTGGCCTGGGAGTCCCTGGGGCGCCTGGCACGCACCGGCGCGGGCCCCCAAGTGGTCCTGCAAGCTGCAGGTGGCTTCTTACCTGTGTGGGGTGGGGCGGGGCCGCGGGCGGGGCGCCCGGCTTTGCACGCACCTGGCCAATGCCCAGCGTAGGGAAGGCTGTGCGGGAAGGGACAGCCTCCAAACCGCGAACACTGGAGATCCGCAGCACCACCAAAGGGACCCAGCTTGCTGGGGCCCTGGGCCGTGGGCAGGCTGGCTGTAACCATTTGCCCTTTCCAAGGGTGATCCCGATTTAGAGGGTCCTGAAATGTCTCTGATTTGGAGAGCATTCTTTGGGGAAAATAATACAGCAGTACAAATTCAAAATAAGGCACAGGGCTTGGGAAGGGGCGCCTGTGAGGGAGGATTCTCACGGAGTTGGCTGTAAGGTGACCTCACCAGGGGCTCAGGGCAGCCTGTGGTGTTCCAGGCTGCTGCAGAAGCCCCACTTAGTGAATTCACTTGCCGGTCAGCTTCCTGCACAGCCCAGCCCAGCCCCACAATGGTGGGAAGGAGCGGTGGTGCCTCTGGGCAGGAGGAACACAGCCCAGAATTGTACTTCTCCTGCCCTGGGAAGAGCTGAAGCTGGATGCGGGAGGCTGGGCCTGCCTCTGCACCGCCTCAGCCCTCTGCCCTTCCAGTTCTCCTGGTGACAGGGCCTGGCTCCATTCGTGAGGAGGCCCTGCATGGCCACTGCCTGTCCCCTGGAACCACCACTGAGGTCCCTAGATGCCAAGCATCCTCTAGACGACCTCCAGAATGAGTCAGCTAGGGTAGCCGGCTTGGCTTAGTCCAAGGAAAGGCCTGTGGCTCTTCACACAGGGTGAACCTCTCTCTGGACCTGTATGCCAGCATCACTGTACCTGATGTGATCTTCTCCCAAATTAAAAAGAAAAAAAATCAGACTGGAGATCACGTGGGATCTTTTCTGACATCTGCACTTTGCAATGGGCCACCATGGTAATAAGTCTCCCACTGGCCTCTCCCCACCTAGCAGAGAGGAGGTGGATCCAGGCCTGTGGACTGATAAGGACCCACCCCGGGGTTTAAAGCCAGGCTGGCATCTCCCTTCACTGATTGCAAGAGCTGTGATCGCCCAGAAGCCCCAGGAGCACCCGGGGGAAGCAAATGCAGGCCAGGTCCAGGGAACACACAGAGAGGAGGCCCTAGACACGGCTTGGGTTCCACTCCATAGTTGTGCAGTGAGGGTGTCAAATGCACCCTTCCTCTGACCTTTGAATTTTAGAGTTCAATGTGCAGTGTAAGCTGGATTTGCACCTCATACAAGTCATCACTGTGACCTGGATGGTGTCCCATGGACAAGAAGATCGAACCAACTTAAGATTAGTACTTGAGTTTAAACTTGGTTAGTTTTTCTTCAATAGGCGTCTCCTCCCTTTATGCTTTTTCAGTGAAAGTGCTCACTGAACTTAATGTGTGAAGTTACAAGAAATGTAAATTTTTTCGTTTCCTAACAAGTCTGTGCTGTGCATAAATGATTTATGAATCTGTAGATGTCTTCCCTGGGGACATGGATCCTACTTGGTAAGTAGGTGGGAGACAATCATTGTCTTAGTTTTCTATTGCTATGCAACAAACTACCACAAATTTAGCAGATTAAAACAACACCCATTATTTCAGTTTCCCCGGGTCAAGAGTCTGGACGCATTTTACCGGGTCTCTGTTGGGGGGAGGGGGTCCTGAATTGCAGTCAAGATGTCAGCCAGACCATGTTCTCAGAGCTCTGGAGGTGTGACTGGGGAAGAATCTGCCTCCAGCCTAACTCATGTTGCTGGTGTGTTCACTTGCTCATGGGTAGGGGACTGGAGCCCTTCTGGGTGTCACCTGCAGGCCTCCCTTGGCTGTTGGGGACATGGCTTTCCCAGCTTGGCTGCTTACTGCCTCCAACTACCAAGGAGGGCCTTGAGAGTGAGTCAGCTAGCAAGAGAGAGTCTTATATAATGTCACATAGTCCTGGGAGTGACATCCCGTCACCTTTGCCATGGTCTATTGGCTTATAAACCCAGGTCGTATGTAAGTTGGCTTCCTAGGTTCAGGGTCATCTTTGTCATCTGTCAAGTTAAGCATAACACAACAAACCACACATAGTTATGACAGGATTTTATTCTCTCTTTTACACAGTACACACTTTGGTGTAGTACACTGAATAGGTGAAAAGCATAAGTGAGCAGGGAAGGGGCCAATACCCAGACTGATGGACTCTGCTCTGTGACCCATGGGGATCCCTGGTCTTTCCGCCCTCTTCTCCTCTGAGAGGTTCCCACAGATGGATCCCCAGAACTGTGGGTCAGGGCTATAGCCAATTCTGGGCTTCTTCACATAACCCAGTGACAAGAACTGGAGATGCCGAGAGTGTGGGTACCAGCGACCGCATCTCCACTCTTTGTGTCTCTCTCCCTCCCGCTCTGTCTTCTTTCCTTACTGCAGGGGGGCTGAGCACATAAGCAAGTCACCCCTTCCATAAGGATCCCCGCTGGGATGCGGCAGGGACCCCTCAATGGTGGTTAGTGCTTTTATTTTGGCTCAGGAACTTTTACACATCAGCACGCAAGGGGCCCCGTTTTAGGATCGTGGCTGTGAAAGCCTCAGCCATTGGTTGTTCTTTGCAAGGAAACATTGGAAGGAAAGGAAGTAGGAGACCTGGGGGAAACACTAGCCAAAAACCCAGCCCCACCACTCTATCTGCAAGAGGACATGAATGCAGACACCTCCCAAGACTAAAAAAATGTATATACATATTTACACTACGTATTAAAAATTCGTACAACAAAAACAATAATGAAAATCCTCTAGGTCAAAATTCAGCTTTAACTTTCTTGCCTCAAAGCCCAAACTTTCAGGGAGATATTTGCAAAACAGACTGTCAAGTCCTCTGGCAGAGATTAAAATGGACCACGCTCTGTAAACCAGAAAGGTTCATGAACCCACATCATCCTCCTTCCTAAGCGCTGTTTCCTTACCGGGTAGGTTTTGCCTGTTTAGAAGGAGGGGTGATGTAGGTGTGTGTATTTGTTTAGTGTAGAATTTTTGGCAAGCATTATTAGGTTGGCGGGTGCTGAAAAGTGAAATCCTCTTTTTCCAAACCAGAAAAACTCAGATGCCAATTTCCCACCATCCTCCTCACAGTCCCACCAGGCAAAGGGCTGCCTCTCTTAGTCTATGGGAGACCCTGGTGCCGAAACAAAAGGTTGAAGGGAAGATGGGCTTTGGATGTTTTCCTTAATGGGTTCTGGCACTCCGAATATTCATTTCCCAGCTTGGAAAGACAAGGATGAAAACAGGTGGGTGGCTTAGGGTTGAGCCAGGAGCGGAGGACTAAGGAAGGAGGAGGAAGAGGAGTTACGGGCATGTAGCTGGGCACCGTCTGGCATCCCTGCAGAAAGGTGCTGCCGGGGGCCTGGCGGGGCAGGCAATAAACATGGCTTTGGGAGAAGGCAAGATTCCTCAAGGGAGCGTCTTCAGAATTCACAGCACTGGATGTGTGTCTGTGTAAGAGATGACAATGCCGATAGCACGGCAGATTGTGATCAGCCCTGGCAGGGAGCTCCACGCCGGGCTTTGTGGTTTGGAACAGTGCATCAAACAGGTCACCAGTCTCCCTCAGAAACACACCTGCCTCTGCCCGGAGCTGCCGCCACCACCTACACCCCGCTTCCTCCTGCCATGAGCTCAGCTTCCATTTCCTACCCCCGTTTTTTTAGTCAAGGCTGGTGTCACCTGTTTGCACCCTGAGGATATTATCCATAAGCACCTGCTGTCCTGCTTTTTGCTGGCGCATCGACTTCCTGGGTTGCCCATGGCCTTTGAATTGGTCAGCACCATCATCCAGTTAGATTTTCTTGGCAGGTACAAAGAGGACTTGAGCCAGCCCAGCATGTTCAATGCTGAAATAAGTCGAGGAAAAGGTTAAGATCTTGCCAATCAGAAGGAAAGAGTACCTAGGCAGGTGGATATGTCAGTTACGATTCAAGTATTGCACTGGTTGTTTTCCCTATTAACTCTCTAATCTTAGCCTTGACTAACACAGATGCTAAGAATAAAAATAGCAAGAGGAAAAGATTAAGTGGCTAACATTAGCTTGAGCAATGTACTAGTTAAAACTGGAAAGCTACTCTCTCAAACAGCATACAAAAATAATAACAATGTCTTCCAAATTATTACCTCCAAGTTCCCTTAAGGAAAAGTGATCACTGCCAGCCATTGCACCCGGCCAGTTCACCCATCCTCCAGCTCAGATAAGTCTTCCCTACAGCTTTTTTAAAACTGTGCCTATATTCTCGATAAAAATGTATGCTGTCTTTAGGAGCTGTCTGGAAGTCAGAGAACCTTCTACCTGGACTCCAATTTTGTGATGTCAATCTGTTATGCTACAGCAGAATTACTTTATGAGTAAAGGTAAGTTCTGCTCCATAATCATACCAAAAATGGTGAGTGGTTTACCTAGTCTGATACTGGCAGGAGATTCCTCACCTCCTTACTATCTGCTTAAAAAAAAAGCAAAACTAAATCTATTTTAGCCGCCATAGTTTAAGAGCAAGGCCAGATCTGATCGTTTGCTTTACAATGTGTACGTACGTTCATACACTTGGTGATTTCATTTTACTCTCTCTGACTCAATCTTTAAAATTGGTTTTTGGTCAACTTTTTATTATGGAGAATTTCAAACCTGGGCTCAAGCAAGCAGAATGGTGTCATGAACCCTCAAGTATGTACCCATCACCCAGTTCCAACAACCAGTGACTGCTGGCCAACCCTGGCCGCCTCACCACCTGCCTCCTCTTTGTTACTTGCACACACACACACACACACACACACACACTCAGACATCTTATCATTCGATTTATAAACAGGTCAGTACGTATGTTGAAAAGGAAAAGATTTCTTCTCTACATGACTCCAGTATCATCATCACACCAAAAAAAGTGTCAACTCTGTAATTTACTCTATAACTATAATTGACTATATAAGTTTACTACAACTTATGATATAACTATAATTTATACAGTTTATATAGATTGCATATATTTTACCGCTTTCCTTTAACTTAAGCAGTGGTCTTTGGCAAAAAGCAATAAAATCTTAGTTGATGTTATTCAGCTCAAATATCCTGGATTTCTAAGGGAATTTGTGCTTTTCTCAAAACTCATTCATTAGCTGGTTTCATTCCCAAGAATAGTCCTATGGGTTGAGCCCAGGGGGGCAGGGGTGGGACCCTGGCGGAATCAGCACTCATAGCTCTGAACTTGCCTTGCCCTCACAGCCAGGTGATGGTGCCCATGCCCCCACCCCAGGGGCACTGCAGACTGTGAACACAGCCACGTCTTCAGTTCCCGCCCTCGGTGCTGAGTGCCAGCATCAGTCTAGGTGTCTGCAGAGGAACAGTTGTTTGCCCAAGGAAAACGCTTGTAATAGTCCTGGCCTGCTGGCTGGCAGTCACGGAGCTGGAGGAAGGAAGGGAGGGGGATGCCGGGACAGAACAGGACTGCCAAGAGCGTTTGGTTTGCAGGATGTGTCAAGAAACACACATAAAAATGCAGGCAGCACCCACGGAGGCTTCTTCCAGGTTCTCTTTGACCACAAAATCCCCAAACTTCTACAAAGCCTGCTGTCTCATTGGAGGCGCTGCATCTACAGGAATCTCACTGGGAATTCATACTCCCAATCTCTCTCTTGCCTGGTCTGTCCTGTAAGCTGTCGGCTACATGGGTGTGCACCACAGATTTGAGTCCTTCATTTTGTTTGCAGAAGTCACCATAAGAGCCCCGCCCCATGACATGGGGAAATGATTTTTCTTCATGCAGTGCTCTCTGGGGTCTGCTTTGAAAAAGGCTGTCAGAGTTTCAGCAACCCCTTCTCTGGCTCCGGTTGGTTCTGGGAATGAGAGCCCAGTGCCCCGCTTCTGTGGGGCCCCACCCCCAGCTTGGAGAAGGCTAAGTGACACATTGCGTGTCAGTGAACGCCGCCTGCCGCAGGCCTGGGGCTCTCTTGGGGAGTGCTCATCATAACTTGCATTGTGCACATCAAGGGCCCTGACAAGTGCTGATGGATTTGGCTTCCTTGCGGCTCCCAAGCTCTGGGCGGGGACAAAGGGGAGCATTGTTTGGCAGGGCAGGCCTCTGCCTGCGAACCCACTCATTTGCCTGGCGGTGGAGACAGGTGTATCACACACTCAGTGCTCCGCGTGCCAGACAGAGCTCTACTGGGCGATAAAGATCTAGGCTTTGTTCCCCAAGGCCAGGCTTAGAGCAGCAGAGGTGGCCTAAGGACTGGCTCGTGGTCATTTTCCCTTCCCTGGAACTGGCCTCTGACTTTTCTTCTCTTGATTTGCTCTTCTCAACTCTGCTCCTTAAAAAAAAAAGAGGGGAGATAGGGGATTCCATCCCAACTTCCTGCCCTTTACCTGGGGAGGACCAACAGAATACTGGACACCCCCCGGGGAAGGCAAATTTGGACCTTTGTCCACCTCGTGGCTGTTCTCCAGGGTGACACCTGCAGGGAACCACCTCATGTCCCCCCAGACACCTCCAGCCTGACCCAGCCCAGCCAGGGCACAGCATGGGTAGGCGTTTCCCTTGCACGTCCTGGTTGTTGCAATAGGTACTTCAAACCATTTTCATTCTATTTTCAAATTGAAATTGTGTTTTTATTTATTAAACAACAAAGCTGAATAAGTCAAAGAACTCAATTTTGAAGGAAGTCACCCATGCTCTGCCCTCCTTTTCCCCAATTCTGAATCTGCTCCCCAGATGCACCTGCTTAAATTCCAGTTCAGACATTTCTTTTGCTACTCTCCTCCATTTTCTGATGCAGTGCTTGTCCTGGCATCTCTCCCTGTTTAGTTTTAGACATTATCGATTGACTCCTAACCTTAAAAGGTGAACATGTCCTCAGCCTTCGTTTGCTTACCCAAATAAGGGTGTTGCATGAAGTGCAATTCAGTGGTGCCATCGGGGCCTGCCTCCTGCTGCCTGTCCACTCCATCACCCTCCATGTGTGAGCCTGCCTTAATGTCCGTGCTTCTCTTTGTCCTAAATAAAATGACTGAGTTTTTGTGCAAAGCTATAACATGCCCAGAATGGTTGGTGGAATAAAGGGCCCCCAAAATGTCTAGATCCTAATCCACAGAATTTGTGGCCACCTTACGTTACATAGCTAAGGAAATCAAGGTTGCAATCAAGGTTGGAATTAAGGCTGCTGACCAGCAGACCTTGGAATGCGGGATCATCCTGGACTTTCCCAATGGGCGAATGTAATCACAAGTGTCCTACTAAGAGGACGAGGATGGCAGGAGAGGGTGAGTCAGAGGGATACTCTGTGTGAGAGACTCCACTGGCCCATGCAAGCTGTGAAGATGTAAGAAGGGGCCGTGAGCCTCAGAATACAGACAGCGTTCAGACAGTGTGTTTTTTAACCTTTTTAAAAATCTCCTGGCACACTTAAACCTATAGTTAAACTTCCGTGGCACACTTAAATGATGTTGATCATAATTCATTAGTCTTTTAAATTCATTTGCCCTCCTTTCGGGGTACAGGGAAGGAGCAGAATGCATCACACATACCCTTCCACACTCACCTGGTCTTTCACTACCTGGCATTGAGCACACGTGCTGGAACCCGGGCCCAGCCGATGTCTATTTCACTGGTAGGAACTGAAGCTTAGGTGTATTAAAAGCAGCTACTGACATGCAGCAAATGTTTAATTGGTTAGTTTGGGCCCACAAATATAAACTAATTGTGTATTACCTGCCTTCCATGGGAAATATAAAGAAAAGTAAGACAAATTAGCTGCCCTTAGTTAAAGAATGGGGAGTGAGTTACAGAGTGGATGTTTGAGTGCATTACCTTGTGCATTCCCCAAAAAATGTCTTCAGAGATGTTATGTAATGGTCAGAGCTATGAGATAACCCTTCTGGGTTTCCCTCTTGGAAATGATAGGGGGCTGGAATGTAAACACAGGTCTCCACAGCTGATATTGACTGCTCCCTTCCACTCAGCTCTCATTGCCTGAGTCTTCCCAGGAGTGGAAGCTCACGACTGTGCCCGGAGACTTGTCTTAACCTTTAGTCTTTAATTTCTCTGCCCTGCCATTCTCTGCTTGTTTTGTTTTTGTCCTCGTGTTGGCCCCTCAGGGTCACAAAATGGCTGCTGCAGCTCCATAAATCATACCCCTGTCTGTAGTGGGTTAAATAAATAATTAAATAAAATTAATTCAGGTGCTACCTGGAATCTCAGGATGTGACCTTATAGGGTCTTTTCAGATATAATTAAGGCAAGAATCAAGAAGAGATCATACTGAACTAGAGTGGACCCCGAATCTAATGACCATATCCATATAAGGGACAGAGAAGGACCCACAGAGATGTGGGGGATAAAACCATGTGAAGACAGAATCAAAGATTAGAGGGATGCTGCCACAAGCCAAACAATGCCAAGAATCACCAGAACAGGCAAAGATTCTGCCCCTGGAGCCTATGGAGAGAGTATGGTCCTGCTGACACCCTGATTTTGGACATCTGGCCTCCAGTACTGTGAGAGAATATATTCCTGTTGTCTCAAACCACCAATTGGTGACAATTTGTTATGGCAACCCTGGAAAACTAACACGCTACCGAAAGCTGGAGGAAGGGGGAGTCCAGCACCAGCTGAATCCTTCGCTTTTATTAGGAAAGCCAAAGGTTCCCTAGAAGCATCTTACCTGACTCCCTATGACATTTCATGAGTCAGAAATATGTAATGTGGCCAATGCTAGCTGCAAGGGAGTCTGGAAAACAAGAGTGTAATTTAGTTTTTCCAAATGTGGCGGTTCTGAGTTTCGATGACACTGCAGGTGCTCTGTTATAAAAATGACCCAGGCATATTCAGAGTCCTTATTGTTCCTAGAGGTGGAGACGAGGAAGTGTGGCCCTTCATCTCTGCCTTGCCCTTCTTCTCCTACAACCTCCTTTCTCACTCTCACCTGCCTCTCCAGCTGCCTGGCTCCTGTCTGTGACTCACAGGGAAGTCATGAATATTAAATAAGGCAATACACAGTGAACTCACCGAGCACACGTTTTGTGCCAAATAAAAGCATACAGGGAGGGTGCTTAGAAAGCTCAGATTAGATATACAAAGAGAAAGCTGGCAAAGCCTGACTGAATTCTGAAGAAAAAGCAGCCTTGGAGATGTTTAAGTATTGAAGGAACAGCTGCATGTCTCACATTAGGAAGTAAGGCACTTCTGGAAGCCAGATCGGGATTTGGACCAGTACTTCTCACACCTGAATGTGCATTTAAAAAGTTATCCATAGAGTTTACCAAATGTAGATTCCTGGATCCCAACTCCCAATTTCTGCTCTCTGGGCAGTCCTCAGAACCTGGGGCTCTGCATTTTTAACAAAGTGTGGCGTCTAAAGCCAAGTGGTCTGTCTACTGCCCATTTGTGATCAGATTCCTGAGATTCATTCTAACCCTGAGATTCTGCAAGTGCTACCTACATTTATTTTCAAATGCTTTTTTTCTTTTTCTTTCTCTTCCTACCTTGCCCTCTTTTTTTTAAAGACAGGGTCTTTGCTCTGCTCTGCTGCCTACACTTGAGTGCAGTAGCATCATCATAGCTCACAGCAACCTTAAACTCCTAGGCTCAAGGGATCCTTCTGCCTCAGCCTCCCAAGTAGCTGAGACTACAGGCACCCACCACACCTGGCTAATTTCTGTTTTGTGGAGTCTTGCTATATTGCTCAGGCTGGTCTCAAACTCCTGGCCTCAAGCATTCCTCCTGCCTTGGCCTCCTGAAGTGCTGGGATTAAAGGTGTGAACCACTTTGCCCAATCAATTTTCAGATACTTTTTGAAAGGAGCAGCATGTGGCTCTCTGTCTCCGACTTTTTGATAGGGACTTTGACATAGCAGGATTGCTGTCTCTCAAGAACATTCCACCAAGGGGACTCCTGTGGTGTTTTCAGGCTGCCTCTGGGCTGGAGGTACCCTGGGCAGAGGAGGGAAGCATGCTGCTTGGTTGTTGTAGAACAGGCAAAAAGAACCATGACTTCTCATGGTCTGTTCATACAGCCCCGTCGCCTCAGGGGTGTGCACACACAAACACACGGACCCCTGCTGGGACAAAGGGGCAGGAGGTTCTGCATGGGCACCTGGACCACCTGCTGTCCCAACACGTGACTCAAAGATCAGGAATGGAGTCGGGATGCTTCCCCTGCTAACACTGCACGGAGTTTTCTTTCCTGCTTTCTCTTTTCAGCCTGGAAAATGTT
>NW_003852413.1:8858429-8861827 GCF_000181295.1 Otolemur garnettii
GATCTTTCTCTCCCTATCACACCCCACATCCTTTCAGGTCCACTTCCTCAAACTTCCTTTTACATGAACAGTAAGACACTGTATGTGAGGCAGGTAGGAGACACTAGCTAAGCGAGGCTGCTACCTACCATCTCACGCTGCTGGGTCACGGCTCTGGGCAACTGCACTCTCATGGGTCCTCCTCCCACCCCCCTCCCTGCTCCTGCCCACTTTCCCCTCCTGCTTCTCCTCCTTTCCCAGCCCAGAAGGGTCTGGCTCTGTTTTATTGCCAGCCCATTTCCCTGCTACACAAAGGGGGCCTTTGTGACAGCTCCTTCCAGATGTTGAGTATTTGGAAAACATTCCGATCAGAAGGTGCTTGTCCTCTAGATGCCCTGGGAAGAGGAAAGAATCCAGGACAGGGATTCCAGAGTGGTGGTCCCCGGCCTCAGAGTGGGGATGCCCCGAGGTATGTAGGGAAAATCTCAGATGCTTTAGAGCATCAGCACCACCACCCTCATCAATTTCATCCCACACAGTTCACATCCAGTGGTTGATGCCCAGGCAGAGGTCCCACGCCCTGCCCCTCTGCTGTGCATGTGCAGAGCTGGATCTGATGGAGTCCCTGTCTGATTTGACCCTTCTGACAACCAGTGAGAGGCACAGCTAAGAGTTTTGGTTCGTACTCAGGTGAAATTGTGGCTTCAAAAAAAGATGGGTGACTGATTCCAAATGGTTGGAAAAAGATAGTTCTGATTCCAAATCCAGCTCTCTTCCATTATAATACCCCTCTTTATTGAATTTCTTTAAGCAAAAAGAAAACTAAGCTACTCTCTGGGGGGTTCACCTACAAAGTGGTGACCAGAGAACCTGTCATGATACCCCCTATCTTTAGAGAACTTTCTGGCTCACTTTCCCAGGGATTTTTAGAAAGTCACAGAAATGATTCATAAATAGAGAAATTGGGACCCAGGGAGGTTAAACAGCTTGTACCAGGCCACACAGCAGGTCAGTCAGAGGCCAGGGCAGGATTGGAATTCACTTATGGTGGGTCATGGGCCATTTTCCTAGATCCCACCATTCTCAGCCAAGCTCAGCCGAGGACCAGGTGCCCTCCTCCCTGCCTTTCAGGTGCTCTTTCTGGTTATACTCATAAGTTGGCCCCTCTGTTTCCATAGGTTAGCCCCTGTGTTTCCACAGGCTAGCCCTCTGCTCCAGTCGTGTTCCTCATTGGCAGATGTCCCCTTTACATCTCTGGGTCTCAGTTCTTGCTTGCTTGCTTTATTTTTTATTTTTTATTTTCTTTCTTTCTTTTTTTTGTAGTTTTTGGCCAGGGCTGGGTTTGAACCCACTACCTGTGGCATATGGGGCCAGCGCCCTACTCCTTTGAGCCACAGGCGCCGCCCCTCAGTTGCTTTCTTTACAAAGCACTCACTACTATAAAGACCAGAGAGAGAGGTAAGATGGGCTTTGGAGGCAACAGGTGTGAGGAATGTGCAGGAGGAGGGCCAGGTGTAAATAATGGTGCTTGCGCTGATTGTGGCCACTGGGAGTTGCATTTCTCTCCTGTAGAGCGGAGCTCACCCTGATGATGGAAGCTACTGGGAAGATTTCACTTAGTCCTCAAAAGAGGGGGACAAAACCATCCCCATTTGCCCAGGGCTGCAGGGTTTCTTGGGATGTGAGATGTCAGTGTAAAAACAGCAAAGACCCTGGTAAATAGGAATGAGTTGGTCACTGGTCTTAAAGCAACCCTGTAAGGGAAGAGTTAGTCCATGTTTTTGGTGGGATAAATAAATATTAGAAATCACAGCAGGGCTGTTACAACTTGGTTTATCTTTTAGCCCTTCCTGTGCTGCAATGCTGGCCTTGGCCGTGTGACTTGCTTTAACCAAGTGATGTGTTTGTGAGTCCCAGAGCCTTCAAGAGACCTGGTGTGTTGCACTCTTGCTCTTCTGGAACCCTGAGCCTGACATATTGTGAGGAAATTCGTTGAGTTTGCTCTAGAACAAGAAGCACATGGAAGAGCATGGAGGAACCCTGATGGAACCCCGATGGACAACCAGCACCAGCTGCCAGGCAGGTGAGCGTGGCTGTCTTGGACTCCAGCCTCGTGAGCCAGCCCAGGCAAGTCCAGCGGGAGATTAACCCAGTCAACCCAAGAGAATCATGAGAAATGACTCATCACTGTTGTTTTAAGCTACTAAGTTTAGGGTAGTTAGTTATGCAGCAAAGGTGGCCAGTAGCCTAGAATTTAAGGTCAGCCAATAGGCGTCCTGAAGCCAAGCTGCCCAGCTGAGTCAATCCTAAATCTCAGAACCCCAGTCAGCCTGCAGGCCTGTAAGTGCAGGAAAAAATGAATCTCCTAAAGTGCTGAGCTCCCAAGTGTTTCATTTGCAACACTGTTGTGCCAAATAAGTGGCTGACCCAGGGGGATTCATTCAAACCTGGGCAGCCTGGCTCCAAAGCCCCACTGCAAAACTGTGCATAGCCCATCAGCCATGGAACATCCAAGAAATACTGATCTCAGCACCAAACCACATCCCCAGGCAGCCCAAAAGTGTCCAGAAACCCTTTGTCCGATATGGGCTCCATTTTTATGGTCCTCCTTGTAGAGAGCCTTCCAAGGAGATAGGAACAGAAGAGAGTGCAGATTATATGCTGAAAAGATGATGGACGAAGAACTGCTTTCTAAACCCTGTGGCATTTCACACCTGAGGTGTCCCCAAATATAAATTAAAATAGCTTAGATTAGACTCAGAAGTGCTGAGCTGAGGGGAAGACCCGGACATAGAGAGGAAGTACAGGCAAGCACGTTCATGACTTCAGGTAGAGAGATCGCAGACTTCATGCCACACTGACGTCTTCACGACATTCAGAAGGAAAGCCAAGCCATGTGTTGGTTAGGGACGCATACATATACTACGTACACAAAGGCCCCCTCCCCAAAAGTACACACATTCTAAGAAGGACAAAAACAGTATTTAAATTGTAATACTCAAGTCACATTTGACTTCTGCCATTACGAGCGCTACTAGATACAAAATACAAGGCAACAGGGTGGCGCCTGTGGCTCAAAGGAGTAGGACACCAGCCCCATATCCCAGAGGTGGTGGTTTCCAACCCAGCCCTGGCCAAAAACTGCAAAAAAAAAAAAAAAAAAATACAAGGCAACAGTAGTGATCGGTATATATTGAGTATTATGATTTTAATACTGTTTTTTATTAAAATGTGTGTATGTTTTTTTGGCACCCTCTGTATATTACAACCACAAGGAAAAATGAAGAGATTAATAAACAAAATCCAGGATGTTTGTCCTTCTGGGGAGGAGAGACGAGGACAAGAGACAGGATTGCACAGAGACCGCCGGGGCACAGTCATCTTCCTGCCCTCCTGTGGGGTGGTGGATTCCAGGTATT
>NW_003852413.1:8861847-8904802 GCF_000181295.1 Otolemur garnettii
TGAGGAAATTCGTTGAGTTTGCTCTAGAACAAGAAGCACATGGAAGAGCATGGAGGAACCCTGATGGAACCCCGATGGACAACCAGCACCAGCTGCCAGGCAGGTGAGCGTGGCTGTCTTGGACTCCAGCCTCGTGAGCCAGCCCAGGCAAGTCCAGCGGGAGATTAACCCAGTCAACCCAAGAGAATCATGAGAAATGACTCATCACTGTTGTTTTAAGCTACTAAGTTTAGGGTAGTTAGTTATGCAGCAAAGGTGGCCAGTAGCCTAGAATTTAAGGTCAGCCAATAGGCGTCCTGAAGCCAAGCTGCCCAGCTGAGTCAATCCTAAATCTCAGAACCCCAGTCAGCCTGCAGGCCTGTAAGTGCAGGAAAAAATGAATCTCCTAAAGTGCTGAGCTCCCAAGTGTTTCATTTGCAACACTGTTGTGCCAAATAAGTGGCTGACCCAGGGGGATTCATTCAAACCTGGGCAGCCTGGCTCCAAAGCCCCACTGCAAAACTGTGCATAGCCCATCAGCCATGGAACATCCAAGAAATACTGATCTCAGCACCAAACCACATCCCCAGGCAGCCCAAAAGTGTCCAGAAACCCTTTGTCCGATATGGGCTCCATTTTTATGGTCCTCCTTGTAGAGAGCCTTCCAAGGAGATAGGAACAGAAGAGAGTGCAGATTATATGCTGAAAAGATGATGGACGAAGAACTGCTTTCTAAACCCTGTGGCATTTCACACCTGAGGTGTCCCCAAATATAAATTAAAATAGCTTAGATTAGACTCAGAAGTGCTGAGCTGAGGGGAAGACCCGGACATAGAGAGGAAGTACAGGCAAGCACGTTCATGACTTCAGGTAGAGAGATCGCAGACTTCATGCCACACTGACGTCTTCACGACATTCAGAAGGAAAGCCAAGCCATGTGTTGGTTAGGGACGCATACATATACTACGTACACAAAGGCCCCCTCCCCAAAAGTACACACATTCTAAGAAGGACAAAAACAGTATTTAAATTGTAATACTCAAGTCACATTTGACTTCTGCCATTACGAGCGCTACTAGATACAAAATACAAGGCAACAGGGTGGCGCCTGTGGCTCAAAGGAGTAGGACACCAGCCCCATATCCCAGAGGTGGTGGTTTCCAACCCAGCCCTGGCCAAAAACTGCAAAAAAAAAAAAAAAAAAATACAAGGCAACAGTAGTGATCGGTATATATTGAGTATTATGATTTTAATACTGTTTTTTATTAAAATGTGTGTATGTTTTTTTGGCACCCTCTGTATATTACAACCACAAGGAAAAATGAAGAGATTAATAAACAAAATCCAGGATGTTTGTCCTTCTGGGGAGGAGAGACGAGGACAAGAGACAGGATTGCACAGAGACCGCCGGGGCACAGTCATCTTCCTGCCCTCCTGTGGGGTGGTGGATTCCAGGTATTAGTTTTACTGTTTCACGAAAGGGCAGCAGCCTGGTGGGGGAGCCTACTGTGCCACTTGGGCACGTGGACTCTGTTAGGGTTTGAGTCCTGGTTTGCCATTTGCTGGGGTCTTGGGAAAGTGACTTTCACACATGGCTGACCGGTCACGAGTGACCTGGTAACACGGATAGTTTCTGCATAAAACTGCCAGTCCACACTATGTTAAGATGTTAGCGGCACTAAGTGATTCTCTATTATAAGCAGCTGAGCGATGAGGTGGGGAGAAATAATAAAATAGGCTGAATTTGGGACCGCTGGGAATTGGGGCCGGGAGAAATAAATCGAGGAACAGCTGTTGTATTAACACATTGTTGACCGGCAATTGTAGACAGAAACTCTCCACCGTACTGGGCAAATCATGACGGGTGAGCAGTGTGTTAACCTCTCTGGGCCTTAGTTGCCTCATCTGTAAAACAGGCCTCCAGGGCAACAGAGCCCCACCCACAGAGTCGTTAGGAGGTAGAGCTTACAACAGTGCCCCAGACGCAAGTGCAATTAGCAATGTTTGAACAAACGGGTCGCATGTGTTATTTTGTGTCTCTCAACCATTATGCAGTAAAATAGACTGAACTAGGAGAGGTCTGTAACCTGTGCTCCTGCATTAATTCAACACAGATCACCTTGCGGCTCTGACCGGGCACAGGTGCTTGCACACGCTGGTGAAGTGCAGGTGAGTTATGAGCATAGCACCATCCGTGGATTTCCAAGGAAAGGGTTTTAATGCAGCTGTGTTGCTAGAAACTATTCTCTGGTCGAGGTAGGAACAGCAAAGGCTGGAGAGGCTCCACAGAGGGCGGGTTTCGCAAAGCTGCTTCCGGGTGTGGGGCTGACTGGGATCCCCACCCTGCTCAACGCCTTCACCTGTGGACTCACCAAAGGTGAGTTCAGCCTCAGCACCATGGTTAAGAGGATTGCTGGGTGCACAGGGAGGAGCTGGCTGTGGTGTGCAGTAATTAATTTGCCACCATTAAACTCAGACTTCTGTCTCCAGCAGCAGATAAGCAAGCGGAGAGCTAACAGGGAGGCGGGAGGAGCGGCGCAGGCCCACCCACCAGCAGGGACGGGCAGGCCAGGCTGGCCGTGCGCCCTGTCAGTACTTTACTGTGGCAGTTCCTTCAGCAGGCATCTCGGGGGTCTGGAGGGGAAAGCATTGGCTGCAGGAGTAAGGGGGAAACTGCAGCCAGACTTTTTTTCAGTCTTCTGGGCCACCAAGGAACGCTCCGGGGTCCCCAAGGCACGTGGGAAGCAGCATGGTGGTGATCAGCTCACCCTGTTCCTTCCCCATGCTAGTTGGACCAGGAGTGTTGCGATCCAACGTCTCCATGGAGGGGCAACAACTGAAGTTGAGAGGATTCTGTGGCCAGTCTGGGGGGTTTGTGGGGTGGGGTGTGCTGAGAGACAGGGAAGGGAGCAGGCGGCATCAGGTTAAAGGCAGAACTGCCTCCTGAAGCAGTGGTAATCGCAAGAGCTGACATCTCCTGCGTGCGTGCTCTGTGCCCAGTGCCAGGTGCTTTACGTGGGTTCACTGATTCCTGTGACCCACGAGGGGGCACTTGTATTACTCCTTTATAGAGAGGAGAATACTGGGTCTGGCAGAAGTTAAATACCTTGCCCAAGGTCAGTAGGTTCTAAGTAGCAGAAACAAGAATTGAACTCAGGTACCCTCCTCCTGGGTCTTTGCTCTAGATCAGTGGTTCCCAACCTCCCTAATGCCTCCTAATGCCGTGACCCTTTAATACAGTTCCTCATGTTGTGGTGACCCCCAACCATAAAATTATTTTTGTTGCTACTTTGTAACTGTAATTTTGCTACTGTTATGAATCGTAATGTAAATATCTGATAGGCAGGATGTATTTTCATTGTTACAAAGGGGTCCCAACCCACAGGTTGAGAACCGCTGCTCTAGATGGTCTCCTAACGTCTCGAAGCTGCCCAGCACACTGGTGTGGCAGGACAGTCTTATCTCTGGAATCTTCCTTGGTTGTCTTGTTCTGGTATTGATCAGCTGGTACAGACACACACAAACAGCACATCACACAAGTGCACACATGTACATCACACACACACACACACAGGCATCACACATCATTCCTCCCCACCTCCCTTCCCTCACGCGCAGCTTTAAGGCACTATTGTGACTACCACAGTCATTGACCCTTGGTAGGTTCTGTACCCCAGGAAAGCTGTGGAAAGCCCAGTGGACTTCCTGGGAATACTTTGAGGGTTGTGCTAGATGCTCCCCAACACTTGGCTATCACAGCCACATTGGAAAATAACCCTGTACCGGCCTTTGAAATTGTCCACACTGTCGTGGGCCCTGGGCCACCATCACTGGGCCACCATCACTGGTTCACACTTGGACTACTGGGAGGACTTTAAATTTCTATTAAACTGTGCAGTGGTCCAGTGGTGGGGACTGAGGACTGTCCCTCCCTTTGTTGACTTTACTGAGGCCCAGAGAGAGTGAGACTCTAGTGCAAAATCACTCAGCTACCAAATCCAGTTGGGAGAAACCAAAACCGAAAATGCAACCTCCCGAGCCTTGAACACACGGAGATTGGCAGAAATTCTAAGGCCAAGTGAAATGTGTCCCCTTTCCGCCCAGTTTGAGAAATGCCGGGCAGGGACTGGGGACCCTGCTGTGTGGACAGGCCTCCCTCTTTACCTGCTGGGGGTCGTGTCTGCTCTGCATTCAGGGCCACAGAGTTAGTCTAAAGGTGTGTACTGTTGCCTGTGCGGCTCTGTGATTTTTCTCCATTATTGCCCTGGAAGACTAGGTGGATTTGTGGAACTGTGATGGACCAGCTGATGCCACCTGCAAAATTAGGGGTGGCCCAGGGTGGAACCGGGTTCTCAGTCTCAGCACTTGGACATCTGGGGTTGGATCACTGTTTATTAGGGAGCCCCCACCCTGTGCATTGTAGAGTATTGGGTATCACCTGAGCCTCTTCCAACTAAATGCCAGCACCGTGCTGGGTCCCAAGTCGTGACAAGCAAAAATGTCTCCAGACATTGCCCCTGTGTCCTGGTGACAGGTGCAAACGTGCCCCAGCTGAGAACCACTTGCATAGATTAAAATTTGGGGTGCGACTGGCTTCTCTGTCCACTCCTGCCCTCCCATCTGTGCTGTGGGAGCTGTGATGACTGTGGACTCAGCCCTTCCCCCTGAGAGCCAAGAGGAAGGCAAGACCCTTAGCCCATCTCACACCAGAGAACTAGGCCTTCCTCTCCTTTCCCCTCAATGTCCCTTTTATCCGCAAGGTCCCCAAGTGGCCACCAGAGCCTCCAGTCCACACTGCAAGCAGAGACGGGCAAGCAGCACAAACACCCCTCTGTCCTTTCTCTAAAGAGAGTTTCCTCCCTCCCTCGTCCTTCCCCTTCCCTTTGAGAAACTCCAGATTTTTCCCCATTAGTCCACTGGCACGGCCACCCCTACCCGCCCCTTGCCCTCACCTCCCTCTCCTTCCCCTGGTACACCTGACTTATTTATTTATCTATGGCTGGAGTATTTGAGCCATGGGTTAGTTCGGGTCTATTAAGTTTGCTCCTTTTCCTGCCTGGGAACCCGGGTAATGAGTAACCATAGCGTGCTGCAGGCAGCTGTCTCGGACAAGCCGGGAGCCACGCCGTGGAGGCTGCATAAGGGAGCGTTTGTTCTGTCCCTTCTCAATAGCTCCTTGTGCAGGAGGCCGGGTGATGGGAGGGAAGCTGGGAGGGAGGAAGAAAGAGACAGACACTAAATCACTGCACTTTTGACAATTCCTCTCTCCCGCCCCCATCTCCTTGACCTGCACGGGTCATCTCAGACTTAAGGCTTTAAGACTCTTCTTGCTGACTCCGGGAACCGGAAGAGAGGCTCATGTGTACCTCACAGGGTGCTTTTTGGTGAGTCGTGGGTTACACGGGGCCTGAAGGCTGATGTTTCCCGTGGAGATGGTCTAGGCGCCCCGGGTCTGTCGCTGTGTGATTAACACAATGCCTATTGTCCTCCAGTTCATTTAATGGGCCCATAAATCTCCAGATATCTATTCCCAACTGTGTGTGGCTGGATGTGCTATAAAGCTGTTTGAAAAGTGCTTTCATAAAGCAGTCCAAGTATATTGTGGGCTTAGCCATATGCCCCACAACCAGTAGGGCCTTCCTTGATTTCTATCGTGTAGACAAGAGAGACAGACCCAGAAATCCATGACCTTTGGATTATGACCTTTGGACAATCTCCCCATCCACAGTCACATCATTCATTCAATACACAGGGGTTAAACGCCTACTGTGAGCCAGCTGTTAGGCCAGGTACTAGGGGCAACCACAGAAATGAACAGGGCTTGCCTGGCTGTGGCCCTCAAGTTTACAGTGTGGTAAGGAAAAGCAGAAAGAACGCAGGCCCCTGAATTATGGTTATAGAAAGGAGGATGAGATGTGTACATCTCACAAGGAGGAAGAAAGATCCAAGTTAGGGGAGTGCGAAAGAAGCCTGCAAGGCTTCAGGGGAGAAGGGGGAAGGACAGCCTCCTCCAGCTCTTCCCTCTCGGAGACACGAGGAAAGCACAGAGCTCACTTGGGGAGTGACCAGAGGCTGGGGTGGTTTAGACCCGGGCAGAGGTTTTGTGACACGCAGGAGGCTTTAGACCGATGAATCAGACTGTGCCGTGCAAGGTGTGCCTACAGGGAAGCATGTAGCAACGCCAGTCAGAAGTGGACGTCCACAGTCCAGAAAGAAGTGAACGAGAAAAGACAAGTTGGGTGAGACAGGGAAACAGGATCGTGGGCCAGGAGTGGAGACAGCAGAGTGGAAGCGGCCCTGAGGCTTGGAGGGCGGGCAACCTCAGGAGAGATCTAGAAAAACAACAGTCCAATACGTCAAGAGGTGCAGCCAAGGATCAGAACCAAGTGCTCCGGTTTGGACGTGCTGAGTGCGAGAGGCAGATGTCCCAAAGCTGGCCAGCAACAGAAGTTCAGAGCTGGATGGGAAGTCAGGGAGGCGTCTCTCCCTAGCAAACCTCCCAGTGATTCCTGGGGTGAAAGAACCCTTAAGATATGGGCTGGATTTCTTCCCTTTATTATCTGGGGCCCCTCTGCCCTGCCAGGCCCCAGTCTGTGCCCTGGGAGCTGCCTTGTGTGATGGCATCAGTAGGCTCTCTTGCCTTCTGGGTTCCAGCTGAGTCCAGCCCGGGGCAGGGGGTGGGGTGGGGTGAGATTAGGGGGTGGAAGGAAAGCAGCCTCGGTTCCTGGCAGGCAGTACATAAGTGGCTGCTGTCCCTGGATTCTGGTCACATTCTGTGCTCCCCACCCTCCTGACTTTGTAGGAGTCAAACCATCCCACCATCACTGGCCCCAAAGCCCCGCACTTGTGTTTTTGGGTCTCCCTGAGCTCTGCTCATCTTGTAATATATAATTCCTGTCTGAAACACTCTCCAGTGCCCTTGTGTGTGTACATGTGTGTATGTATATACATATGTGTGCATGTATATATACATATATGTTATAGTTTATGTGTCTTTATATATGCATATATATTATATATACATATCTATGTATATTATCCCGTTAGTACCCTGACTCACACACAACTGAAGGGTCAAAACACCCTGAACAAATCCCATGTCTCCCCTTTCACTCATGACATTTTTTGATCTAGCAGAGGCCTTATAAAAATTGGGCGAATGATCATTACACTAGGGAAGCCTTAGAAGCAGAAATGACTCCCAGCTTTTCTAGATTGTCTCCGTCACTCTGAACTTTAACGTTCTGGTTCTTGATCTTTTGTAACAGTTCCAAGTTCTTCTTTGTCATCCTCCATCTGCTACTGACTTTTCTGGAAGATGTCAAGGCTTCCTCTTAACACTGACACGAGTCTCTGCTTCCGTTTTCTGTCCTCTGGTGGAGCCTCACGAAGCAGAAGGGAACTGTAGGAGAGAGAGCGGAACCTGTAGTTGAAGTTTCTTGAGGCATCCTCAGGACCTGAAGGGGCGTATCAGTCTATGTAAGGATGTGCACGCGTGGGCACCCTGCTCCCATCACAGTTCCATCTGTATAGTCTCCGTGACTCTTTATCATGACCACTTAGCACCAGCAACGGGAACTGGACTTTCAGTTGCAAGAATGAGCTCTCCCACTGTAATGAGTAGGGATCCTAAGAAGGATTCTGGGGCCAAAAACAAAGAATGAACTATCAGAGGCTGCTGGAAAGAGCATAGGCCACCTTCTGAACACACGTGGAACCTCTTTTCTCTGCACATAACTTCGTCCTCTCATGTCACAGACCTGCTTTCTTCATTTTGGGGGAAACAAGCACTTACTGGCCTTCGGAATTTACATCGTGCAGTTCTCACTGAGGGAGTGTTTCCCTCATTCAGTTTGAGTTGGCAAAAATCCCAAGGGTGGGACTCTGATTGGATTGGTTGAAATCTGATGTCCATCCTTGAACCTGACAGCTGTGGCCAGGGAGAGGGAGGAGGCCCTCAGCCCAGGGTGGAGGGATGAGGGGGGGAGTGTTCCTCTTGAAGGAGGAGAGGGTAGTAGGCAGAAGAATGTGCGTTTCCGGCATTATTAAACAGCAGTTATTTTTAGAAACAAACTTAGCATAAAGAGACTTTCAGCTCAACAAACAGAATTGGACATATTCACAGTTTATTAACAGTTCAATAAGCAAGTTAATAAATGGAGTCATTGTGTGTCAATGTAAGAACAAATCACTGTTCTCTGGTCTCTGGTGGGCACTCTTTAGTAACTTGCCAGGGTGATGATTTGGGTTATGTGATAATGACCAAAACTGAGATGACACGGGTTCAGGCCCCAGTGTTACCGCTCAGCTGTTACATGACCTTGGGCACATCACTCAACACACCTGACCTATTTCCTTATCTATAAAAAGGGAATGCCCATACTTGTCACCTAAGGTTTGACACGAAGCTCAAATGATGTGATGTGCATAAAAGGATGTTGTAAAACCTCTTAGAGTTCAAGATCCAGGAGGGCAGAGCCAGGATGATAAACCCCCACCCTTCCCAGAGGCCCTTTACGTCTTGTTGGTATCTCTTTAAAGGCAGCTTGTGAAGTAAGACAGGAAAAATTCTCTCCACATTCAAGGTGGAGTAAACAGGTCCAGAAAGGTTGAGTGACTTCTCTAAGATCACACAGCAGAAACGGTACCAGAGTGGGTTGGGGCCCCCAGGTTTCAGCCCAGTGCAGACACCCTGACTTATCATTAGACAAAGACACTGTCCTTGCAGGTGACACAAACCCCAACCTTGTATTAAATACTGAGGACGCGTTGTATTATTTCACATAGTGAGAGGTTAATCCAACAGATAATGGAGTCATCAAGGACTCAGATTCCTTCATTTTAGCTCCCCCAGCCCCAAAGTTGCTAGATCTCTCCTGGTGATCCCTGAGCCTACCTGCTTCCTTGTTCACAGAGGAAAGAAGAACCTCTCACCTGAGCATGGTTTTTGCACGTTTCATTTTATTGCTGTATAAAGAACAACTGGGGGGCTGGGCTCGGTGGCTCACACCTGTAATCCTAGCACTCAGGGAGGCAGAGGCAGGTAGATTGTCTGAGCTCGTGAGTTCAAGATCAACCTGAGCAAGAGTGAGCCCCATCTCTGAAAAGTAGCCAGACATGTTTTGGGTGCCTATAGGCCCAGCTGCTTAGGAGGCTGAGGCAAGAGAATTGCTTGAGCACAAGAGTTAGAGGTTGCCGTGAGCTATGACGCTACATCACTCAACTGATGGCAACAAAGTGAGACTCTTGTCTCAAAAAAAAAAATTCCAAAACTTACTGGCTCAAAACCATAAACATTGTGCAGTATTTCACAGATTTGTAGGCCAGGAATTTTGGCCCAGGCTAGACTAACAAGTCTTTTATTTCACATAGCATCAATGGAAGCCCCTAAGAGGTGTTCAGCTGGTAGATGACTTGTCCCAAGGGTCCAAGATGTCTTCATTCATACCTCTGGCACCTCACTGGAGCAGGTGTCTGCTGTATCTACCGACGACCACTCCAGAGCAGTGATCTCAGATGACTTGGCCCAAGGATCCCAGAGAGGGTGTTCCAAGATGCTGCATGCCGTCTTATGATTCAGCTTCAGAAGTCTAGGAATGCCACTTCCAGCACATTTTCTTGATCAAGCAAGTCACAAAAGCCACATCAGATTCAAGGAGAGGGGAATTATGTTCCACCTCTCAGTGACAGGAGGAGCAAACTCTTTGTGGTCATCTTCAACATGCCACAGACTGTAAGTATGTCTCTCTTTGGGCCAATTTATATCATATTCACCAATCCCCTTCCCAAGAGCAGTAACAGGTGCCAAGGGGAACCTAATTCTGTTTGGCTGGCACTAATTAGGATGCCAGTCTGGGATTGTGCACGGCGTGAGTCCTGGACAAAATCAGAACTCCATCGGGAAGGAGCAAGGTAGACAACCTGTAGTACTCACAGAGCGTGGAGACTCTCTCCAACTTTGTCCTCTGACTAAACTCTGACGTCAGTCAAGAACGCTACCTACACACGTTCATTTCTCCAATAGTCCAACCATCGGCTGAGATAGTTAGAGGGTACAAGAACTGGAGCATTGGACACGGGAGACGAAAGTTCATGTTGGAGCGCATACGTTTGTATTTATAAGAAGCTTTTGAAGAGAGACACCGAAAACTCCATGTTGGATAAGCCATCTTGATCAGTCTGCTAAGGTGTCTGTTGGCTTCCAGGAGAATTTCCTGACAGTCTGTGGGTAGCACAGGGGATTCCTGGACTCTGAGCTCACAAAAGTCTGGGACTGACGCTGGGCTCCTTAGTTCCTTTGCTTGCTTCCTTCATTCTTTTTTTCCCTCTTTTTTCATTAGTTAATAATAATGGCTAATATCCATGGAGTATACACTTTATTGCAGACACAGTGCTAATTATTTTAAATACGCCATCTTATTTAATTCTCTCTTACCCACAGACAGACACATCAAAAATCAAAAATATGAGGTAGGTTTTGTTACTGCGCCCATTTCAGCAGATAGGGAGACTGAGGCTTATCAGGCAACAGAGCTGGGATTCAGACTCAGCTGAGGTGGACTCATAGTCAAGAACCCACATTCTTATCACTGTTATGTTACCTCTTTCTGTGGCCCGATTAAACACATGTGGACACATACACATGCCAATTTGGAATGGCTTTCAATAAAAACATAGGTTGTTGAATAACAACAAAAAAAGTGGATCCACACCTAATTAATTCAATTATGTCAGCAAATCTATAGGTAATGTCTACTTTGGGCCAGGCACAGTGCTAGGTGCAGAGCATACATTAGAGAAATCCAGTTCCACGGGCAATAAGTAATAATGTAGTAAGTAAATTATACCATCTCCTGAAAGCAAGTGCTACAAAGAAAGAAAAGGAGAGAGATTTGAGACAATCCCATTTTTAGAGGGGGGCTGTAATTTTAAACAGGGGCTCAGAGCTCTTTAGAAAGGGGCATTTGGAGGAAGATTGAAAGATGTGACATTTGCTTTTTTCTGTGTATTTCTACTGCCTAGTTTAGTACCCTGTAAAATTGCATTTAGGTTTGCAATAAATACTGTTTAATGATGACATGACTCATTATTTCTGACTTTGTGGCCATTAGAAGAAATATAAATTCTTCAAAGCCAGAGAGAGAGAGAGAGAGACCGAGACCTTCATGCTTCACGCGCTCCCGGTTGCCTGGGTTGTACTAAGTCAGGCCATAGGTTTTAGAACAGGAAAGAACACCCCACCCTTTCGTTTTTATAGGTGAGTTTTGAATGCCTGGCCAAAAGCCACAGGCGAACCAGAAGGGCAGTGTGTGATTAACATGAAATCAGACGCACATACGGAAATGCCCTTCAACCGTGTGACTCAGATGGCCAAGAAGGGAGGGCAGAGGGTCAGCGCTCGGTTCCTGGTGTTAGTAATGTCTACATCTCACCATTTGCCATTAAATGTTCTGTGCCACCTGTTTTAGTACACGTTTCCAGTGATATTGGTATTATTGCATTATTGGCTTAGGTAACATTAAAATTACAGTCTTTTCCAACTGTGCCTTTATTTTCTCAGGGTTCAGGTGGAATGCTGGAAGCCAGGCCAGACCCTCAGCAAAGGAGTCTTCTAATCATTGCGTGAGAGCCGTGTTCTTTCCCTTCTCCCTTTCTCTGTCTCCACCTCTGTCCTGTGTTATAATCTTGATTGTGATTTATAGATGTTTTGCTGAGGGCATCTCAAATCATTTTTTTTAATAACAGCTTTACCGAGCTATGACATTCCGTAAAGTTTGTCCTTTTAGAAAGTGCCACTCAGTGATTGTTAGACTTCATCACCGCTGTCTAATTTCAGAATAGTTTCCTCAAAATACAACCTAGATCCATTAGCACTCGCTTCTCATTCCTCCCGTCCCCTGGCTCCCGGCAACCACTAGGCTCCTTCCTTTCTCTATGGATTTGCCTGCTCTGAACATTTCACATGTTTGGAGTCATACGATTAGCTGCCTTAGTGTCTGGCTTCTTAATTTAGCTTTCCATGATCATCCACATTGGAGCATGTATTCGTACTTCATTCCTTTTTAGGGGGGAGTAATATTCTATCATACGTATATACCACATTTTATTCATTCATCTGTTGCTGGAGAGTTGGGTTGTTTCTGCTTTTTTGGCGATTAGGCACAATGTTCCTGCAAAGATGTCAGTACAAGTTTTGTGTCAACATGTTTTTCAGTTCTGTTGGTTATACCCCTAGGAGTAAAATTGCTGGGTCATTTTTTTTTTTTTTTTGGCCGGGGCTGGGTTTGAACCCACCACCTCCGGCATCTGGGGCCGGTGCCCTACTCGTTTGAGCCACAGGCACCACCTGCTGGGTCATATGTTAACTCTGTGTTCAGTCCTCTGAGGATCACAAGACTCTTTTCCAACGTGGCTTCTCCAGCAGTGTGTGAGGGTCCCAGTCTCTCCATGTCCTCACCAATGCTTATTATTGTGTCATATTTATTTATTTACTTATTTATCTTAGAGCAATGGACACCTTTATTACATGTGCTAAGACAAGAGACAGGAGGAATTATTTGCCTTTCTGGGCCTTGATTTCCTGAGCTAGGACTCCAGCTCCTTGCCTTCCAGCACATAGCCATCTGCTCGGCCACACTGGCCTGGTCTTGATGCAAGGCACGCCAGAAGCTTGCCCCGCTGGAACTGCTGCTCCAGAAGACTGCTTATTTTGGCATTCTTTCTCCTTTCATATTTCTTCTGAATTTTTTGATCTTTTTTGTTTAAAATCTCTTCTTCCTCAGGAGTCAGCTTGGCCCCCTGCTTGCTGCCCGGGACAGTGCACCGTGGGACTGGTACCACTGTCGCTGTGGCGTGCTGTCAGTAAGCACCATGCGGTTCTTCACCAAGGTCTTGGGGCGAACCAGCTTGTTATTGGGTGCGTTGTAGATGACAGCAATGATCCTTGTTCTCCTAGGACAACACTCTGAGCCCCAGGAGAAGTGGCCCCAGCTCAGGGCACGGTATTTCTTGTTAGCTCCCCGCAGGTGACTGTGTGTATGTGGTGGGGGCCAGTCTTAGTGTTGGCAGTGGGGCACCCCAACTCATACTTCCGCTTCTTGTGCTAGCCCTTTCTCTTGCCCCTGGTTTTGTGGGGCTTGTGCCAGTTGTCACGAGAGATGCCCATCACTCAGCGCTGGCTGGAAAGAGCTATGTCCTCTTTAAATAGAGGTAGTTTTGTTTTTCTTTTCTCCAATCTGGGTGCCATTATTCACTTTTCTTGTCTGATTGCTGTGGCCACACCCTTTAGCACAACCTTGAATACAAGTGTTGAGAGTGGACATCCTTGTCTAATTCCTGACAAGAAACTATTCAGTATTTCACACTAAGTACGGTATCAGTCGTGGGATTTTTTATAGATACCTGTGTCAGGGAGGAGGAAGTCCCCTTCTATTCCTAGATTGTTGAGTGTTTTTATGATGGAAAAGTATTGGATTTTGCTAAATGTGTTTTGTGTCAACTGAGATGATCATATGGTTTTTGTTCTTTATTCAATTAATAGGGTGTACATAGTACCGCACTGATTTTTGTGTGTTAAACCAACTCTCCATTTCTGGAATATATTTCACTTGGCCATGGGGTATGACCTTTTTATATGTTGTTGGATTCAGTTTGTTGGTATTTTGTTGAGGACAGTTTGCTTCTATGCGTAAGGGATGTTGCTTGGTAATTTTTTTGTGTGTGACATCTTTGTCTTGTTTTAGTTTAGTTTACTGGCCTTGTAGAATGAAGTGGGAAGTGGTCACTCCTCTTCTGCTTTTTGGAAGAGCTTATGAAGGCTTATGGTTAATTCCTCCTCGTGTACTCATTCATGAAGCCATCTGGCCCTGGGCTCCTCCTCACGTGAAGGTTTTTCAGATTTTTTTTCTTTTTAACTAATTCAATTTCTTTTTACTTGTTATAGGTCTATTTGGGTATTCTAGTTCTTCCTGACTTGGATACTTCTTGGAAATAGGTAGGTTGAAAGTCAGTTTGTCAAATAAAATAAGGAGAGAATTGCTCTTCCCTTTTGAAATGACTGCTGCTGACAGTGTTGGGCTGACTGTGCAGTTTTTTGGGGGGTGGAACTACAGAATGTGAACCCCTGCTTTTCAGAGCCTGACTTTATGCTGATCAGCTGTCAGTGTCTCTGAATCCCACTTTCTCCATCTGCAAAATGGGCTTAATCACATCGTGCACAAAGGGTGTTGAAGGGATAAGGTGAGACATCTGTCACACACTGAAGATCCTTAATAATGATTATGTGTTTGCTGTAGTCATACTAGGTGCTGGATACCCTCCTGGAGACTAGGGATTCAGAGGTGTGCAAAACCAAGGACTGTGGTGGTTCTGTTCTAATGGGGGAGAAATCAAAATAAACACACGTATGGAAAGGGTTTCAGGAGTCTCTGCCTGATTTTAAGCCAACTGAGCAAAGGACATAGCAGATAGGTACAGCTCTGATGTGAGATTTATCATGATCTGAGCAGGGTTGGAGGATCTGACTGGCTTAAAGCCAAGTGGGCTCACCTGAGCTCTCCCTCCTTCCATTCTATTTCCTGGGACAGTCTCTTGAGGGGCAGTTTGGATTTGTAGAGCAGGACTTTTTCTGAGATTTGGTGTTTGACATTAAGAGACTTTAAGCAAATTAACAAATCCCACTCAGGAAACCTAGACCCAGGGCTCCCACCCACCAATCAGGTCACTTGCTCTGCGGATAGGCTGGGACAATGGTCAGGAGTGTTCATCAGTGAGGGTCTCTTCTCACTGAGACAGGGGGAGTTGGGATGTGTCTCTGCTGTGTCCAGTTCACAGAACGCTGTGTTAGATGATGACAGGGAAGTGGGGACACCTGAAGTCATGACTGGAGGGGGCCCTTCTAAGGAGGCGATATTTGGGCAGAGGCCTGAGTGATATGAATGAGCCAGTCATGCAAAGATCTGGGGCAGAAGGGTGTCCCAGGGACAAGCGATTGCCCATCGGAATGTTTAAAGAGCAGAAGTGGCACTTTCTGCCTCTCTCTCTCCCTTCCTCTCTCTATGCAGTCTTTCTAAACCTCATGCAGACTCCATCTTCCTTAGAGCCCCGCTGGGGATGGGAGAAGCAAAACAGGCTGTGCTTTCCAGCCTGCGGCTCCTGAAAGACAAAGTCTCTGAGCTTCCACTGTCTATCAGTACGAAGAGCTTTAGAGGCATTTATGGTCACCTCTTGGCTGAGGTGAAGTAGGATTAGTCTGAAAAACTATTTGCCTTCCAGACAGTTTTCTTTTGGGTTTATTTAGTGGCTAGAATCAATCTCTGCAACAGGGAACCGCTGGCTTTGTAAATGAGATCAAGGCTTGTATTTAAGCTTTGTCTGGTGAGTTACATGCTAGTCAGGGGCAGATATTAACATATACAGTGACTCTCTGAGGGTGTCTGGGCATTGCCCTGGGAGGAGGCTGCCATGCCACAGCCCTGTGGTCACATAGCGTGGCCTCTGAGGTCATGAGATGTGGCTCAACCTTGGCCTTCAAAGAGAGATGGCGAGTTTCCAGCACCGGTCATGGTCCTCGTGTTTCTTCCCTCAACCTTCTGGGGCTTCCTACATGGCTGTCTCAGCCAGGTGGAGGGGTCAGGCAGTGGCCTGCAGGGTGAGAAGGTCAGTTTCTGGGATACCCATCAGGTCTTGGGTAACCAGACAAAGACTCATTTTCTTTGGAGAGAGGATCTTACCTGTGATAGGACAGATTAGCTTGAAGATTTATGGAGACACAGCTACCTTCCCGGTGTCAGAACTTTAGATGTTGGGTGGATATTGATGGAGACTTGGTCTTCATCCAAGTTGGTTTTTTTTTTTTTTTTTTTTCAGTTTTTGACCAGTGCTGGGTTTGAACCTGCCACCTCCAGTATATGGGGCCAGCGCCCTACTCCTTTGAGCCACAGGTGCTGCCCCACATTGGTGTTTTTAGTGTTAGGCTCAGGACCTAGCCTCACTGAAGGGTGGCAGCAGATCGGAGCTTGTCATCTCCATGGGGCATCTCCTGTAGGGTGGTTCTTCCCAGGGAGACCCACAGTGACGCCCCCTACATGCAAGTTTCAGCATCTGGGCTTAGTTGATATAGAACAGGACTGTTAGGTTGAACTGAATGACATTTTCTAACATCTTCAGATGGCCTGGACCACGGATAGGTTCCACTGTCAGGTGAGCTACATGGGACTTTGTAGGTGCCACTGCCTTGCTGTGTGACCTCAGGTGAGTTGTTGCCCTCTCTGGGCCTCACTTTCTACCTCTTGGATTCCTCAAGAATGTGCTTTTTTTCTTCTAGGCAGAAGGATCGTATTCTTCTCTTTTCTCCCTGCCTTGGGCTGAACACCTAGAAGCATCTCAATAAATACATAATTGAGTGATGAATGAATAATTGAAAGACAATGTGATGACTTGTTATTCTATTTTATAAGCTGTGCCTTTTCTGCAGCCCCTGGATAAAGATTTGTGGCTTATAAATCTCACCTGAGACTTGTACTTGAGGCTAACCCCTCACTTTCCCACAGGAAACCCACACTTTACTAATTTACTAATCTGGTGACCCAGATCTCAAATCTGAACCTCTTTCTTTCTACCTGGGATTCCTTCGACAAAGCACCACCCTTCAGCTGCAGGTGTAGGCAGGCAGGTGGACGCTTGGAATAACCTGTGTTCAAAGCACATTCAGGTATCTACCCACGATGGGACCTAGGTCAAGGTTTTCAGTCTCTTTAAGCCAATTTCCTCCTCTGTAAGGTGCTAGGGTGATAATGGGTCCACCTCACTGGGGTTGGGGGACAGGCGTGGATACGCATGCAGGCCATTACTAGCCACCCCTCTGTCTGCCACTCTTTCCTTGATTTCCCTCCTCCCACCCCAATCTCCCAGTTAAGAAGGAGGAGACAGAACTCTGGGTGCTGGGTGTGGTCAGTGAAGGAACTGATCTCAGAACCTCCAGCAAACAAAGCCTTAGTGTTCCCGGGGGAGCGCCCCTCTGCCGCCTCCTCACTGAGGGAAGTAGGAATGGGGCGGGACCGAAGTGTTTTCCCAGCACTGCTCAGTCACATCTCCCACCCATCTGGCCTGCTCCCTGGAAAGGAAGAAAAGACCAGCTGAGGGAGAAGGGAGGGCTTCGGAGGTGAATACCTGAACTTGAGAATATTTGAGTCAGAAACTTCTTGCAAAATCTTGTCAGGGCTTCCAGCTAACAGGTCCCCTGTTCCTAAACCCCTATGGAAGTCCCCTGCTCTGATCCCACATACACCATGCCCCCCTATATGTGTAGCCATAATTGATTTTGCTAGTTTTATGGAAAGGTTCATTCTAGATGGGTCCCTTTCCTCCATCACTGGTGCTGGGACTCCTGGCTGCCTGGGGCTTTCTGAAGTCACTCCACCCCCCAGAGAAAAATATGGTTTCTCAGCTGAACAGCGTCAGAGCTGGCTGCTACCTTTCCCCTGGACGTGAGAGTCTATTACACCTGTTCTGACTGTCCTTTTGCAGAAGAGCCTAGCTTTGTTTTTCTGGAATTTTCTATCTACCTTCCCCCAGCATGCACTTTTCCATTGCTTAGCCTTCCACTCAGTCTCCTCCACTTCACCCCTTTCCAGACTTCTCTGTCTGCTTTTAAGGCCAAAGTCAAGCCTGGCTCCCCCAGGAAGCCTTTGACTGGACGACTTGCTTACACCGTTAATTCAGATGTATGGGTGTGTACACCAGCAATGGATGGTCTAGTTTTGTAACTAGTCCCTTCCTTAAGAAGCTTTTCCAGGTCAGAGTGCTTTTTCCATCTATTGTAACTTAGGGTTCACCTTCCCGCTTTCTTATCATGCTCTGCAACTATTTAATTTAGTCATTTACTTATTTATTCGATCTCACCTGCACAGAAAAGGACCTGACTCTCCCCTTTGTGAACATAGTGTCTGGTGCTGACCAGGTGCCAAATAGATGTTTGTCGAATGAATGAATGAATGAATGTTCACCATTATTGATGAATGAATGAATGAATGTTCACCATTATTGATGAATGAATGAATGAATGCTCACCATTATTCCATCTAGACACAAAGGGCTAGTGACCTACATTCTTCATGGCACTTCTAGGCGATCACTATCCTTTCCATATGTGATAATGCCACCAACTCTATCTGTCATGATGCAACAAGTCATCCACAGTATTGGCTAGTGGGGTGAAGTTGGCATGCAGGTGCAGGCTAATTAATTCTACCAGCTAGGGAAGCTTGCAGCTTGCTGTCATATTGAGCTTTGGGGTAGAGTTTTGTTAGTGCATCTTCTGGAGGTTAGTTCAGTACAGTTTGGGGAAAGAGTAAGTCTGTCCTCTTGCAAAAGCACTGATTATGGCTCAGCACCCGTAGCACAGTGGTTATGGCGTCAGCCACATACACTGAAGCTGGCGGGTTCGAACCCAGCCCGGGCCAGCTAAACAACAGTGACAACTGCAACAAAAAAATGGCCGGGCATTGTGGCAGGAGCCTGTAGTCCCAGCTACTTGGGAGACTGAGGCAAGAGGATTGCTTGATCCCAGGAGTTTGAGGTTGCGGTGAGCTGTGACGGCATAGCACTCTACTGAGGGCAACATGAAAAAAGAAAAACAAAAAAGCACTTTTTTTTGTCTCAAAAAGAAAGAAAAAAAAGCGCTGATTACCTGCATGCGTTTTGTTAGCAATGTAACCATGTCAGTCAAATTAAACCAGACAATGTCAATGGAGAGGCTTTAATAAGGGGATTGGGGGGGAAAAAGCAAGTATAGGATATACTCCGTGATCCCAGGGCGCTTAAAATGTATGAGAGGAGCCAGTCAAATAGTGAGGGTGCATGTTCATAATGTTGAATAAATGGAGAAGACTCCACTGGAAGGGAAGTTCTGAAAAGAGAGTATTGTCAGGCTGGGGTGGCAGGGAAGACCATCCTGACCATCCCGGAGAAGCCTGAAGGGCATGCCCAGCACAAGGCAGGACAGGAGGAGGCACTCAACAAGGACCAGACTAGCAAAGTCTGAAGAGCATTCCTGCCAGACGGAATGGTGTGAGCCATGGTGGTGGGAGGTGATAAAGACCTGGGCTCAAGGACTGGGAAGAATGGAATTGTGGAAATATAAGACATTTCAAAGCATGAGTCAGAAAGACTCAGCAAGGTGGAAGGGATAGAACAAGGAATAAAACAAGTTTCTGAGCTCTTAGCCCTGATGTCTGAAAAAGTCTTAGAGAATTGTAGGCATGAACAAAGGATTAGAACGATCGATTTGTGGTCGGTGTCTTATTTTGGATTCTTCTTGAGGCAGAGCAGCATTCATGCGTGATTGAGCTTTGGAAGCACAAAGAGAGTGAACCGGGAGGGGGAGAAGTCCATGAACGGCAGGTGAATGAGAGGCTATGCTGCGGGCACACAGGGCTGAGGCTCCCTGGGAACACTCTAAGCCACTGGATAAAATAAACTTCAGAATCCCCAAAGGATGGAAGGGATGGACTGTTTATCCCTTGGCTCCCTTCCTTTACTGCTTGAGGGTTATTCTTAGGGGGATGAAACCCCTGGCACTTCTGAGATGCTCCTGCAACGGGCTGAAAAAGCCCCAGGAGCAGCAAGAAAAAGAAAAGAAATAAAACAACAAGGCAGGAAGAGGTCGCTTGCTGGTATTGTCCACTGTGGAATTCAGAGGCAAGGGGAACGGAGTGCGGCATCCGCCGCGGGTGGTAATAGATATCTGTTCTTAGACTGCCTGGGGTTGAGATGATGCAGAAACATCGGACAGGCAGTTAGTGGGCAGGCTGATGTGGAATGAGCCATCCATGATTGGGCATAAGATTGGATCAAAAGAGGAGCTCAGGACTAGAGCCCGGGACATGCTCCACAGTTAGGGGATGGGACAGGATTATAGTCAGGAAACAGACCGGAGACCCCTTGCCTGTCACACTATTACAAAAGTCGAGGGAAGAGGGGGGTTTAGGAAAAGGAACTGCAAAGAGGGCAAAAGTAGGAAGAGCAGAACCAGGTTCCTGAATTAGGTGGTTAGCAGTCCCTAGGGCCGCGAGAGGATGCTTTCAGTGGTGTGGTGGAGGTGAGCATCAGAATGTGAGCTCCCCAGAGATAAGACGCTCCCCTAGAGGCAGAGGAGGGGGAAGTCCGCTTGGCAGAGCCAGGAGGATGGAAGTGGGGAGATGACTGTACAAGTCAATCTGGTCTCAGTTGTTCACCTGTAACACAGCGATCATCACACCTCCCATCTCTTAGGTTCACTGTGAGCAGTAAATGTACATGCTTGGCACCGAGCCAGGACATCTAGTACATGCTCATCGAATACATTTCATTATTTATTATTGAGAATTGAGTTTGACTGAAAGCAAAGGGGAGAAGAAGGTGATGGAGAGAAATTGGGTCATCTTGTGACAGGCAAGAAAGATCTGAGCTCGGACCATCCCATCCGTCACGTGATTATACGTGTGAGGACCCCCAACTTCAATTGTTTGCAAATTGGACAGACTGGCTCACCCCTTCTAAACTTTTTGGTAGCTCCAGAGCACTGTTTTTTTGCTGCCATGTCTGAGGCTGTTTATTTCTTAGTTATTTTAATCTCTGTGTCAAGTTTGAAAACCCCCAAAACTTTAGTTTTGTAGTTATATCCTATTAACATGCCCTCTGCCCTCTTAAGCCATGGTGCTTATTTATTTATTTTTGAGACAGAGTCTCACTTTGTTCTTGGTAGAGTGCTGTACCGTCATAGCTCACAGCAACCTCAAACTCCTGGGCTCAAGGGATCCTCTCGCCTCAGTTTCTCAAGTAGCTGGCATTATAGGTGCCAGCCACGACACCTGGTTAGTTTTAGAGACGGGGGTCTTGCTCTTGCACAAGCTCATCTGGAGCTCCTGAGCTCACGCAATCCGCCTGCCTCACTCTCCCAAAGTGCCAGGATTACAGGCGTGAGCCACCGCGCCCGCCCCACGGCACTATTTGTCTCCTTTCTTGTGCAATCCTCCCTTTGATATGTTTGGATATCAGTACCAAATTTATCTGTGTATTTTAACCAGCCAAAAGGCCTATCCTGTGATCTGAGAGGTTCACACAATGTGGGGCACCAAGCCAGCTTTGAACTTGGTTGAATTACCCCCATGTCAAACGTTTCCTAATGATGTATATCGGCCTTGAACTGTTAGATTTATGAAAGTTCTCCAAAACATGTTGCTAACAGAAAAAAGAATGTTGTAGAGTGAGATGGAGGATATTGTTCCACTGGTTTAAAACAAACACTCTGTCCAAGAGGTTTCTGCTTGACAATTTAAAAAGAATTCTGAAATTACGTGCGCTCATTCCTTGGTATTCTCCGGGACTGGTTGTAGGCTTCATCAAAGACACGAAAATCTGCCAACGTCCAAGTCCCTGATGTAAAATGGCTCTCAGTATTTGCATATAATTTACTTACAATACTCTAAAAATACTCTAAATCAGTGAGTTTCAACCAGGGTGCCAGGAAAGGATCTTTGGCTGGGAAATTTTTAAAAGATCAGTAATTAAATTATTTTCAAGAGAAATTCAAAGCACAGTAAATATATTCTTTTTTTACTCTTTTTTTTTTTATCATCAAAATTTAAGTGCGCCGCAGAAGTTTAAGTATAGGTTCAAGCGTGCCGTGAGATAAAAAGTTTGGAAAGCACAGCTGTAAATCACGTCTAGGTTAATTACAGTATCTAATGCAATGCCTACGCATCACTTTACTCACGTGGATTCAACACAACACTTAGTGTGAGGCCAATTCAGGTTGTGCTTTTTGAAACCTTGTGGAATTTTTTTTTCCTAAGTATTTTCAATCTGTAGTTGGTTGAATCCATGGATGTAGAACCCAGGGTTACAGAGGGCTGACTGTCTAGGTTTATGTCCATTTCAAAATGAAAAATGAAAAAATTGTGTAGAAAATGAAGACCCTGATGCTTGGTGCCCAGTGTGGGATCCTGAAGTTCTAAGGAGGGTTCAGGTGATGCCACAGCTCTTCCAGTAGAACTTCGGGGAGATTCTGTAGTTGCTCTGTTCATTACGCCTTTAGCAAGGGAGAATGGGTGGGTGGTGGAAGAGCCCAGGAACGGCAGGGAGGGTGCGGAAGGAAGGACAGGAGAACCGGCGGGCTCACTGGATTCACCACATTCTTACACCAGCTGTGCAGGGCACCTGCCTTCCTGGAATGAACCTTGGTGAAGGGGACATAACGATCTCCTTGCTGCTGGGAAATTTATAGACGTGTTACCTGAAGCCTGGAGTGGGGTGGAGACATTTCCGAGAGAGAGCTCTGACTTTGCTCTGCGACATCGAGAAAGGTGCCTAACTGCTCTCGGCTCTGATTTCTTTGTCTCTACTCTGAGGTTAATCATAGTACCTGCTTGGGGCATCTTGGGAGATTATATGACACGAAACATTATGAATGTTCAGAACAGTGCCTGGCACAAAGTAAGCTCTCAGAAAATGTCAGCAGCGCCTATGACAGTAAGATGTGACACCAAGAACTCAGTTCTAAGCATATTTGATTTCCAGATGCCTGATGACCCTCAACTATACGTAGTACTCTGGGTGGTGGGGACAGGAGGATCATGACAAAGAGGAATAAAACGTAGGACCTCAAGAAACTCAGTCTGGAGAGGGACTCAAGGTGTCTGGAGGTTTAGTGCAGTTCTCTAACTAGTGGGTATCTGAGAGGACTTCATGGGCGGGGTGGCAGGGAGCTGGCCTCAGAAGGCAGGTGGAAGATGAGCACTAAGAGACCAAGGAGAGGGAGGGAGCTCTAGAGAAATCAAGGTCTTCTCGGAAACGTCAACTATTCTAGTCTCATGAGGGCACAGCCAGTTTGTTGGGGAGTGAGGGAGATAAGAATGAAAGAGTAAAGGCTGGAGAATGCTTTGATGCTGGGCTGTGTCGTTTACCTATAACTTTGCAGGCAATAAGGGACTTCTAAAGGTATTCCCCCCCATGACTTTTATTTAATTTTAACCTGCAATTTAATATGCTAATTCTAAATTTAATATGGAAATGCAGAGGTCTTAGAATAGCTCAAAAAAAAAAAAACTTTTAAAGAAGACAAAGTAGGTGAAAAGTCTCACTGAAAATGAAGATATCAGAAACATATTAGCATTGAGATAGCACGCTTAACAGTGTACAGGGCGGGAAGATTGACCAGTGGAGGAGAGAGCCCTGCAGCTACCCACAAAAGAGGGAACTTGATACAGGAGAGTTGATATTGCAATTGTTTTATCGCCATATATATGTGTTCATAGGACATAAGTACATGTAAGACTTTTAAACTAACATTTCAATTGTATAAGATTTGCAGAAGAGTTGCAAAGATAGTACAGACTTTCCCCTGTTGTTACATTTTACATTAACACGGTCGGTTTGCAACAATTAGCAATTAATATTGATACTTTATCACTGACAAAAGTCTAGACTTTGTTCAGATTTCCTCAGTTTTCATCTGGTCTGGGACTCCTCCAGAATACCACGGAGTCATCGGGTCTCCTGAGCCTCTTCCCAGACACCCCTTACTTTTGATGACCTTCACAGTTTTGAGGTACTAATCAGGGACTCTGTAAGATGTCCCTGGATTGGGATTTGCTGGCTGCTTTTCTCATGGGTAGCTGATGAGGGTTGCTCTTTCCACCTTCCCTCGATCCTTTACTCTTCCAAAGACGTCCCTGCAAACACCCTGTCTCTATGGCAGATGTATTTATTTTCTCCTGCCCTATTTGTTTAATCAGCTAATTATATCAGTATGAACTCGTGGCTATTTCTTTTACACTTTGGTTATAATTAAATGCTACTCTACTCACTCTGTAGTTCAAATTGCTCCCCAGCGCTGCCATGAGGAGCTCTTTCCATTGGTTTCCGTGTCCTCTGTTGCACGCCCTTCACTGTGTGGTGTGTGTGCACGTGTGTAAGTGTGTTTTAGTGCTTCTTTACTTCCTGACGCTGTAAGATGCTCTACGTTCATCTTACATATTTCCTGCTCCCATCCTTGACACAGCTGCTTCTCCAATGAGCTTTGATTCCTTTTATTAGACATGGTATTAGGAACAAACCACCAACTCAGTGCACTGCCACTAGGCTGCCATGGTTCCTGGGCCCTCTCAGTGGAGAGAGGAAGGGAATATATACAGTCCACACATATCGACAATTATCTCTCTATTATATATCTTTCTACTTATTATCTATCTTTCTGTTAAGCTAACCATGGCTTCATCTTGCTATCTGGAAGTTTTTTGAGCAAAGAAGAGACATGATCCCAGATTTACTTGGGGGAAAAGCAATCTCATGGCCACAAGGAGAAATAAATGATTAGTTAAAATTAATTTCACTGCATATATTTTCTAACCATTCAATAGCTAATGTTTGCTGTATAGAATTTAAGAAAATTGAGTAGAACGAAGTAAAATGCAAAAGAGAACCATCACCCACACGTAGCTGATGGCCGGCACTGATACCATTTTGAGATGACGTGGTGTCCTTGTGTACAACACCAGACACGCAGCCCAGGGCTGGAAAGCCAAGGAGAAGGCAGGCAGCTCCTAGGAGAACACTGAAGGTTTTATTCCAACATTCTATGGGGGAGGGTTTGGGCAAAGTGGATGTCCCTGCCTTTGGGGTCTCAGTTTTTCTCTTAGTCACCTGGCAACAAGATATTATGGTAACTTCAAAATGGAAAGAGTGGCCAAACCAGACCTTGCCGTGCCACTGGCTCTCAGGGAATTTCAGAGAGCACCAGGTGGGAGCCAGGCTTCCAGGCCAAATCTGAGCTTGCCTATAACCTGTGGCTTGAATGAGGGAAAGTCTGGTCCAGTGGCAGGTGGAAAATCAAAGACTCTGCTTCAGGAATACCTAGGAACCCTCTCGCCATCTTCTCTCTGGTCCCACTCCCCTTACCCAGGGAATACACTCAGGTGCCTCCTGTTACTTTGAATTTGACCCCAATCCAACAGGTGATTTCCTCTTCAGCAGCCCCACTGGTTGCAGGGAAACTTGGGCCAAGATATTCCAATGTCCATTGCCCCCTCCATGGACCTCCCCTCCTGTCACAACCTCAGTGATTTTGCTGTTCCATCTTGCTCATCAATGCTTGCCCTTATTAAAAGGACTGGTTAGTCACCAGGGGCAGCAAGGCATAGATGACCTATTATGAGTTGAACTGTACCCCCCATATGTTGAACTCAGAATGTGGCCATATTGGGAAATAGGGCTGTTGCAGATGTAACTGGGCGAGGCAAGATCACACTGGAGCAGGGTGGTCCCTTTTTGGTACAACTGGCATCCTCATGGAAATGACACAAGGTGAAGAGACAGAGATGTTCACAGAGTGGAGATTACAAGAAAAGACGCAGGGGGCAGGCCACGTCCGAGGTGAGCGACTAGAACAATGTACCTGCAAGTCAAGGAATGCCTGAGATAGCCAGAAACCACCAGAATATCAGAGAGGCCTTGGAAGGGAACCAACCCTGCAGGCACCGGGATTTTGGACTTCTAGCCCCAGAACTGTGAGGCAATGCATTTCTGCTTTTATCCTCCAGTCTCTGGCACTCTGTTGTGACAGCTCCAGGATTAAGCCAAGGCCCCAGTTCCTCTCCTCAGCCTGTCCCCTTCCTTAGCCCCATGCAGATGGAGCCATCCTGGTCTTCCTTTGTTGTTATTTGTATTTGAGTGTCTTATTCTCCTACTCACCCCTTCCAGACTCAGCTCAAACATCAGCCCTCTGGAAGGCCTTGGGAATGCTCAGGCAGGGTAAGGGTCCCTGGTCCTTAGGGGCCCCCTATGCCAGCACAGCCTTCACGAGGGAGGCTGATTCTTCCTCTCAGCAGCGAGCCCCTTGTGGGAGGACTCCTGGTGCTCCTAGGCCTGCGGGTGCCTAATGCATGAGAAGGTGCTGCAGAAGCCAAAGCCTGAGTCAGGGTGGGGACAGCAGCCTGCTCCGGGTGGCAGCTGGTGTGTGGAAGGGGACCTTGAAGCCAAGTTTGCTTAGTACTTCACAGCTGTAAAGAAATGACAATCGTTCACACTAGAGATGAGAACAGGCCACCCCGTGGGGTCAGCAAGGAGTGTGTTGGGACAGCGCAGCCGGTAGAAGCAGACACTGATACCTCCCCATCAGTTGACTCCTCCTCCAAACTCATGGCGCTGGTTATGGCAGGCGGGAACCTAATACACCTGGGTTGATCTGACTCCAGGGCTGCTGATGCTTGTCATCTTCAGAGGCATTTAGGGGACTGGCAAGACCCACTTTATGCACAAAGGTCAGACTAGTCCTAACGGAACTGACATCGAGACTGGAATCCCAACTTTATCTATGAAGGAAGGACGCGAGGGCGGACTGTCATGGGCAACCCCGGATCATTCCTATTGTTCAGAGTCTGCCCTGACTCGGAAAACAGTACTACGACTCCCAGAAGGCCATTCGGCTGCCTCCTGGCCACTCCCCGCTCTCCGCAGGCCCCGCCCCGCGTCCTCCTGGTATATAAGGACCGAATGGCCCTGCCGCCGGCAAAGCGCACAGGGGCGGCGCGCGCTGTCGGTTGCAGAGGCAGCTGCAGCCCGCGGCCGCGGTTCCGAGCTTCTCTCTGTGGACTCTCTGCCCCGTGGGCGCTCACTCTAGGCCTCCAGGGCCTCATGGACCTGCAAAGCTGAGTACCAGAAAGGGCTCGCCGGAAGCGCTTTCCGGCGAGGCAGAAGGGTTTTCCCAGTCAGGATCTTTGGGTTCGGACCGAAGATGCGCAGCGAAGAGAGGCGAGCAGCTGCGTTCAGGCTGGGTGCTCCCCAAGCGCGGAGAGGCAGGATGCGCTCGCCAGGGGTCTGCAGCACGCCCGGCCCCAGTCCGCGTCGCGCGCCCACCCCTGGAGACCGGAATGCGGGCACTTGGGTTCCTCAGCCCGCGACCTCCGCGGGTCGGCAGCGCAGAGGCCAGGGGCTGGCGGCGCTTTGGCCTTGGATAGAAAGTGGGGAATGGGGTTGGGGGGGGGGGCTTCGGACCTCTTAACGTGGATTACTTGGTGTGTACCAGCTGGCTTTGAAGACCCACGACCTCGTCTCCAGCCTTGGATAGATTCCTGCTACCTAACAGTCGGGCAGTTAACCTGGAGGTAAGTTTCCCTGTGGGTCGGGGGAGGGGATTTGATTTGACTTTTTTTTTTTTAATTTCCTCTGCATCGTTTTCCGAAGAACTCCAAATTCTGAATTAGACATTTGTTCTTGTAATTGAAATCTTCTTGGAAGTCGTTTTGGTCGTTTAGTAATACAGGGATTCGCGTGCGTCGCGGGTCAGCGACCACCCCCAACCTAGGCGTTCTCGGTCATCGTCCTTCAGCCTCCAGCGCTGCCAAATCTAGGCTGCCTGGCGGGAGAAAGCCTCAGCGGCGGCGGGGAGAGGAGGCGGCTCGTCCTCGCTGCACCAGCTCCGCTCCTTGCACTTGGTTTTCAGCCTGGTCGCCCTCCGTGGCCCGTTACTTCGGCAGCGGTGCCTGTGTGAGCTCCCGGCTTCTGCCCACTGGCGACCTGAGATGGGGCTGGGGCGCAACGCTTGGAGAACGCGATGCGGCCGAGCTCCTTTCACCACAGGGGGTTGGACACGGGGGCGTGTGGTGAGCAGCTTTCCTGCAGGGACTGGGCTGGGATGTGCTTGGCCTGGGTGTGGACTGGCTTTCTGAATAGGTGGGAGGTGGCAGGAATTCAGGCCAGTGCGTCCACCCACCACCCTCCTCCTCTTTCCGGTGCAACTTGTTAATGGAAGACGTTTCTTGGTAACGCGGGCAGGGGGCTTGAGTCTTAACTCCTGAACTGAAGGCAAGCCGCTCCAGTATCCGCCGCTTCCTCCTCCTCCGTTCTTTTGTTGTCTGCCTTGTTCGTGACAGCGTGGTGCCTGTCACTGAGTAGGCACTGGACACGTTTGTCGAATGACTGAGTGACTCTGCCCTTAACGTACAGAAAACCAAGAGCCTCCTTTTCCTTCTCCCTTCTTGGCACTTGTCTGAGGATGCCGTCCCAGATGTCAGGGTCCCTCCTGCACGCCCTACCCTATCCTGCAACCTGTAGGTTCTCACTTAGAACCTGTCTGGAATGATCCATTTCCTACCCAGAAGTTCTTCTGCACAGAAAACTCTAGAGGCTGTTAGGGGTGTCCTTGGTGGGTGCTCAGGGTTCCAGTACACCTTCTGGGGAGCAAGAGAGGGCTAGGCAGCACCGGAAGGAAAAAGTGACATTTATTGGTACTACCCTCACCCCTCGGAGCTGGGGGCCTCGCTGCCTCTAGCCCCATCCATGTCTCTGGAACTGCCCAGGTTGGTGGAACCCCTTCTCTGTGGCCCTTCCCGGCACTGTCCCTGTGCTCAGCCTGACCCCAGGAGACAAGCTGTTGAAACCGTCCTGTTGACCAACAACCACTTCTCTTCTCCGTCTGATTGAAAAAAGTCATCTGTGCTCTTTCTTTTATAGAAACCACAAAAAAGTGCAAAACGTAGGGAAAAAAACATTCAGTTCCCACAGGAATCCTGGCAACGTGACATAGTTCCTCACTGGTGAAATCCCACAATATGTACAACTTTGTTTCTTGCTTTTTCCCCCCTTAATTTTAGTTGAATGTTTCCCCCATGTGATGACTTGGTGATACTGTATTCCACTGCAGGCATGAATCATAATTTGCTTGACAATCCCCCTATTGTTAGATGTGAAAGTGTTTCCAAACCCTTTACCCTTAGAAGTAATGGACTGGTGAGCATCTTTTTTTTTTTTTTTTGTACATAAGAATTTGTCCAAGTTTTGGTTTCTTTCTTTTGGAAAATCCCCAGAAATTTCTATCTTTGCTTTAAGTCAGACTCAAGCCTAAAGCCAAGGAATACCTCTATGGGTGAACATTTTGAGGTTGGTTTGGAAAGGAAAAGACACCATCAGATAATACTATACCTTGGGCTTGGACACAGAATGGGCACAGTGTGGGTGGCTACTGAGTGAATGAAGTGTTTCACTTTTATTTTTCCTTGCGTGGAAGGGTTGATCAGCTTAGGTATGACAGTATCTTAAAATTTGTCTTCAGGATTATGATGTAATTTTTTTTTAAAGTAATACCATAGGTTAAGATCTATTAGGCAACTAGTTGAAAAATGCCGTCTTTTAAAAAAAATTAACTTTTGATTTTGATAGAAATCTAGATTTATAGGAAAGTTGCAAAAATGGCTCCAGAGTTCCCCTCTGTCCTCTGCCCACTTGCCCAAATGTTAACATCTGACTGCGTTAACCATGGCGCCATGCCAAGGCCTGGGATAGTAACACGTATCATCTACAGAACTTACTGAGATTGCTCCAGTTGTCCCACTCATGTCCTTTTTCTGGTCCAGGATCCAACTTACAGTGCTGTCCTGTAAAAAGTCGGAGCTGGGAGGTTTGAAACTGGGACATCACTTCCATTTTTCTCCCCACGTTAACTACCCCCACACACCTGTTGATAGCAGCAGAGCCCACGTCAGACTCCCAGGGCCTGCGGCAGCCCTGCTCATTAATAGGGAAAGTATCTCTGTGTGCCCCCCTTCTTTTCTTCTCCCCAAACCTCCACTGGGAGTGTTACATTGAGTAAAAATTGGGTTAGTACCCGATCTGCCCTGACACGTTCTGGGGGGTAGACAGTTGACATCCGGTGTGCGTGAGAGCAAGCTGCGGAGCCTGACTCTGCGTTGACAGGCACCCTGCAATGCCTGCGCGGGTGACTCACGCTGGCCAGAGCAGCAGGTGTGTCGAGGTGCTGAGCGTGCGAAGCCAGTAGGTACAGCATTTCCTGGTTATCTGGGCAGATTTAAAGGAACATGGATTTAGGGTATTGTCAAGCACTCTTGGAATAGGAAGTGATTCTCTGATCCTTTGGAGGACTCTCCCTCGAAGGTGGAGGGTCTGGGGGTTTTGGAAGTGGCTGATGTGGATAGAGGCTCCCCTGTTCTTTGCATAAGAGTGCACTCGTGTGAAGTTGAGGAAACCCAAGAAAAAGGCCCTTCTGCCTGTACAGCAGAGAGACCACATGAGTCTAAAGGAGCATTTTTCAACCTTTTTATCTCACACGGCATACTTGAACCTATAAACTCCTGTGGCATGCTTAAATTATGTTGATCGAAAAGAAGAGTAATAAAAAGAATACATATACTTTGCTTTGAACCTCTCTTGAAAATAATTAACAATCTTTAATAATTTTTGTGGCACACCTAGGATCCTTTTACGGCGTACCAGTTGAAAATCACTGGTCTAAATGGTCGGCCAGGGAGACACAGGTGAATTGGGGCTGCCTGCTTTTCCAACTTGGAGCAGTTGCCCGCATTGAATGGAGGTGATGCTTGTTTGGGATAAGGAAGTTTTGAGGTTATTTAAATCTCAACAAAACAGACTCGTGTTGTCCAGATAGAGTTTCTCTGTTACTGTTAGGGTAGGGTTGCCTGGATTTTTTCTTTTCCTCTTTGAAATACTCCCAACCTTCCTACCGTGGCTTTATAGCTTGTAAACTGAAAAATATTCATTTCTCTCTCCTGCGTCTCCTGAACTGGCACAGCTGTTTTCTGTAACCAGCCAGCTCCAGTGAGGATCATAACAGGAAGTCTCGGGGGAGAGGGGCTGGGGTGTCGTGACTAAACACTTCTGGGGCGGTGCTTCTGTCCACGTCTACCTGTCCTGCTCCTCAGTGATCCTTTGTGGGTTCTCCCTTCTCTTCCCAGAGCCTTAGGGTCCATTTCAGACTGTTCCCAAAGGGACTGTTTGACTTGTTCCCTGGTCTTCAAATTGTGGATTGCTCCAAAAACAAAACAAAACAAAAAACTTGTTAAAAACTGTTAGCAGCCACCCCTCCCCTTTAGTGCTTAACCGATCTGTGTTTTTGTGACCAGTCCCCCCCCTCAAAAACAACCCCAGGCCAATTCAACACAGACTCTTAAAGAGGGAGTTGACTGACTTATTGGCCATCTAAAGCCTAAATTGAACCTTTTCCGCGCTTTACTATTTCAAGAAAAATAATGTCTATTCAGCCAGCCGAAAGGTTGAAAGACTAAATGAATAACTGCCTTTATTAATTAAAACAATATATCGGGACATTTTCAGAGCTTTTCCTGACTGCAAAGCTTTTCTCTTTCTCCCCCTCCAGGAAGCCTTCCCGGCTTACCTCTCCCTGGTCTTGGCCCCCAAATGCGCTTATGTGGTTTGCTGGTACACGTTTCTACATAGACGTCTTGAAATCAGGTGCCCTTTGGCCTTGGTTAAGGCAGAAATGTCTGTATTTGGGGGAATGAAGAAGGAGATACGGTTCTGGCTGTGGGAATAAGTAAGATCTGCGGTCTCTTCCCTCGGGCCTGTGAGGTCCCTGGGAGATTGGAGGGCGTCTCTAACTGGGCAGCTTCCCAGGCATTTGTTTGTGTCTCTACACAGACCGCTGCAGCCTCTGTTTCTGGCAGCCGGTGTTCTAGGCAATGTCACTGTCATGATGGAGCCCACTGGAGTCCTTCACACCAAGTCAGCACCCCCTCTTCACCTGGCAGGTGCACCCTGTTCACAGGAGCACAGGAATGGTCCTCGGTAAAGTTCTTCCCTTGCAACCACGTCATTAGCAAAAGACACCGCACTTGGGGTCACTTGGGTGCCCCTGCTTTACACAGCAGATCTGTGCCTGGAAAAATGTCTGTACAAAACCAATCTCGGTTGATCACCAAAAGGCCCGGAGGAGTGTCCCACCTGGAAGAATGCTGAAGTGGCAAGTTTCTGTCCAAGAATTCTTTCTGAAACGTGAATCATCCCCTCCTCCCGTGTCTGGTTTGTTGGTACAGGTTTATGCACGGAAGTCTTGAAACCAAGTGTCTTCCTTTGAGATTAAATGGAAGTGGCTTCTTAGGGTGGATGGCCTAGGGGCTGCCATTCCAGAGCCCTGGAAATCAATCAGACCCGCCTCCTTTTCCCTGGGTCTACAAGGCCCCAGTGGTTTGGAAGTTGCCTGTTGTTAGGCTTGATTTTAATGGTTTACAGACCCATTTCCTTTGCCTCAAGAGGGGCACTTTAGCAACTTAGTTTCCTTTTCTTTCACAGGACTGAGGAGCCCCAATAGGAAAGACCACACCTACCTGCCCTCTGGCCAGCCCACCAGGCAGTCCCCTGGATGACTGAGAAGGGACTTCAGGGCACCCTTTTCGAGCCATCTGGGAGTATTCCCTTTCTCTGATGGTTGACTAGCTTCCAGTCATTTGCCTCTTTGCCTCTTTGGCTCAAAGGTGCTAGACTTTGGGCTGGCTGGAAGATTTAGCAGTCTGCTGAGAGAAGGGGTTCTTTTGTGCTTTAGGCGTGGAAAGGAAAGGGTCTGAGATGCTGGCTTTTGGTGCCAACATCTTCAGTGGGGGAGTGAAACCCTCACTGAGTTTTAAATAACAATGATGGTTTCTGCAGCTGGGTCTCCTTCACTTAACTATTTTTTAAATTTTAACCATTTCTCCTTACTGAGATTAAATATACACAACATTGTAGCCACTTTTAATATAACTGTACCACTCTGCAGCCTTAAGGTGCTTCATATGAGTGGATTATAGACAGTGGGTCCTTTTGTGTCTGGCTAATATCACTCAGCCTGATGTCACAGAGATCCATCCATGCTGGAGCATGTGTCAGAATTTCCTTCGCTTTTAGGGCTGAATAATACCCCATTGTATGGACAGGCCACATTTTGTTTATTCATTTGTCTGTGGACATTTGGGTGGCTTCCACCTCTCGGTTATTGTGAATAAAGCTCCTGTTAACGTGGTTGTGGAAATATCTGTTCAAGTTCCTGGTTTCATTGCTTTGGGTATCTACCCAGGGGTGCAGTTTGCTGGGTCATATGGCCGTTCCATGTTTGGTTGTTTTGAAGAGCGACTGTTCTGTTTTTTTACAGCATCTGCACCATTTTACATTCCCACCAACAGTGCAGGAGGGGGCCGGGTTCTTAGCCAACCCTTATTATTTTGTTTCTTTCTTTTCTTTTTTCTGCTAATAGCCATAGCCATTCTAAAGTGTGGGAAGTGCTTCTGGTTTTGAGGAAGCCATCGATCCTCATGTAGAGCTGTAATTGCCCAGGGAATGAGTAGTGGAGTTTATATACAAGGCACTGGAGTTTATGTACGTGGTGCCCTGACTCTGATGCAGGTGTTCTTTCAAAATTAAAAGATTTGGTGAACTGGCCCATTCTTTAGGCCCTAATTATTTGAACTGGAGTTTGTCAAGGCATTTTGTGCCTGTATCTCATCTGATCTTACCCTCCACCCGGTGAAATAGTCAGGTGTCATCCCTGTTTTATGGAAGGGACATTCAGGCGCAGGTGAGTGAAGAGACAGATACTGACCTGGTAGAAGGAGCCCTGGGCCCCTAACTCCCGATCTGGCCTCTGCTGTGAAGAGTGGTATTCTGGAAGTGTTGGCGTGGAGAGGGAGGGTGGGAGGGCGGAGATTGCACTGTTTACGAGAACTCCAGAGTGAATCCTCTCTGCCCACTTGCCCTGCAGGGTCATATTTTCATATAGGTGGTTTGCTGGAAGTGGGCAATTTTTTTTTTTAATAGAGAATACTTTTCCACACAGTTGAGTGGCTTAAGAAATGACTTTTTGAGCACAAAGGTGAGATGTCAGATTTCTGCGGTAGCTCCTGTGGAGAGCCAGGTCAGTGCTGGGTTAAGCTTGGTCACCTTCCTTCTAGAGTGCTCTTTCCGGGCTGAGCCTCTGTCTGTTTGTTCAGTTTGTGACTGGATGTCCCAAGCCCGTGTCCAGCCTCTGGGGGGGATTAGACTCTTGCAGTAAGTGGTCAGAGTGGCCGTGGAGGACAGATAGGGTTTGCTCCCAGGAAGCTCGGTCTCCTGCAGCCTCTGTGCCTTCCACACACATGGTCAGAGGAAAGCAGCCTTGTGACCTTGGAGACACCATAAATGCCAGTCCCTTCTGTTTTTAGTTTTTCATCATGATATTTCTTTTTATTTTTAAAAGTAAGTAGCAAGGAACAAAGCTGTTGTCCCTTTGGTTTGGGTGATGGAACAGGGTTGTCCTGTGCCTGGACACTTGCTCCTGCCCAGGACCTTGACTTATTGCTCCTCCTCCTTTGGTTTTAGACCAAACTTGTTTAGGGAACCAAGTGTTAAGCTGAGGGCAATTTTTATTTTTTAATCTCAGAGAATCCGTGGCCACTGGAAAGCCAGCTGGGAAATTCAGGTATTTGTGTTTTTAATTAAATTTCTAAGTGGAAACCAGGAGTGTGGTTAACCAAAGAAGCTGAAGTGGCTCTGGTTTCTCATTCCACCCTGACCACTGGGCGATTCAGCCCTTCCTGGAATTGCTTTCCTGGTCACCTTTGACACCTCCAGTGTCCTGTTATTACCCATATCCCCTCCTCTGCTCATCCCACCTCTGTTGTGCTTGAACCTGGCTCATTTCTGCAGACCCTTTCCTTCAGCCCTTGTTGCTCTGGGCATCTGTCTGTAAGGGGAAGATGCCTGTGTCGCTGCATTCACAGATCACAGCTCAAACTGGTCACCCAGTGCTGTTGTTTGTCCCCTAGATCACCAAGCAGCCTGGTTCCTTATACCATCCCTGCGTAGGGGTTCAACAGATACCTTCCCCAACCAGCACCTCTGCCAGTCAGCAGGGTATGTCAGGAAAGAGAGGGGGGCAGTTTTATTTTTTTATATATATATATTTTTGCCCACACCCCCTCACTCCTTCTCAATCTGATCTCCCCTTCCCTCATGCCCCACCATGTCATTAATTGTCTTCATATCAAAGTTGAATACATAGGATTCTTACTTCTCCATTCCTGTGATGCTTCACTAAGAATAATGTGTTCCACCTCCATCCAGCTTATTACAGATGCTGTAAAATCTTCATTTTTTTTGATAGCTGAATAATACTGAGTACTAATAGTACTCTACAATACTAAAATCGTAGATGCTGGCGAGGGGGCCAATTTTTTAGGTAGACTTGGAGAAGATGCTTCCAGAATCTTTATTTCCTTTAATCTGCACAGCCCCGCGATGTTATTTATTATCTCTGCCATTACAGGCTTATCCCTACAGTTTCGTACGGAGCTTTAAAGGATGGATCCTGGTTCAAAGTCAAGTCTTGGCACGTGCCCATCCCTGGGGGCCTGTCTGGCCCCAGTCCCCCATGTTTGTATGACTTTGCACGTGTGCCTGGGGCCCCCTGGGGCCCCTTCCTCATCCATAAAGGGAAAAGTATTTTTAGGGTGGTCATTTTCAGCTGGAGGGGAAGGGACTCTCTAACCAGCTCAAACAGCTGAGTCTTTTCGGTAGTTCAGCTGGAGAAGCCAGGCAGCTGTGTTTTCGGGGATTAGCTGGCTGTCTTTCTCTGATTCTTTTCCTTCTCCTCCTCTTTTCTATGTGTGATTTCCTTCTGAAGTTTACTTCTCTCCTGAGAGGCATTTGCAGACCTCCTGCCACTATAGACCCAGGAGGAGAGAGTGGCTTCCTGTTAGCGTCCCCAAGGGCTGCCCCTCACCTGTGCCCGGAAGGTGGGCGGCACTGATCAGCCCTCTCTGGTCACGTGATTGACACCTGCACCTGAGGGAGGCAGCTCCCCCCCTCCCACAACCCTGCCCCAAAGCTGCCAGCATTCTGCAGGTGGAAACTAGGGCCCCTGGGAAGCAGAGCTAGATGCAGAGAGGCACCGCTGAGTGTCTGCCGCGGATGAACTGGACTCCACGATGAGGCACCCCTCCGTCGGCTTCTGGAAGCAGAGAAATAGTTTTGTTTGCCTGTGTATACCTAGTACCGAGGAGAGTGCTGGGGATTGTCCATGTGCAGAAAAGGTGATAAACCCATGAGCCTCAGCGGTTTTCTTTCCTTCTCTGAACCTGAGAGTCTGCTTTGGTGTGAGACATCCTCCTCCTCCATCAGGGAGCTGGCAATTCAGCTCTAGGGTCACTAAACCTATCCTGGCACCAAGAGTTGTCATTGGAATAGCAACTTAATGCCTGGAATGGCACCTCTTGCCTGAGATTCCTTCAAAGAAAGCAAAACGTTGTGCCTACTTTTAAGCATCTCTGTACTAATGACGTTGCTGCCAGTTTATTCTGGGGAAGCAGATTCTGTTTCCCTCCTGGTATGAAAAGCCCGACGACACGAGCCAGGGGTAACGGATTTGTGCAGACTTCTTACTGGGCTCCTGTGTTTGGCAGCCCAGGAGGAAGACGGAGAACCCAGGGAGGCCAGACGGGGAGCTTGTCCAAGAGCAGCCGCACAAGTGGGTTTATTTAGATGGCTCCTTTGTGGTGGCACGTTTGTGTGCCAACTTGGAAGCAGACCTTCTGGGTGCTCCATGCAAGAGAGATGGCTTTGATCTCCAGGCTGCTGCTGGAGCTCAAGGTGGGGGACTCTGTTTTGCTTGCTTTGTTCGCGCGTTACACAGGTAGGCTTTGTTTGAGATGCGGTGACTCACGCTCATGGGTTGTGTGAGCTCTGAATGGAAGCCATGCTGCCCTGCCAGGTGCTGCCCACTGTCCTCATTTGCCATTGTTAGGGAAAAAAATCTCATTGTCCTGGCGATAGGTTATTTCTGCCTAATCCTTGAATATGAATAACCTTTTCAGGGAAGGGGTGAAGCAGGAGGAGAGGAGGTGCTTTTGTGTTAAAGGTGCCCTAGGAAGCCAGGCCAGCTGCTGGCATTAGTATTGGCCCATTGAGCAGATGAGAATGCTGAGGCTCCAGAGGTTATGTTATGTGTCCAAAGTCACCCTGCTGGTCCCAGGCAGAGCCAGAGTGTGCTCTGCTTCCAAGTTGGGACAGGACTGCCTCCAGCCAGCTTCCAGCTGCAGGCTTGGGCTCCTGTTTCTCTCAGAGAGCTCAGGGCGTCACAGATGGGAGGGGTTTCACAGTCTCTGTAGCTGCGACTCATGCTCGGCTTCCGCCTGCCAGTAACCCAGGGGCAGCTTTAACATGGTGTTTCCTCCTGTGCGGACTGAGTAGAGGACTGTGTCTTTTTACGACTGAGGTCTACAGATGATCCGTGAGGTCTGTGTAGAGGGAATTCATACTAGGACTAATGAAAGGTTTCACGTAGTAGAGTTTTCTCTGGTGGCAGACTGTCACTGATGCTGCCCAGGTTCCAGGCTTTGCTCCCCTTCCACCCCTTCCACCTCTCCCCTTCTGTAGCCTCACATTCCTCTCTGTGCAGATGGGTTAGTGGCATCAGCAAAGTCAGGGTCCACATGCAGGGCTGTATAACCACATGCAGGCTGCATAACCGCTGCTCAGACTCTGTTTACCTGGGAGATGCAAGTGTCCAAGACGCACCCCCACATCATAAAGTCCCTTGTTGAGATCGCAGGGCACGTGTAGTTGAATTTCTGTCACATTGTCCATCACCTGTGAAGAGTCTGTGTGAGTGTCCCCCAGCATCCTGGATAAAGAAGTCTTGTGAGGTTGGCTGCATGCATGCCGGTGGGATGAGGAGAATGAAGACTGATCCATTATTGAGGTTTCCATTGCAGTGTGTGCGGGCTCCAGCTCTCGGTGGCCTGGCGTTGCTGTGAGTGCCTTACCCTCGAGCTCCATGGAGCTTTCAGAGCAGATGTGTGCTAGGCTCACCCTTCTGATGCCATGCCCGGGGAGAGGGGAGACCTGCCCCTAAGTGCTCTCTCTCTCTTGCATGAAGAGTTTTCTAATTGGTGTGACTGGGAGGGTAGAGTGCGGAGCCGCTGTGTAGCGTTGAATTGGGGGTTGTGGGAAATGAGGGTTGGACTATGTCTCAGTCCCAGGTAGACCAGACCATGGATTGCTCCTTCCACATGTTCTTCCTCCCATTCTTGGCTTAAACCCTGTTTAATGTTCTTCCTCCATTCTTGGCTGAAGCCTCGCCTTAAAGGAAGGGGCTGGCTCATCTGCCATTCTTGGCTCTGTCCCCTTGGGCTGCAGTTGCATCTCTGCTCCAGTGTTGCTGGGTTCCTGCCTGACTTTTTTTCTCACAAGTGTAGAATTTGGGCTGTGGTTACCCTTGGCTTCAGTGAGATGCCCCGTGTAGAGGTTGTGTGTGCACTCGAGTGTGCAAGACACATCTGATGAGTGACGGGCCCCAGAATCTCTGTTAGCTTGAGCGGGCAGGTGGGACTGAGGTGGGGAGGGAGGCGGTGCCCTCGTTCGCCCTTCCTGCCTGGGTCTGGAGGGGGCTTGTCTCAGCCCGCTGTTCTGTGGCCTGAGAGCTGCTCCTTCCTCTGGGCTGTGTTTTGGGTTCCTCTCCTTACTCTCTTAATGCATAGTGAGGGATGAATCCAGGTTACGTTTGAATCAACCCAATAAGGAATTGGGTGCTCACCCTATTTTTGGAAACTTTTCTTTTTCATCCAATCCTTCTCTTCCCTGAGCTTCCACAATCCCATAATAGTGTACAGTGTGTGATTGTTTCCTGTGCAGGAACCTTTGTTCTTCAATATCATCATAGGTGTGCAGTCTCTGATCACACAGCACCTGGCCCAGAGCTGACCTGGTAATGACATAATACAGTTGACCCTGACGGCCAGTCGCGGTGGCTCATGCCTATAATCCTAGCACTCTGGGAGGCCGAGGCAGGTGGATTGCCTGAGCTCATGGGGTTGAGACAAGCCTGGGCAAGAGTGAGACCCCTGTTTCTAAAAACAGCCTGACGTTGTGGCAGGTGCCTATAGTCCCAGCTACTTGGGAGGCTGAAGCAAGAGAATCATTTGAGCCCAAGAGTTTGAGGTTGCTGTGAGCTGTGATGCTATTGCACTCTACTGAGGGCAAAGGGAGACTGTCTCAAAAAGAAAAGAAATACAGTTATCCCTAGAACACTGCAGGGTTGGCGCTGAGCCCCCTCCCTCTGCACAGTCGAAAATCTGCATATAACTTTAGATACTTCCAAGACGTAACCAGCAGTAGCCTACTGCTGACTGGAAGCCTTCTCAATAACATACATAGTTAACTAACACATATGTGATATGTCGTATGTATTATATACCGTGTTCTTATAATGAAGTAAGCTACAGAAAGTGGTATGAAAATCATAAGGAAGAGAAAGGAAACGTTACTGTCATGAAGTGGAAATGGGTCACCATGAAGGCCTTCATTCTGGTTGTCTTCACAGAGGGGAGGAGGGGTTGGTCTTGCCGCCCCAGGGCGCGCAGGCGTGGAAGAAAATCTGAGTGTAAGTGCAGCTGTTCATTTCAGACCATGGTGTTCAAGGGTCCACCATATGTACATGGTGACATGACAAGTTGAAGTCACAGTGGCCTCCACTTGGCTGCTGTGTAGCTGTGGTTACAGTGGTGCCTGGTCAGTGGACTCCGGCTTAGTAATTCATGTGCATCGAGTCGTAAAACCAGCTGCCTGTCTCGCTTTTGGAGGCTGTCACTGGTCTTTGCTTGGAGTGGTCTTGAGAATTGCACCCTCTATCCTCTGTGCCTGGGTTTCCATCCTCAGGAGCCCTGACTTTTTCTTAACCTCTGCCTCCTAATTAGCCTCGTGGCTTTGGGCGTGTTACACCACACCTGGGTGCCTCAGTTTCCTCCTTGTGTACCTCAGAACTAGGTGGTTCCTTGACTGATTTTAACAAGGACAGGATTTCCTTGTTTCCCTCCCTGTTTTCTGCAGATGTTCAAGGTGGGTAAAGGGCCATGCAAGATTCTTCTCAGTGGACATACAGCTTCCAGCACTTTCTGCAATGCTGCTCAACTTCTTGGAGAAGTATTCAATCAGAAGTGAAATCAAACTATAAACAGTCTTGTCGGGCAATCTTTATAGAACATCATTGTGATAGCTTGGGATGTCTTTTTTGTTGCGACTTTATACCCATAGATGCATCAGAAGAACAAACGACCTTTCCCCGGAGGTTTGAGGAATTGTACTTATTTAAAGGGAACTCTGTTTTCTTCTTTCCAAAGTGCACAGCTGGACTTAAACCTCCTTGAAAGAATTAGTCTTTTAGGACAATGTGTTAGAGACCCTCCCCTTAGGTAAAAAGGAGATTGTTTTTTTGCAGACTGGTAAGCTGGCGTCTTTGATTTGGGCACTGCAGAGCAAACCTGGGTGAGTCCTACCCTGTGGGGTTGTTGCTAGCCTGGGACTCACTGGCTCTGGAGGCATAGACAAGCCTTGTTACAGCCCAAATTGTTCTGGGAAATCCAGCTATCTGGCTCTGGGACTCTGGAAATCCAGCTCTCTGGCTCTGGGACTCTGGAAATCCAGCTCTCTGGCTCTGGGACTCTGGAAATCCGGCTCTCTGTTGCTAGCCTGGGACTCACTGGCTCTGGAGGCATAGACAAGCCTTGTTACAGCCCAAATTGTTCTGGGAAATGAGACATCCAGCCTCTCCCTCTTCTCCTTCCCGCCCTAACCTCCCTCCCCTCCCCTTAGGGAAAAAAAAAATTCCTTCCCCCTTTCAGCATCTGTGGCTTTGAGAATTCCCTCCATTGTAGCCCCAGGACAGAGACCCTTCTGTGAGAGTGCGCTGGAGGCCTGTCCTTGGTGACACCCCGCCCCCCATATTAAAAGACCATCGGAACAAGCTCCCCATTCTCCTCTGGAGAGGGTCCCTCTGTCCCAGGCCAAGCGACTCTTAAGGGAGCGTTTATCCTGGGACACTGAGTTTACAAAGACTGCTGCAGCGTCAGATAAACTCACTCAGCCCTGCGGTGGGGGGGAGGGGGCCGGACGAACAAAACCCCCTTTATTTTCACCCCTGCAAGGAGACCAATAGAGACTTTGTGCTGGAGAGCGGGGTCTGAGCGTGCAGAAGGCAGGTCTGGGTCGGGATCGATTTGGGGAGAGCATTATGGGTTATGATCTTATTTTATTTTTAGGGGAAATCTCGCCATGGGACAGTTGCTTGTAAGTCTTCCCTAAGGTACATGGCCCGGGGTTACTGTCTGTCACTTCTCTAGGTAACGGAAAAGCTCTTTGGCAAGTTTGTCTTGCTTTGCCAGAGAGAAATCCCACCAGCGCCCCCCCCCCAACCACCACTACCTGATGGATAGAGAAACACTGCACTCCTTGGGTGGAGCGGGGCCCCAACTCTTGTGTGTTTTAGAAGATTCTTAGCCTGAGGGACTTGGGGCAACACAGCTTCAGGGGCAGATTTGGCCATCTTTGTATGTGTGTGTGTCCATCTAGGGTGCGTGGGGACCCCTCTGCCCTGGCAAGCGTGCCTCACCACACCTCACCACACATCCTAGAGCAGCCTTTACTGTGAAGGGCACCGGCTCGCTCAGTCGAGTAAACCAGAGATTTTCCTGGATTGGTCATTTACAAGGCAGAAGTGTCAGTCTCACATCTGTTGGACCCCTGCTCAGTACTGTGAGATGTCTGACCGTCTCATCTAACACTTACGACGTCCTTGAGGAGATAAATAGTGTCACCTTACAGACCCTGAGTGCAAGGCTTAGAGAGGGAGAGTGGCTTTCCTGAGATCACCCAGCAATGGGAAGTCTGGGGTTCCAGCCCTGCTGTGTCTGATTCCAAAGGCTTTGGCTGTTGTGGAGCAGGAGGTCTGGCCAGGGGGCCCCGGGCAGCTAAAAGGGGTGGGAGAACTGAGGGGGGGGTCAAGATCACAGTAAAACTAAAGACGGTACCAGGCCCCTGTCTTCTGGCAGTTTCTCCCCTGCTGCCCCTGCCTCCCCTGCCTATCGCCAGCCCCTTTACCCTGGACGCTAGTCGGAAATCTGCCACTTAGGTCCAGGCGAAGGCAGGTGTGTCTCCTAAAATGTGTCTCTGGAGGACTCCGAGCTCACGTCCAGTGAGGAAATGGGAGAGAGGCAGCAGCTGTGCAGTGGGTCCCAGCTAGGAGGGAGGTGTCCAACTACTTTAGCAAATGGGCAGGGCCTGGGGACCTTGGTGGAGCCCCGTCCAGGAGAACACTTCCCTGATGATGTCCAGAGAGAAGGCAGCCTGGGCAGCCCCCAGCCGTGACTCTGCTCCCAGTTTCTTTCCTCAGAGTGGAGCTGTTCCACGTGTGCTGGGGAGGTGTTGGGAAGGGCTGGCTCCTGTGTCCAGCAGCACACAGCCCTGCTCTTCTTCCTCCAGTCCCTGGGGGCGAGGGCTGACCAGCTGTACAGTGGCAGGTGGGGAGGCGGGCTTTCATGGCTGAGTTCGGAGTCCTTGTTCACGTCTCACAGCTGCGAGGGCTGTTGGGGTTGTGATTCCTTCCATGGACAGGAGGAGCCTGGGCCTTCCCTGTGTCTGGCTGAGCCCGCCTTAGCCCACCAGAGGACTTGAGGCCCATCTACCCAGGCTCTGCCTGGAGTGTGAACAGGGACCACCTGGGAGGGGGAGAGTCCCCGCAAAACGCTTGAGAGTGGTGCAGGAGAGACTCTGGTGAGAACACCCCCTTTTGCAGACAGGAGAAGCTTCTGGGCTGCCGATGGACAGCCTGCAGGAGGAAGTGGAGGCATGATCTCAGGAAGCAGGATGCACTGCCGGGGGGAAAAAAGGTGTTCCTGCTGGGCAGGTGCTGGGCAGGAGAGGTGTGGGAAGAGTGGCTTGGAGAATTCAGGATCAGTTACAAAAGGGCTATGAGGAGTAAGCCAGGCTCCATCCCACACTTACGTGGACCCACAGGCACCAAGGACACGGCAGAAAGGAGAGAGTTGGCTGGCTCAGAGGGCTTGGAGGAAGGACAGAGTGGGGGGTTTGGCATGGGGATGTCATGTGTAGGGAGGGGTGATGGTGGACTTTTAGGGGAACAGCAGCTGCCCCAGATTGGGCAGTGAGAAGGTGGGCTTCTGGGCTCGGCGCCTATGGTTCAAGTGGCTAAGGCGCCAGCCACATATACCTGAGCTGGTGGTTTGAATCCAGCTCGGCCCGCCAAGCAACAATGACGGCTGCAACCAAAAATAGCTGGGTGTTGTGGTGGGCACCTGTGGTCCCAGCTATTTGGGAGGCAGAGGCAGGAGACTCACTTGAGCCCAGGAGTTGAAGATTGCTGTGAGCTGTG
>NW_003852413.1:8904972-8915131 GCF_000181295.1 Otolemur garnettii
GAGTCCAGAATAAGCCCCATGGACACTTACCCCAGAATGGACAGCGTCCACCAGATGGGGCCAAACAGTGGATGGGGATGGATGGGGTCCCACACCTCCCCGCCCCGACCCTAGGGGGCTGTCTCTACAGGTGTGCTGGTCAGTTCTTTACCTTTGGCAAACCGGCACGGGTGAGTGTTCAGGACCTGCCTGTCACCTCACATCGAGGTTTCAGTGGCATCCCTCTGTAGGTTGGTGCTGTGAAGGGGGGAGTGAGAGTTGCTTCTGACCCAGGTAGCAGAGGGTTTGGGTCTCAGGAGTAGCTTGTAACTTCACAGATGGGTGCTCTCGAGCAATTTCCCTACCTCTCTCTGTGCCTCTGTTTATTCCCCAGGCAGAACACCAGGGATAAGTTCTGAGGTTCTGTCCAGCTTTGAAAAGCGAGGCAGCTGCATGGAAGGGGCGTGCCTGTGGCTCACAGGTGTACAGGGGAGGCGGGTGGACTCCCTCGCCTGCTGGTTCAGCCCTCGCACCTTCCCAAGGCCCAAATCACTCCTGCTCTGGTTTGCACTCTAACTCTTGGAGCAGAAGTGGCAATAATCAGAGAGCCATTGCCTTAGGACCTTGTTGAGGGCAGCACGGGATAGGCAGAGGCAGGGGTGGGTCAGATGCTCACAGGTGGTCGGCTCCCCTCCTGCGTCAGCCCCCATGGGTGGCTGGGGAGTGGGCGGTGGTGACAGTGAGGTCTGGGCGTGGGGCCGTTTGTTGTCTGCAGAGGATGATGGCTGCTGTCCCCTTCTAGCTTCTTCCACACTGACACGGGGGAGCTCTGGGGGTTGCTTTGCAGATTTACAAACTCTGGGAGGCCAGAGCAGTCCTTGGTTCTGTGTTTGCACAGGATGACACGTGTCTCTTATCTGGTGTGTTGCTCCGGCACGCTAGTAACATACCACATTCAAATGGCCCCGGGGGAGCCCTTCTGATTAGTGATTGCCCTTCTCATGTGCCAGCAGCCCCGTCCCTGGGCACACGTGAGGAGCTGTGTTGATTTGACTAGTGGGGAAAAGGAGAGTCGATCTCTGCGGGCTTAGTCCCTTTTCTACCCCTTTCATTGATGACTTTTTCGAGAGGCCAAGAGGAGCCTTGTTGCAGATGAAGGATGCTTTTTGGACAGCTCACTGAACACCCATCTACTTTGTTACCCGCACTGTTAACTGCCATCTTTGTTTGTCCCCTTTGGTTCCAGGCCTGAGCCAGGGAAAGGGACCTGGTTATTTAAATTGGCCACTAAGGCTGCCTCTCTCGGGACAGAATCTTCCTCTGATACACACGGGGAGGGGACGTTTAGACAAGCATCTCCTTCTCTTGCCTTGACTTACAGCTCCTACACTTCCACAGGGGAGGGGGCACTTAACACGAGGGAGAAGTCAGAGGAGAAGGGGCGTGGGAGGGCCAGGAGTTAGTGGCAGGAGGTGGGGAGCCATGTCCTTCATTAGGTCTGTGAAACAATACAGGGTTTGTCTCCTGGGTACGGTGGTGGGGGTGGGGGGAAGCCAGGATGGGCCTGAGTGGAAAGAAAACAAGCCCAGGTCTGACGAAAGTGTGGTGACCCCAGGAACCAGGGGAAAAAAGCACCTTTGTTTAGGGAGGTCAGGGCATCGGGAGGACGCCGGTGCCGGCAGAGCTGCTGCTGCCTCTGTCCCGGGAGCCTGGGCCCCTGAGGGGGCTCAAGGAGACCAGGACGCTAGGCTCGGGGGACATTTCTGGGGAGGCCGATGTGGATGCTGTGACTTCTTGGGGGAACCCCTGCCTTGTCAACTGTGTTCCTTGAGGCTGGCTGGAGAGAAGATGTCACACGGAGCCTCCCTGGGGTTTGGGAGGGAGGACGGGTGGGTGGTCTGCTCTGCCGGGGCTCCTGGGGGGCTGTGGCTCTGCTTCTCGTGCAGCGTGTCTGGTCTGGAGGATCCTGCTCTGGGGCAGCGAAGCTCCTGAAGGCTGGCGGCAGGCCCTGTGGGATTCGGGGCGAGGAGCCCTGGCCACCACACCATATAGACAGAGGCGACAAGTGTCTGGGGGCTGCATGAGGCAGCAGTGTCCCTTCTGCAGGGGCTCTCCTTCTTAAGACCCTCTAAGAGCCCCCTGACAATCTCCCCACAGTTGTGTTTTTCCCGCAGTCGCCCTTGGTGTCCCCTACAGACGTACATCCCAAGGCCTGTGACTGACTTTTGCTTCTGATTATTCTTATGTATTTGCAATAGCACCTCCATCGCTGACCACCTCCCGACACTGACCCCCTGCTTACATTGACCTCATTGACAGACACACACCCCATGTTTGTGTGGGTACAGTAGGCCCAGTTCCTTGTGCTGACCATCTCCGTATGTTAACCATTTGTGACAGTCCCCTGGGTGATCACCTTACAGAGGTTCTGCTCCATGTATTTTTTAACCATGGAGGCTTAGTGTCTCTCTTATCTCTCTTTGGCAGAAGCTCTGCCCTCGGTGGGCTGAGCCTGGCATCCTCGTGAGTTTTGTCCTTACTCCTGTGATATGTGCTGACCAGGATGGCACCGGGTGTGGCAGCCCCAGAAGAGCAGCACCTGTCCTCAGAGAGGGCTCTTCCTCCAGGATGACAGCTCTGTCCCTGTGCTGGGCGAACCTGCCCAGTCGGACCAGGTTGATGCTGGGTGTGGCCACTCAGCTCGGACAAACTCTGCACCTGAGTTGTCAGAATCCCAGTGGGACAGCCCGGGCTGGCTCAGCCCCCTCTTGCTGCCTCTGCCGGGAGAGAGAGAGAGACAGAGAGAGATGAGTCCTAAGGAAGCAGTGTTAGCAGAGTCCTAAGGAAGTCTGTGTTGTTGAGGCAGCTGTGACCTGCACCATGGTGGAAAGTCCGTGATGATCACTTGGGATGTTGGCTAATCACGGCCGGTGCTGACACAGTGCATTCCTTGTTCCACGCCGCGTCCTAACACGGTGCACACACCGTGTGCTCAGACATGCATGTGCTTGTCTGCTCACTTGTTCCTCACAGGGACCCTGAGAGGCAGACATAGCCATTATTTCTCTTTTACAGGTAAGGAAGGACAGCTATATCATGGGTCACAAAGCTATTGAGTGGTGCCACCTGCACCCCCACCCAAGCCCTGGCTCCAGGGCTGTGCTGTCCACACAAGGCAACGCTACCGGGAACCACAGAGGGCCACTGTGTTCCAGGCATTTTGTCCCCTGCGATGGTGGCTGAGCCTGAGGCTGATGCAGGTCTAGTGCTGTGGCTCATGTCACCCACTTACCAGCTTAGCCCTGTCAGCCCTAACGGCAGGGCTGTCCCCACGGTCAGCTGGTAGAGGTGCCGGAGTCTGGATCATCCATTGCCTTTTTTTGTATTTGGAGAAGTCAGCAGATCCATCCTTGTGGTGGGGGGGATGGTTTTCTCCCCCACCTGGGGAGGGGGCTCTGCTTGCTGCTGTTGTAGCCCCCCATCCCGGGTGGCCCAGGCCCAGGGCCTGCCGTCCCAGCTGGCCGCCGTGTTGACACTGGCTGCCGGCCAGCCCCTCCTCCTGGGATCTTCACCGCGGGCTGATGAGATTTCCCTTTTCCTCCACGCCCCCCTCTTTGGTCTTCCCTCATTTTTCATTTACGATGACTTTGGAGGCTCATGAAGACAGCCCACTTAGGCCAAGACAGATGCCAAGTGGGTTTGCTCCCCCGAAGGAGTGGCCCTGCCCCCTTAACCATTTGGAGTCTGGGCTGCTGCTTTGTTTCCAAGGGGTTCCCTGAGGCTGAGGGGTGGGGAGGGAGACCTGCCATGTTGAGCCAGGGATACAGCAGGTTCTCTAAGGGAGACCATCGAGGGAGGGCCCTCCAGGGACCGTCCACATCAGTCGCCTCTCTGTGTCTTTGCTTTTGTTCAGGAGGTTTAGTTCTGAGTGTCCTTTCTCCTCCCACCTGCCCTGCTGTGTGCTGGGCTCTCTCTCATCCTCTTTACACAGATATTGGGGGGGGGGCGGCGTTTCCCTGTTTTCATCCTGGGATGTTGAGTGTCTTTCCAGCATCACAGCTGGTGAACAGACAGCCAGGATTTTAAACCAGGCCTTTTGCATGGGAAGCCCCTGTGTGTCCTTCCTAAAACTTCTATCTCTGTTCCACGTGGCTCAACCCCAGCTCCCCCAGTGTCACGGCTCAGCCTTTGGACTTCTTAGCACCACGTTTTCAGACCCTGGTTATGAGGCTTCATCCTCAGTTACCTTGTGAGTTGCTTTTTAAGTGTATTAACAAGGTCGGAAACTTGGAAATAGTGGTTTTCCTCTTACTCTGGGATTCCCTGAAGCATTGGGGAAAGTTCCAGGTACAGCACCCAGGTCTCTGTTGCTACCTGTTTAATTGAAGGGCAAAGGACCAGAAGTGACTTTGAGTGCTTGCGGCATGCCGTCCACCATCTGGGTGCTTTGCATACACAGGTGAGTATTACTGGTGTCATTTTGGATGAGAAAACTGAAGCTCAGGGAGGTGGGCGACACACAAGGTCACATGGCTGGTGAGGGCTCAGTTTTCTGACCTTGAAGCCCCTGCTCTCTCCAGTCGGGCAGCTGTCAGCTGTGTGCACAGAGCCCAGAGGGCGAGGGAGGGACGTTCTTGGTCACCCTCCTGGGCAGAGGTGACCGATTTGAGAGGGACACTTTTGTTCTACTGGGCTGTCTACCTGGGTGCCCCTTTGTTTTTAAAATCAATTTTATTGAGGTGTAATTTCCATACCATACAACCCATCATTGTAAACGTGCCACTCAGTGAACTGTCGTACATCTGTAGTGTTATGCAATCCTCACCACAAAACAGTTCTGAAATGTTTCTGTGGACCCAAAAAGCTTCCTCATGCCCTTTGCTTGATCGTCTCCACCGCCATGGCCAGTCCTAGGCAACTGCTGGTCTGTATTCCCTCTCTATAAGGTCACCCTTTCTGGAACATTCCGTATCAATAAAATTAATTATACATGCAGTCGTTTGCATCTGGCTCCCTTGCTTAGAAACATCCTTCTGAGAGAGTGGCGGGCGCTGAGGATGTTTCCTCAGGCCTCCTGTGTGTCTGGAATGTCGCATGCATCCTTGGCAGTGAGTGGGTTAACCGGAGAGAAGGGTGGGGCCCCTGGGGGTGGGGGTTGCACTTGGGGGTCTGAGCAGCGTCTTTAGCACTTCCTGCCCTGGGCCCCAGATCCAGCCTTCCCACCCTGCCCACCAGTTTTAGAGGACCTGGCCTCCTCCTTCCGGGCTGTGGTAGCTTAATTAAGTCATAATGACAGACAGAGCTGGGTTGTTTCCTGGCAATTAAAGTAAGTGGAAGAGTGGAACATGGTCCAGCCCTCCTCCCAGCCAGGAAGGACCCGGTCTCCCGTGCATTTATGTTGCTTCTGTCCTCCCCCAGGGGTTCCGGGAGGCTGCTGGCAACCCCTCTCCCCTCCCCAAGGCTCCCCACTCTGCAAAGGAGATGCCCTCCTCATCTTATTTTCAGGTCTCTTCCTCCTGCCCATCCCAGTGGCAATTCAAGGGGACAGGGAGGGAGGAGTCCTTTATTCATTCAGCAAACACAGAGTGAATGTCTGGTATAGGCAGGGGAGGAGAAGCAAGGTAAACACAGCCCCAGGTTTCCAGGGGCTCTGCAGAGAGTTGGGAGAGAAAGCCTGAGCTGAGTGAATAAGGACGGAATGGACTAAGCGAGACCCTGGTGGTGCATGTGATGGACAAGGAGGTGGACGTGGAACCTGGAGGGGCGAGTTGGCGAGAGGAAAGAGGGGAGCTTTGGAAAAGAGGGCTAAGGCTGGGGGTGGCCGGGGGTCACGTGGCGGGCAGTGTGACCATCACCCATCGGGAGCTGCTGGGGATGGGGCTGGGACTGGTCCACGGTCAGGGGCAGGAGGAAGATGGTGGGAGGGTCAGTTTGATGACGGGACTCTAAGCAGGCCAGACTCCTGGGCGTGGAAAGTCAGTGGTGTCTCTGCTGCCGTTCTCTGAGATCCTTTGGGAGCTTCTCACTTCATTTCGGGCTACCATTTAAGTCATATTTGTTATTCAAAGCAACTTTGCAATTTAAAAAATCTCAGGTTCATGCATTTACATATCCAGCGATCTCCTTCACCCCTGGTTTGTATCTGAACGTTTGGCGGATGCTAATGGTGACGCGTGCGGCCTGATTCCTGTTTGCCTGACCGTAGTCTTTCCACGTGCTGGCCGCCTTTTCTTTGCGTTTGTCTTTAATGTCCGTACGATCTGCTGCACGAGTGTCATAATTTGCTTCATGTAACTGCTGAGGAGCAGGACAAGGTTGACTTTTAGTTTCATCTTAGGTAAATAATGCTATGAAACTGCCCCTCCCGCTTTAGGCCAAACTAGGGGTTTTACCGACAGGACTGAGGCTACACTGGACATTGGGGTAGCAAGTGTGGATTCTGGAGCAGGTGAGCCAGGAGGGTGGCCAGGGTCCCGGCTAACAGGTAGCAGGGCTTGGCCCAGAAGCAGTGTCCCGGGGCACAAAACTGGAGCTGTGCTGTGAACTCCTCTCTCCTCTTCCTCTGCCCTCTAACTCCAAATTTCGGAAACCCTCGAAGACTCCACGGTTTTGTTCCAGGACCTGCCCGGCACACAGCTGCGGCTTTGCGGCAGTCTGTTCCCCTCTGTGGATTTCCCCAGGCTCAGGTTTGAGTGAAGAGTTTTCGGGATACCCTCCACAGCGAAACTTGAATCTCTGGGCTTGCTCCGTACCCCTGGGGATCCCATGTCGACCTGGGTCCCCAGTGATGCTTGCCTCTAGTCCACCCCCCTCCTGTCCGGGAAGGACGACTGGGCAGGGGCGGTGGAGGCTGGAGAGCGGACTGCGCCGGGACCCCTTCCACACTCTGACGAGTCGTCCTCCTTCCCCAGCCCTGTGCGGGCTCTCGAGGTCTGTGTAAAGCAAACAGCCCTCGAAAGAGAAAAGCCGTATTGTCCTCCCTGTGCCGATGGCCTCGGTCTCAAGAGCCACCAACTGCCTAGGCTTGAGAATGGCTGAGTGGAGCTGCAGAGCGTACGCTCGCAGGGGGACCCGCGGACCCGCCGTGGGATGGATGGCCGCGCTCTTATTACAAGAGAGCTCTTCTAAGTAATTGCTTTTGTAAAAGGAGAGGCGGCGATGGGACCGTCGGAGCACAGGATGCAAGGGAATCGCACCGAGGCTCTTACCGCTGATTCTCCTGGTGTCCCTGGAAGTACATCAGGGTTACAAATGAGAAGCATTGATGGGGCCTAAAGACGAAATATGTCTGGCATCTCCTAGAAGCTTGTATCTGCATCTCCTTGGTAGGTGGAGGATTCCCTGTATCTTCCTTCTTTCATTTTATAACATGAGTGATTTTCCTACCTGGCAACACCCCTTGATAACTATCTTTACTGCCTACTGAGAGCTATGAGTCAATGGGCCATTGTTTTCTCAACCAGCCCCCAAGGCTTGTCCTTTGGGTTTCTAGTTTTATGCCAGGAGACTGTAATAAACATCTTTGTACTTTCGTGCCTTAAGAAAAAAAAAAAAAAGGAATTTCTGAACTGATTTGAGTCTCGGCTCTGTTCTGGCCATCAGAACCCTTATCCGGTTCCTTGAGACCCCAGTGAGATGGGTAGAAAAGAGAAAAAAGTGTGCTGCCCCTCCCTGGCCCCCTCAGCTGGGAGTTTGCAGGTGGGGGTGTTGGGGGGCTGTCGTGTTGGCTTGGGGGGTGTGGGCTTCAGCTATGGGGGGTGGGGGGTCCGCATCTTCCTGGATGTGGGGCTCACACTCTTCATTCATCCCCCTGACTTGCTTCAAATATGATCTCTCAGCTTTTAAGCCATCTTAAAAAAAATAACAATAACCCAAACCAGAACTCCGCTGCTTGAGCACTGGGGGTGGCCTGGGGGACACCTTCCCCCATCCTTTCCTGCCCTCTCCTTTCTCTTAGCACCTCCTTCATCTCAAGGTCAACTCTTTCCTCTTGGAATACTCACCTTCCCCTTGTTCAGCCGTTTTCCCCAATTTCTCAGGGCTCATGAATGAGGGAGAAGGAAGCCCAGCAGCCAGGCTGTTAGCCAGAGCCACAGGTGGAAGGGAAGCTTTCCTGCCAAGGCAGGAGAAATGGGGCTCACCTGGCCTCTCTGGAGCCCTTGACCGACGTGCCGAGTCAGCATGCGGCTACCTGGGTACCTGAATGATGGAGAGAGGAGATGGCGATTTCAGAGCTTAAATGCACAGGGGTTGTACGTGTGTGGGCAGATCTGGTTTTGTGCCCTGAGTGGCTTCCGGTACGACTGGTTCCTTCTCCCCTGTTTCAGGGTCCACAGCACTTATCTAGTTGAGCGCATGGAGCTGAGGTCCGCTAACATCGATCATGGAGGTTTTGGCTTTCCTTTGCTAAGGCTCTTATAAAAGGGAGAAAAATAAAGGCAGGTACAATAGAATATTATTCAGCCATTAAAAAAAAAATAAAGCCCCGATATGTGCTGCAGCACAGGTGGACTTCAAAGACGTCAGGCTAAGGGGAAAGAGCTAAGCACCATCCCGTCTGCGTGAGATGCCTGCCCAGGGGAGGCAAACCCCTCTGGTGGCTCCCAGGGGCTGGGAACTTGCCAGTGACTGAGGACTAGGTGTGGGGCGTACTTTGGGATGACAATATTCTGGAACTGCACAGGGGTGATGGTTACACCATGTTGTGAAGGCACCGTGTGCCACAGTGAGGGGTGTACCTTAAACTGGAGAAGGTGGTGAGTTGCACGGCGTGTGAATATTACCCCAGTGAAAGGGTGAGGGAGCAGATGGAGCTTGGCGCTGGGACTGTCTCAGGAGAAGGCTGCGTTTCATCCTCCTGGTTCTTTGTTGGTGCCCAGCCCTCCAGGGCCCATTCATGCTTGGCCCCTGGATGGGATAAAAACCTTCTCAAAGTGGACACAGTTTTTAGCGTCTAGTGGTAGCCGGAAGCTACCGTGGGACGTGGAGGCTGCAGTCCTGATTTGGTGGGTACAGCAGCTTCAGCCGAGAAAGGAGCTGTTGACGGTGGGGTCGTGCGTGTGTCAAGGTGGTGGTCCTGGCTCAGGGACGCTGGCCCCTCCCTCCAGGTCTGCTCTGGGCATTCTGGCCTTTGTAGGCCCTAGGTCCCTTCGTCCTCTTGGGCTCCTTCCTCAAGCAAACAATAAATACATATAGACATTTATTATGCCAGTATTGGGTATTAACATGACATATTAAAACATTTTCTTTAGCTTAAGTGTATTCTCTCTTTTTTTCTCAGATTTTAGAGGAAATTAACACATTCTCACGGGCCCTGACAAGTTCAGTGGTCCCCACGTGTGCCTCCTGGTTAGCTCCACCCTGTGGATGTCCTTGTTCTCTGCAGCCCTAGTCCTTCCTCTGAAGCAGAGGGAGGTGCCGTTGACCACTGAACCTGAGCCCTCTCTCTGAGGTCCCCAAAGAGTGGCTGTGGTTCTCTCTCTGCCAGGAGCTCAGAGCTGGGCCCCCCTTCCCCACCTGGTGCAGAGTGCAGTGTAAAGATGCCACCGGGTGGTTGTGGGAAAGGGGCCCTCCCAACCCCCGCTGAGCTCAGTTTTCAGAATGATGCAGGTGTTCTTTGGGGTGAAGACTGTCACTCTGCATATTCCGTAAACATTTTGGGGACTCATGGGTTTCGATAGACCCATTTGTCTTCCTAATGTAGGAAAAGTTGACATAGTGTTTGTTCTCTGCCCAGGAACCATTTTTGGGAAATTGTTTTGGAACAAAATATTTATCAGGACAAAAAGGGAATAAATCCAGAAAACTCCAGCAGGAGCATTTATAGTCAATGTTTTTGATCCTAAACTGGTTACCAAAAATTGGTGGCTGCCCTCTGCTGGCCCTGGCTATCAGTTGTGCCAGGGAGTTGGCTGGGTGACTGGAGAGCCCCAGGGCAAGGGCACTGCCAGGGCTCCCCCACCCCGTCCTCCAGGCTTGCTGTCCTCTCTGGACTTGTGGCCAGGTACCTTGTCTCTCCCTTTTTAGTCTGGGGAAGGCCCTTGATGAGCTGGGTCCAGGGATTGAGGACTGGACACTGGCCAGAACTAGGGGCAGGGAGGGACAGACAGGTCTCTCAGGGCCCAAGGAGCCTCTGGGTGGTTAAAGGCACATACATATGTGTATACACTCACATGCACAC
>NW_003852413.1:8915740-8929515 GCF_000181295.1 Otolemur garnettii
GGCTGACCATACTGTAGGCAGATGTGACAGGTGGATGTTTGGAGATGTGAGGCTGAGGTTCTGCATCCTGCAGATCTTACAGCTCACATGGTTTTAGGGTCTGAATGGGGCTGCTTCTCAACTGGGGCTTCCTCCAGTTGGTCTGGGCAGCTCAACTCTTGGGTTGGGGTGCCCTCTAGTGTACACGTTGTGTTATTGCGGGCACGTCTGCAGGGGATGGAGGGCTGGCCTGAGAGGGGGTCTGCCTTTCCTCACCCCAGGGAGACACAGCGTTGGAAGAATCGTGTATCTTTGGTAGACTGTTAAACTTACTTCTGCCTGGCTCATCGCCCGGAGGATCTAAGGCATTTTATTTAAATTGTCTTTAAATTTTTGTAAGTAAAATAAAGGTAGGAAAAATCAGATAAAACCACAGACCAAACTAAGGTAAAATCCTCTATTCTGAACCCTTGTGATTGCTAGAGGTGGCCTGATATGGTCCAGAGTAGTGAAGAGCTACTGTCAGTTTGCGTTTGGTCACAGAGAGGTGCCCAGACACCCCGGGCTGCCTGAGAATGCCACCTTCTCTTGGGAAATTCTGAACTTTGCAGAGCTTCTGGGTTTTTTCCCTGTCACTTTCCACTATGGGGGCTGTGACCAGACAGCAGGTCTGCAAAGGTGGTCCTGAGACAGGCCAGAGCAGCGCCGAGACCCTCGGGTATAAGGGTCTCTCTGGCCAGTATCAGAGCCACGGGTCTCTGTCTCCAGCACACGCAAACCACTCGAGGCTGTTAGGACACAGACAGCCGGTCCCATCCTACTACTGACTCAGTAGTGCTGGCGTGGGACCCGAGGATTTGTAAGTCTCAGAAGCTTCCTGGTGGTGCTATTCAGGGGACATCGTTGGTCTAGAAAGAACAGAAGCAACCGGCTTCCTTCTGTCTCCCCTCCATGGATGGTGTGTTGATTGTGGAGCTTTGAGTGGCAGTTAACTGGCGCAGTGTTGGAAGCTCCGCCCTGCCAGGCCCCTGGAAGGCTCTGCTGCCTTGGTGGTGAAGACTGATCTCTTCCTGGACAGATCCAGGGGTGAGTAGGGGCTGCCCTGGGCTGTCAGCCACCCACCCCCCCCGCCCTGCTTCTGTGCAGCTATCCCCAGAAAGCAGGGGTCTGTGAGTGCCAGGGTCCTCTGCCCTTGCTGGCTGCAGCATCTCAGCCTAGAGCAGGTTTTAAAGCAGTTGGTCCTAAACGTTCACCTTGACATTAAAATACCCTACTCAGAAAAGCAGAGCTGAAGATGTTGCAGTTTTACCCTTGAGACTTCCTACTACATCCTTCAAGACTAGGGGTTGCCTCATGTCCTCCCAGGCTGCGAATGTCTCCTGTGAGCCAAGACTTCAGTTTGGAGTGAGCTCTTACGTCCTTTCTTTGGGGCCCTGGATAAATATTAATAGTGGGCAGCTGTTTGTTAGGGTTTCTTCTCGGTTCACTACAGCAATAAGACTGTTTTCTTCCTATACAGGAATTGTATTCGGTTGAGAGCTGGGTGACGGCATGGGGCAGACACACCACCCTCAAGGGATAGAAACAGCAACAAAAATGTGCCGTTCATTAAGCACTGATTTAGATAATTTTCACCTGTTAACCTATAAATCTTGTGAACTCAGTCCTGCTTTCGTCTCTGAGCCGTAGGCAGGGACGGCAAGACCCAGAGCTAAGGCATGTGCCCAGGATCATATAGTTAAGTAAGTGAGTGGGGATCTAAACCCAGGTAGTTTGGTTTTCAAGACAGAGCATTTTAGTTTTAAAAGATGCAGGATCAGAACCTGCCTCTGTTATCTACACTGGTAATTGTTAGTATGTTTGTCAAGACAAGTCCTGCAGTTCCCGACTCTCCTGGGTGAATGTAAAGATCCATCCCAGGGGTGCAGGGGTGTGTCTGTGTGTCTCTGTGTGTCTCTCTGTGTGTGTCTCTGTGTTCACATGCTTAGGGACTCAGGGCCATCTGCTAGTTTCTGCTAAAGCCAACAAAAGAATAGCCTTTGGTTATTACTGACAGATGGACCTCCAAAATTATAACAGTGGTGGGAGGGAAGTCCCTCTTTTCTATCCTCACTAAACTCTTGGCCAAGGCGGTTTGTGCGCTTGTCAGACAGGCCAAGCGCCGGTGGCTTCCCCTTGACGTTGCGGTCTGTCGCCACCTAGTGGTTATTCTACGTATTAGCTCTTGAAAGAACCCGGGTTCACTCCAGAATCGGGGATTATGAACTCCTAGAACAGAGATCCCCTCGGGAAGAGGCTTGTCTCTGGCAGGGCACTGAGGACTCTGATGGGAAGAGGTGGTGGACCTCCATGGCTCTAGTCCCAGGGCACACTGGGGCGTGTGAGAAAGAACACGGGGTGTGGAGTCCGTGCGGGGTCAGAAGCACACCTGAGTGCTACGTGGCTTGTCAAGTTACCTAACTGCTGTCATTGCCAGTTTTCCATCGATAGAGAAGAGGATGCTCACAGTGGTTTGGGAATTAGACATGCTAAAGCACGTGGTCCCTGGTAGCTTCTCTAATTCTAAACATTTGGGACAGGACCCAGCTGCCTTTCAGGAGGATGCATAGACTCCCCATATCACTGCTAGGGGTGGCGTGGGTGTGGCCAAACTGTATGCAGCTTTCTGACTCTGTCCCAGCAGTGGACAGTCTGTGGGTACATGCTTGTGCATTTGAAGATTGCCATATTGGCTTTGGAATAATTTTGGATTTTTGGAGATGTTTCCCTACAAAGAGTTCCCGTATGCCTCTCCATCACCTTCTGTTTTTATCAGAGTTATGTGAACAGTGTGTTAACAGAATCAGAATCCATTTGTTAAAACCAAGAAGCGATTGCTGCGAATGACACTGGAGACCTGGTCTCTACTTATTCGCGTTCCTCTCATGTCGGTTTTCCGTTTCAGAACCCAGTTGGGGTCCCACCTTGCCTTTAGTGTTCTCTGGTCTGTGAAATTTCTCTCAGTCTTCCCTTGTTTGTAATGACCTTGACTATTCTGGAGAGTTCAAATCATGTATTTTTGGAGAGTGTCATTTAATTTGGTTTTGTCTGATGTTTTCTCGTAGTAGACTGGGGTTTGGGGAAGATTCCCAGAAGTGAAGTATTCACATTGTGTCATATCAGTGGATACGTGATATCCACGTGGCTTATTGTTGGGGACCCTGCCCGTGGTCACCTGAGTAATGTGGTGTCTGCCAGGTTTCTTCACTATAAATCTGGTTTCCTTCCCTTTCCACGCCCTGCTGGTTAGAAGGAGGTCACCAAGTCCATTCCCGCTCTATGGGAGGGGAGACCAACTCTGTTTCCTGGGGGAGGAGGGGAAAGGGTCACGTTTGTGATTTGGAATTCTTCCATCAGGAAATTTTGTTGTGTCTCCCCTGTTTATTTATTTACTCATTCACTCACTCACTCATGTCCGTAAGGGCTCACGGATACCCAGTAACACACATCTTTCCTTGTCTCAGTCCCAATACAATTGGCTTCCTGGAAAGATATTGGGTTTTGTGGTGTTGGGTGAATAGTCCTTTGTCAGTTCTTTTGGCTCTAGATATTTTTTCGAGCCTTTAACAATGAGTATGTTCAACCCCTCAGTTGAGTTTGGGCTTGGTGGGGTCTTTCTGTATACTGAGAACTGGGTTTTGTGGTGAGGTGGCTCCTGGGCTCTGTTCATGGCAGACATGCAGATACTTCTGGTAGTTGCTAGAAGCCACCATCTCACCTGGAAGAAGCAGCAGGGCTTGGCCCCCAGCCCTGGATGGGGATCCCAGTGCTGCCTGTGTTGACTGTCCTTTTGGGTGAGTCACTGTGCCCACCCCCAGCTGTGTTGCCTACAAAGGGTTGATTCTCACCTTGAGAAAGCACAGGGGCTGCTTGCTGGGCACAGAGGTCTTTATTATCTCTTCCTCCCTGTAAGCAGGATGTAGACATTGTTCCCATCTTCCGGGGAAGAAAGCAGAAAGGCTGAGGGACTTGGGACTATCTCCAAGGCCATGGTAGGGTTGGAACTGGGCCACTTGGACTTACACAGTTCAGCCTGAATGATTTTTTTGGTGCCCACAGTAGTAGCACCCACTGAGGGCTGCTGGCTCTGGACGTTGGTGGGGCCACCCCTCATCCCTTCCCTCCTCCTTTGCTCCAACCTCCTGAGCACCCCCAATATTAAGTGGTGGTCAGGCTGAGAGGCAAGGGCAACAGGATGGGGTGAGAGACATCCAGAGAGGCTCCCATAACTTGCCTTTCTCCAGGGCCTGGGAACTGGTCTCATAGGTCCCACCTCGTTGGAATTGGAGATGACCAGGCTCTCGGTTGGCAGAATGACACGCAAGGTGGATGTGTGCATTAGGTGTTGATGGTGGGAACTGTCCTTTTTTAAGAGTTTAGCTGCTGGGAGCCTCTGGCTGTGACTACATGCTTCCTGGTTTCAAGGCATCCAAGAGGCCACTTTCTGATTCAGGCTGTTGCCTGGTGAATGTAGGATTAGAGATTAGAGGAGATGCATCAGCTTCCGAGAGCCAGCCTCTTCCTCCCTGGGTGGAGCTGACTACACGCTGCCCAGGTCTGCTCTGTGAACCTGGGGTGAATGCGTGGGTGTTCATGCCTGTGTGCTCAAGTTAGCAATGTGTGCAAGTTCACATGTAAATGTGAACAGTGCATATATGTGTGGGTGTGCATGCCTGTGTGCCCAGGTTTTGGCATGTATGCATGTGTGAGTGTCCAGTTTAGGAGTGTGTGCGTGGGGTATGCACATGTATGAGCGTGCATGTTCACATGTTCACATGTGCAGTGTGGATGGCGTGTGCACTGGGTTAAGTGTGCATGGGGTGGGAACGTGTGAGTATGCATGTGCAAATATGAGGTTGCATGCGTGTGCCAGGTTTAGGAATGTGTGCATGTGTGAGTGTGTGAGTGTGAGTTGTGTGTACAGAGGCCACTGCCTCAACAGGGTGGCTTCTTTAGATGCCATCAGTGCAACCCACTAAGACTCACAATTCCACAAGTCTGGAGGCTTCTGTCTTCTTTCTTCATTTTCTGGTTTAAGAGTTTGACTCCTCACAAGCAACAATTTTTCTTTTTCAATTTTTTTAGAGGGGCCACCTTTGTGACCCCCAGAACCACTTGCACCAGGTGCGCCCCTTCCCACATGCCCCTATGTGTTTCCTTGGGCCTAAGAGGTCACTCGCTTCTGGTCAACACAAATGTGCAGGTTGCTGATGCCTTTTGAGATTGGGTCAGAGTCGTGAAAGTAAGAGGAGAAACGTTTGCTCAGGGTGGATGTGAGGAGGGGAGGGGAGAACCAGGGTAGGCAGGGCTTTTCATTATGAGAAGGGGTGCTGCTGTGCCTTGGGGTTTCCATGGCAACCACCCAGAGGTTTATGGGATGGCTGGGTGATGTCACTGGAGGCCCTAGACATATGCTGGAAAGGCTACTGATGCTCACTTATGCGGAGAGGGGACTTTGCCTCACTCAGAAGGAAACAGGAGATGGGAGCAGCTTACTCTCGTGGAAAAGTGGGTATTCTGGTGTCCTGCAGAGCCACTGTTCCAGGGGAACACAGGGTGGCCCCTGGGGTGAGGAGGTCAGTAGAGCATTTAGGGATGGGTTGGGGCTTGGCGTCCAGTGTCAGCACCATGGGCCCTGCTCACCAAGATGGTCCCAAACGGCCCCCTGGACATCACTAGGGAACCTGCCCTCCTCCGTGCAGTGTGAGGAGGTGAAGAGCAATTTAGCAGGTGTTCTGCTGAGGACTTGGGACATTCTGAGCACAGGAGCCGGAGTGCAGAGAACAGAGCAGAGCTAGCTGGGGGTGGGATGGGGCAGCATTAGAGGTTCCATGGGTGCCATGGCCAGCTTCAGAGATGCAAGGCCCTGGTTAGTCATGGGGTCAGTGACAGGGTCTGTGGGTGGTCACACGTGAGTCTGTAAGGCCAAGGAAAAGAGTCAGACTCGGTGTACACACCATAGAGCGGCTCAGGGGAGCTGATTTGCTGTAGGTTCTAGGTGGCTACTTCAGGCCTAGCAGGGAGAGAGGACGTCTTTGGGGGGCTGTGCACACTGAGTTATGGGTTTGGCCTAGATGTTGCTGTATCAGGAGTTGCTAGGAAAGCTCTGGGACGGGAGGATTTGTGGGGTATTTACTTCCAGGTGGTATGAGAGGACAGATGGGGTGAGGAGGGACGAGGAGGCTGAGGCCAGTTAGAGGCTCTGCAGTACATTAAGGCTGAAGGTCTAACCAGGGCAGAGCAGCCAGGCACGCTGCGCCTGTTAAGAATTGTTCAGATCCAGCAGAGAGGGCATGATGTATATAATTATTGATTGGTGTCCTGCCTTAATCTAAAAGAGATTTGGAGCAGTAAGTCATCACCTTAGAATTTAATCTTTTTTTTTTTTTTGAGACAGAGTCTCCAGCTGTCTCCCTGGGTAGAGTGCCTTGGTGTCATAGCTCACAGCAACCTCCAACTCTTGGGCTCAAGCAATCCTCTTGCCTCAGTTTTTCTTTTCTTTCTTTCTTTTTTTAGTAGAGACAGGGTCTCACTTTTGCTCAGGCTGGTCTTGAACTTGTGAGCTCAGGCAATCCACCTGCCTCGGCCTCCCAGAGTGCCAAGATTACAGGTGTGAGAATTTATATCTTATATTTTCCTTTTTATTTACTTATTCAGCTACTGTTTCAGGGCCTATGATGTAGCAGATCCTGTCCTTAGTATTTTTCTGATTGTATTTGTTACTTAATATTGTATCACAAATTATCTCCCAAACTTGGCAGCCTAAAACAACATTTATTATCTCATAGTTTCTGTGGAGCGGGAATCTGGAGGTGGCTTGGCTGGGGCATCTGGCCCAAGGTCTCTCTTGAGGCTGTAGTGAAGGTGGTGGCTGGGGTTGCAGTCATCTGAAGGCTCAAGTGGGGCAGGGTCCACTTCTAGGGTCACTCAGCAGCTGTTGGCTGGGTTTAGTTCTTTGCAGGCCGTTGGATTGAGAGCCCTAGTTCTTGTGACACAGCTTCTCTGTGGGCAGGTCACCTGTGGCAGGGGGCTCCATCAACGTGAGCAAGTGAGAGGGAGGGAGGGAAACAGAGGGGATAGCAAGACAGAAATCATAGACTTTTATAAATCAGTCTTGAAACGTCATCACTTTTGTCACTTTTAGGGGCCTATGAAAATGTTTTAATTTCAATTTCTGTGAAAATCAGAAGACAAAAAATGAATAGAATAAAGGTTTTCTAAATACATACATACATATATATATATATATATGTACATATGTTTATCCTACCTGAATTATCTGTGTATTGTCTTTATACAACACAGTCATAAAAAAATAATATAAAAAATTGCTTTTCTAAAGAAAGGGGCCCACAAAGGCCAAAGACACCCACAGGCATTGGAATGAAGCTCTGTGCATGCACCCTGTGCTGAAATGTGGTTTCGGCCTTGCAAGTTTAGAATGGACAAATTCCCAAATTCTGAGAAAGAATGAGACTATTCTCAGCCCTAGGGTTCATGGGGAAGAGCTCGTGAAAGGTCCCTGTCTTAGTCTGTTTGGGTGGTTATAACAAAGTACCACAGGTTGGGTGGTTTATACACAGTAGAAATTTATGTCTCACAGTTCTAGAGTCTGGAAATATGAGCCCAGGGTCCCAGCAGACCTGGAGACTGGTGAGGTCTCTATTTAGACCTTGCCGTCCTCTTGCTGTGTCCTTATGTGGCGGAAGGGGTTGAGAGAGCTCTTTGGGAGCCCTTTAAGGGCACTAATCCCATTCATGAGGACCCCACCCTCATGACCTAATCCTCCCAAAGGCTTCACCTCCTGATACTATCCCCTTCAGCATTAAGATTTCAACATTGGAGTTTGGGGGAGACACAAACATCGAGTCTATTGCTATTCTACATGGCGGTGACCGTAGAGAGAAGAAAATAATTGTGTACCTTATAACTGCCACAAGCATGTGCACCAGACTGTGTATTAATTCTGATCAATTTGAGGCAGATTAAAAAGCATTATTTTATTTTGCTCAAGAGAAATGAAAACTCTGAGCCCTTGGCACATAGGAAGAATGGAACAGATGAGTGTTGAGAATGGCTTTCCCCCCACGATGTTTAGTTATGTCCCATCTCTCACTTTGTACCATACTTAGAGGACACTCAGAATGTGGTTAAAGAACAGAAACTAACTAAAGCCAAAAAAGACCAAGACAGAGACAAGAATACTTGCCTATCCACTTAAAATGGGGGAGATTGTTTTGTGTAGATCATCCCTCAAGGTCAAAGTCATCCCTGTAAGGCCACACTAGGACCTGGTGGGTTGCTTGGGGAATGGGGTACCCAGACATTGGCAAGAGGGTGGTTTCAGGGGGACCCCAAGACTCTTCCCCAGATTGGTGATAAACTAGGAGGATGTGTAGGACCCGGCATGCAGTCATGCTCACAGTTGCGATTTATTCCAGGATAAAAAGCAAAATCAGAAAGTCTGCACAGGGCAATATCAGGAGAAAGTGTCCCAAGAGTCCTGTCCCAGTGGAGTCACACAGACCATGCTGCCCAGTACAGCAGCCACAAGCCACATGTGACCTGAGAGCATGCCGAAGTGGCTGCTGTGAACTGAGATGCACTGTTTGTGTAAAACGCACACTGGATTGCAAACCTTAGTGTGGAAAAATAACATAAAATAGCTCATGAATAAATTTTTTATTAGAATTTTTTTTAAAATTTCAGATTAATATGAGGGTACAGAGGATTAGGTTACATTGTTTACATGTTTCTAAGGTAAAGTTCAAGTTGTAGTTGAGGCAGTTGATCCTTCATCCAGAGGGGGCGCTGTACACCCTCACAATGGGGCTCACATCAGGTGCGAGCTAACCAATCCCTTTCCTCCTCTTGTTTCCCCATTCTCTCCTGTCCCGCCCCCATGTGAATATATTGCGTTATTCTCTCATAGGGGCATGTAATTCTTTTCTATTAGATTTGTATTCGTATTGAATACATTGGATTCTTGCATTTCTATTCTTATGATACTTTACTAAGAGGCGTGTGTTTATTTCAGGTAAATAAGAAAGATACAAAGTTACCATCTTTTTTATACCTGGATAGTATTCTATGGTGTACATATGCCACAGCTTATTAATCCATTCATGGGTTGATGGGCACTTGGGTTGTTTCCATGTCTTGGCAATTGTGAATTGAGCTGCAATAAACTGTCTAATGTAAATGTCCTTGTGATAAAATGATTTTCTCTCTGGGTAGATTCCTAGTAATGGAATTGGGGGGATCACATGGAATGTCTACATTTAGCTCTTTGAGGATTCTCCATACTTTTTTCCATAAAGGCGGTATTAGTTTGCAGTCCCACCGACAGTGTAACACCACAGCACTCAAATTCTTGGGCTCAAGTGATTCTCTTGCCTCAGCCTCCCAAGTAGCTGGGACTACAGGCGCCTGCCACAATGCCTGGATATTTTTTGTTGAAGCTGTCATTATTGTTTAGCAGGCCCAGGTTGGGTTCGAACCCACCAGCCGTGGTGTATGTGGCAGGCACCCTAACCACTGAGCTATGGGCACTGAGCCAAGGGGTGGAAATTCTAGGCGGTAGAACATTGTATTTACTGGGGACATGGAAGGGAGAGGTTGCCTGATGCTTTGTTTGGGTAGTACAGGAAGTTTGGGAATCCTGCAGGGGATTGTGGGGAGATGAGGTAGGCACAGGGGTGGCAGGGATGTGATAACCCAGAGCTTGTGGCAGGGTCTGAATTTCATATGATGGAAAAGGGAAGCCATGGGAGAGTTTTCAGTGGAGGATCAGGGTGATCTGGGGTGTGTTTAAGGAACTTGCTCTTCTAGTGAGGAGGATGGGTTGGGGCCGTGGGAGGCATGGCCTGTGCAGATGCCCTTTATTTAGGAGACTGTTCAAAGTCCAGGAGTGAACTCAGGAGGCCCTGGGCACATGCGGGAGAGGGCGTGGGGTCTGAGGAAGGTTCTTGGTGTTTGATGGGTCTGTAGGTGATGTTTTGGCTGGATTCAGGCTGAGTCCTGGAGTTCTTATTTCAATGCTGAATAGTCAATGGCACCCTTCAGATACTGGCAAAAGAAAGGAGGAAGATAGGCTTGAGGCCCCACGGGATGTGGGTCTGCAGGCAGCGGAATTATTAATGAGTGCCCAGTGCACAGAGATGGACGAGGGGTCAGGGCCAGTAGTGACTCTCAGGGATGATTGTGGAGTCCATGCTGGGCCAGCCATCCTCCCGAAGACACTGTATGATCTCATCTCATCTTTTAAATAACTTATTTGTAATCCCCACAGTATGGGGGGAAAATGGGCTCAGAGAGGCTGCCTGAGCTCTTAACCAGAACTTCCAGATTAAACCTCAGGTCTGGCCATTTCTGAGGCCACCCTCTTTCCCTTGCCATGGTTACCTGGGGGTTTTAGGAGCAGGCCACAGAAAAGCTACTGATGGGGAACACAGAGGAAGTGGCTAGATGGTGAGAGGAGAAGCCAGGGGAATATGGTGTCCCCCGTGCTGGGAAACTAGGAGCGCCCAGGAGCGTGGTGTCAGGGCTACACGCTCCTCCCTCAGAAGTGCTCAGAGCACTCCTTGTACTTGGCAGTTGGGATGTCATTGAGTGACCTTGAGTCAAAGCAGTTTCAGGGACAAGCTGGGTGTGGAAGCTAGTTATAGGAGCTGGAGGAGTGGCTGGGAGGGGCAGATGTTTCGGGACAGCCAGCTGCAAAGGGGACCTACCCTGCAGATAGTAAGGCGTGGCGAGCGCACCTCACCTACACGGCCCCTTTGGGCCTGGACAGAATGGTGTATTTACAATGTCATGATTTTTTAAAAGAGGCTGCTCCTCCCTCTAGAAAAATGTACGTTCTAGGTCTCAGGGAGAAGGAAGCGGGTGGAAAGATTGGATTGACGGAGGGAAGGTTAGCAGAGGCACCAACTCAAGGCTCCGCCCTCCAGGCCTGGCTTTGCCACTCAGCATCTAACAACCTGGGTGACTTACAGAGGGTGCCAAAAAACTGTATACACATTTTAAGAAAAAAACCCCAGCTATTAAAATCGTAGCACTCAAGTCACATTTGGTTACTGCAATTACAAGAGGTACAAGGTGCGATGTAGAATGTAACAAATGTTATCAGTGTGTATCAAGTAATACAATTGTAATGCAGTTTTTCATGCTGCCCATCAGTTGTTATTGGCCTTGTCCTGACCCCACTCTTCTTGGGAGCCAAACCTGGTACACTTTGAGCAAGTTGCTGGAGGAGAGGGTGGCTCTGGGATTGTAAACCCCAAGTTCTCCTGGAGGAGAAGGAGAGAGAGGATCCCGGAGCATCCTCTGGGCCAGCTGCTTCCAGGCTAGCCCTGCGTCGCGTGGGTGCGTTTGGACAGCTGGCATCCTGTCTGCAGGCTCCTGTCTTGGGGCCTGGAGTGGCAGTTTGGCAGGCCAGGCCTGGACCCTTCCCCAGGCACCACAGCGCGGAACCCCGGAACTCCTCCCTAAGCTCGAGCCCACTCCCGTGCAGCTGTTCGCAGATCGGCCACTTGATGGCACTGTGGCTCCACCGGGCACAGGCGGCGCGGTGCGTTTGTCTGCAGCCGCCGGGCCGGTGCTGCCGCGGTCATCCCCGGCGCCTGGCTGTGCCCGGCGTGTCCGCCCGCCCGGCGCGCGGCTGGTGGGGCGCAGCCCCCGCGGCCCCTTCTGCTCCGAGCACAAAGCCGCTGCTCAGAGCCAGCGCCTCCCGCTTTCAGCCCCCCAGTGAAAGATGTGTGGGTCTGGTGGTGTTTTCCCTGCCTGGCCTGGCCATGCAGAGAAACCGTGCCACCTACGGATTTCATTCTTAAGGTCCTTTTTTTCCTGTTTTCGTTTTTTTTTTTTTTTTGTTTACCAGGCCTGCACCACCTGCAATCTTACCAATAGCTCCATACCCATCCCTCGTGTACTGAAGAACAGCAATTAAATTTTATCCTGACTGTGACTTTGGTGGAGAATGGAAGGGTGGGAGGAACGTGGGGCTGATCTGTTTCCTCTTTTCAAGTTTTCCTGTGGTTCTAATTGCGCCCCCAAAGATCCCTCTTAGAGCTCGTGGAGAGAGAAAGGTGTTTGAACACGGAGTTCAGGCAATCTGGCGAAAATGGAACGGGAACGAACAACATTGAAACAGAAGAAAAAGGAAGTTTTCCAAAAATGATCTTTTTATCTGATTCCTAGCATTCTGCAGCATACTTTTGTAAAATACTGAGAAACACTGATGTAACGAATAGGCGTGGATTTTGTATTTTAATAGGTCTTTTCACAATTTATTGTCACACTGCACAGATAGGTCCCTCTTCCTCCCCACTGTGGGCTCCGTGGACTCCTTGGCGTTGAGTCGCCTGATTTTTGATTTCCCTGTGTATGTTTTCCCCCTTGACAAGCCAGTTTCTGGAAGTCCCACTCCAGTAGGTGGACTCTGGAAGTTTTGCGTGCAGAGTGCTCTCAGCTGGGTTTCTGTGTGAGATGGTCCCATGGAGGCCGTGATGGATGTTTGAAAAAGGGTGATGGAATTGTAGCTTCCTGGGAGAGCTGAATCGTGAGCTCTTTTTGGAAGACTAGTCGCCCATTTTTGTTTTGCAAAATGAGCAGGCCGGCTTAAAATCAGTGGTTTGGGGGAAGACAGGGCGCAGGGTCTGCATTCGGGCCTCTGAGCTGCAAGCTTCCCTCCCAGTACCCCCAGGCATCTGCACGTAGGTCAGAATCTTCCCAGGCTGCCAGGGATCTGGGGACTGAGAGGTAGGTCTCAGGGGTCACTAAATCAAGCCCTTGTCCCTCTTCAGGACAGCCAGACAAATGAAAAGGCCAGTGTGTGCGTGGTGGGGGTGGGAGGCAGTGGAGGACCGGGCAGGCTGCTTCCCCCAGGCCTGTCTTCCCTTTGGGGCAGGGGCAGCATGGCTGTCCGAGCTGACCGCCTTCCTGCAGCTCCCAGGGAGCCTGCGTGTCCAGATGCAGGCTCGGCAAGCCTGTGCTCCCACCTAGAGCCCTGAGGGCAGGGGAGAAGCCAGGCAGGGGCTGGCATGGGAATTCCCTCCTATCAGCGTCTCCTAGGGCGGTGGGACGTCTACATCTGGGGAAAAAGAAAACTTTCTTTTATTTCTTTTCTCTTTCTTTTCTGTTCTCTTGGTCCCCTCCTGCACTGCCTGATTGCCTCCTGGAGGTACGAGGGGTTGTGTAACTTCTCAGGCCTCTGCAAAGAGACTGCGGGAGACAGGGACAAAGCAAAGGAGTCACTGCAGCTGTGCAGGCGCCAGGACAGCCCAGAGTGGCCTGAGGTTCAGGTCTGTGGGACCCTGGGCCAGGTGGCCCGGCAGGACATTGCTTTATGGCTATACTCACCTGGGCTCAAACCTTGGCTTGGCCTCGTCTAGCTTTGCTGTCCTGGGGGAATCACACGTGCTCTACACCTCAGTTTTCTGTAAACTAGAGCGGATACCTTCAGTCCCTGGGGTTGATGTGAAGATGAGTTGAGATAATGGATGGTAATTATTTTCTCTTGTGTTTAAGTTTTGGATCCATTTTGCATTGATTTTTGCCTATTGGATGGTAAATTTCTTAGAAGCTAGATGGTTTTTAAATGCTTCCTGTGAGCCAAACTCCATGCGGGGGGGCTTTGTCTAGACCAGTGATTATCCATGGGTGTGCCGCGGCGCGCTGGTGTGCGTGAGGGGAGCTTAGGTGTGCTGCGAACATTTTTAAAGATCATTAATTAAATTGTTTTCACAATAAGTTCAAAG
>NW_003852413.1:8930151-8947212 GCF_000181295.1 Otolemur garnettii
GTGTGTGTGTGTGTGTGTGCAGAATCTCCCCCACTGCCAGAGGCGGAGCGAACACAGGAGCTAGAAGATGTGACTCAGGGCATCCCATGAGGTGGTGTGGAGGACAGCCGCCTCCCCAGGAAGGTGGGGCTGGAGCAGAGGAAAGAGGAGAGGAGAAGGCAGCCGCCAGGGCCGGAGGAGAGATCTGGGGTGACTTCTGCACCCCCCGCCCCATGCCTTCTATGTGGACTCTGCTTCAGCTCTTTAGATTCCTTTAAAGAAGAAAAAGTCCTTTCACTGGACCCTGGGGGCAGGGGGAGAGGCTTGACAGGCCAGTGCCCGAGGTGACACTTGGGTGTGAATGAGTTTGAATTAAAGGGTAATCCATCAGCTGAAGGCTCTCCAGACTCTTCCCGTTTTGAAGAGGGTGAAGATAGTGATGAAGGATCACCGCAGGGCGGGGCAGCAGCAGGAAGGCTCCTGCCCAGCAAAATGGGGGAGCCGACTGACTCTGCCAGGTGACAGCGTTTGTTTTCTGCTGGGTCAGGTGTCGATAGGGAGGGGCTCTTTGACAGACAGCTGTGGGCTGTAGCCCTCAGAGTCCGTCCTGTGTCCTGTTTCTTCTTTCAGTCTGGCTGACCTCACTGCAGGGGATTTGTCCCTCCCACTCAAATGACAAGGCGTGACAGTACAGTTTTGGGAGACACACACACGTGAAGGAGTAGAGCTCTGGATGAGATGGGCGGCAGCCAAGCCTGCAGTGATCCCAGGCAGGAAGAGGTGAACTGTGGATCCCCCCAGGTTCCATCCAGGGCACAGGTCATCTGAACACTCACATACCTGCACCCTGCACTCCCCTGAAGCTCCCACAGGTGACTCTGTACACAGTCAGTGAGTGCAGGGTTTTAATTTTTATGCTGGTGGCTGGCCTGTAGTATTTATTGCCAGGATAGGAGACAGTGGCCCTTCTTTGAGCTCTAAAAATAACTCCAAGGTGATAGTTTGGGGAGGCTTGATGAAAACAGTCCTGGGTGAACGTTGGCATGTACCAGGCAGTTGCTGTGTTGGATGAGGCCGAGCCGAGCACTGGGTTAGTTGAGCAATCGCAGGCAGGCACCTGTCTCACAGCCTCTGTGCATCCCTGTGTGTCACACAGGGCAGGTATTCCCGACAGAGCTGTGTGTGACAAGCCTGTGCTGAGGACAGCTCTGCCCCCCGGGAGCATGTCCTCAGCACGGTCAGTAAATGCCGTGAACACAGTCCACAGTCGCCGTGCTGTTTTCACACCTACCGTGCCTGGAGGGTGTGCTGCACAGACTATCCTCAGTCCTTACCCAAGTCTTGAAGGTAGGTGTCGTTTACATTTTAGGAATGAGGAAACATTCAGAGAAGCTAAGCAACTTGGCTGAGGTCACACAGCTTGTTGGTCATGGAGCTGGTGCCCTGACCCTGGCCCTCCTGCCTTCCCGGAGGGAAAGTGCCTTCCTGCTATGCTCCAGGGGCTGCTGGAGTCTAGAGGTGTAAAAACCCATCACCCAGGGAGAAGGTGGGGACGGCGCACAAGCAGGTTTCAGAGAAACCAAATGACGACTTGCTGTCTACCCACTTGTGAGCCTGCTCCGGCCAGAGCTGCCCCTCTGAGCCGACACAAACAGCCCCCCTGCCCTGCTCCCTGAGGCTGCCGGGGGACCGTCTAGGGCTTTGGAGAATTCTCTGGATGGAGGCTGGAGGAGCGTGCGTTTGTCTCCTGAGATTTGATCTCTGTTGTCCCATAGTTGTTCGGGGGCATGCTGTGGTTGGACCCCTTGGGGTTTCTGCTTCCCCGGTAGGGTCTCCAAGCAGGACGACGTCTGGTAGACGGAGCACTGCCCCTGGTGACGGCGTGTGTACACCTGTTCGTTCATCTCTGGGTGTGTGAACACGATCAGCTCTTCTCCAGCCGGGTGACTCTGTCTGGACGGTCACCCTGTGGACAGTGATGGTTCTCCTGACTGAGATGTGGTTGAGGAACCTTTCCTTGGACTGATGAGAGACCATGATGAACCTGCTTGGGCTTAGGACCTAAGGTGCCTTAGGTAAACACAGCCAGGCTGGTGCACCCTCACCTTTTCCTGAGTCAGTCTCCCTCCCTCCCTCCCTTTGTTTTCTTTTGTAATTTTCTTCTCTCTTTCTTTCTGGACTGGGTCTTGCTCTGTCACCAGGGTGGGAGTGCAGTGGTGTCATTATAGCTCATTGCAGTCTCAGACTCCTGGGCTCAAGTGATCCTCCTGCCTCAGCCTCCCAGAGTGCTGAGATTACAGGCATGAGCCACTGTGCTGCTGACATTTTTTTTAAGACTTACCTTCTGAAAATTGAGAAAGAGTAAAAGGGACAGAGGGGAAGGGAGTGAGGAAGAGGGCAGAGAGAGACAGGGATGGGGGTGTGAAGAGAAAGAGAGATGGGGGAAGAGAGGGAGAAGAAGTGGGGAGAAGGACATGAAGGCTGTGTTGACCAGTTGATGGAAGTATTTCAGATTGCATGTGAAAACCCCACACTGTACCCTAGAAGTGCATTAATGTACATAGTTACCGTTCAATAAAAAAAAAAAAAAAAAAAAAAAAAAAGAAGTGGGGAGAAGAAGGGAGAGAGAAAAGCAAAGTCCTAGTTTGGGTGAAAAGGACTGGGGACGTTTGCTGAAGTAAATTATGGGCTAAACATTTGTCCCTTCACACTGTGGGCTGAGATTTGTATCTTCCACTTGTAAGCATGTCTACTTAAAATGTGTGTGTGTGTGTGTGTGTTTGTGTGTATGCATGTATTTTGAGACAAAGTCTCACTATGTCATTCAGGGTAGAATATGGTGGTGTCATCATAGCTCACAGCAACCTCAGCTTCTTGGGCTTAAGTCATCCTCCTGCCTCAGCCTTCTGAGGAGCTGGACTATAGGCACCTGCTACAGTGCCTGGCTAGTTTTTCTGTTTTTAGTAGAGATGGGGTCTTGCTCTTGCTCAGGCTGATTTTAAACTCCTGAGCTCAAGCAGTCCTCCCCACTCAGCTTCCAAAGTTCTAGGATTATAGGTGTGAGCCACTGCTCCTGGCCTGTGTGTGTGTGTGTGTGTTTTAAAAACCCTTTTATCTGTAGATCCTCATGGAAGAAATCTAGTCATTTGTTAATTTGCTCAACAAATATTTGTTAGACACATACTATTAGCTTGGCTCTGGGCTGTAAGCTGTGGATATAAAGATAGGAGGAGATAAATGCCCTGTGGGGAGTTCTTCCATGTCTTCCTGCTGCAATGAACCTGAGGTCATAGGTCCAGATGGAGGTGACGTAAGGTGGTGGATCCACTGTCAGCCTGAGTTCCTGGAGCGCAGTGTCCTTCCCCTACATCCTATATCACATATATAACATGAATGAGGAAGAAACTTTTGTTTTAAGCCATTGACATTTGGGAATGTTTGTTATGGCAGCAGAGCTTAACCTATCCTGACTAATCAATACATTCCCCATCTAAGGCCCCTGAGAGACTTCTTTTCTCATTCCTTCTCTCCTTAAGATAAGCATGACATCTTTTAGCACTGCATTCAAGATTCTTCCTAATTTTCCCCCAGCCTCAGTGCTGCTGCTCCAGTAGACACCTCCAGTAGCACCGCTCATTATCCACACCTTCCTTCCCAAACCTCTGTGCTTCTGTGTGTGCTGTACTCTCTCCCTCGGATGCCTTTCCCCTCTCCTTGGGGTTCTTTTCTCCTCTCCCCAGTCTGTAACACTCTTTGAATCCCTCTTACCCTTTGAGGGCCACTGAATGTCCCTCATGAAGCCTTTTTATTGGCCATAGACAGCCTCAGTCACACGTTCCTTGGGGTGTCCCTAGAAGTCTGGACTTCTCTGCAGCCAGAGTTGCATGCTGTTGTCATTACTTGTTTACAAGTCTGTCTACCTGCTGCATAGAAACCACATTCAGGGCATTTATCTCCTCCTATCTTTGTATCCCCAGCTTACCGCCCAGAGCCAAGCTAATAGTGTGTGCCTAACAAATATTTGTTGAGTAAATTAAAAAATGAATATATTTCTTCCATAAAGATCTACAGATAAAAGAGTTTTTAAAACACACACACACACACACACACACACACAGACCAGAAGCAGTGGCTCACACCTGTAATCCTAGTACACTGAAGGCTGCGGGGGAAGGATTGCTTGAGCTCAGGAGTTTGAAACCAGCCTGAGCAAGAGCAAGACCCCCTTTCTACTAAAAATAGAAAAACTAGCCAGGCATTGTGGCAGGTGCCTATAGTCCCAGCTCCTCAGGAGGCTGAGGCAGGAGGATGACTTAAGCCCAAGAATTTGAGGTTGTTGTGAGCTATGATGACAACACCATACTCTAACCAGGGGAACAGTGTGACTTTGTCTCAAAAACACATGCAACACACACACACACACACACACATACACTTTAACTAGACGTGCTTACAAGTGGAAGACAACTCTCAGTCCACAGGGTGAAGGAACAAATGTTTAGCCCACAATTTACTTCAGCACATGTCTCCAGTCCTTTTCACCCAAAAGAGGACTTTGCTTTTCTCTAGTCTATGGACTGCTTGGAGTCTGCCAGTTTGTGAGATGGCAGCTTTTGCTGGAGATGGAGGTGGAAAGGGCAGAAGCGTTAGACAGGTCTGAGTGGCTGATTTTCCTCTTGCTATCACCAGAGAGCGTCCATTGCCGTTGGGTGGTCTTGGGTGGTGCCTTTGCAAATGTGACCGGGGGAGCAGATGGTCATGGGCCTGTAGTGTCAGTCATTTGCAACAGATGGGGACATGCTCTGACCCAGGGCAGAGCTGAATTTGTGTTCTAGGAAGGCACTCTGCGAGGGTGTCTATTGCCCTTTAACCTGAGGGATTTTAAGAGTCTGTTTGTACTGGGCTCTCGGGGTATATGTTTGGTGGACGTCAAGTGGCCCTGGGGTAGTCCCACAGACAGTGTTTATGCCGAGTCCCCCGGCAAATTGGACGGTGGGTTCTTGTGGGGGACTGTGTTTCTCTTTTATAAGGAAACTTTAAGCAGAATCACTACCATTAAACTAACATTTGGTAAGGGACTTTGGAAGCCCCTGGACCCTGCTGTTTTCTTCCTGTACAGATATTTCAGCCACTTATTTCTAGACAAAAAAGAAGGAAAGCTACCCTGGCCTTGGCAGGTGAGCCCGTCCCCTGCTTCCTTCAGACCACACCAGGCCTCTGCCCTCGGATTTTCTGCTTGTCCAAGGCCGGGATGCTGATGGGATGGGAGAAATCCTGGCCCTAGAAGCTGGGCTGTGTGTCCAGGGAAGGTGGATGAGAACACTATAGAGTTAGGGGGGAAATCTTGAGAGAGCTAGAGGTTTGGCCCAGATGTTTTTTCCAGGCTGGAAATTTCTTCATTAATACTCAAAATTCCTGGGAATTTCGCAACCTATTCCCCCAGGAAACGATAGCATTTCACTAGTGTGGGTTTCCACTCCCTCGTCTCCCAAACCCAGGTGGTGCTCTGCGAGAAGCGGAGCTGGGTGTCCCCCCACCCCCCTGCCTGGCTCCCCATCTCTCGTTAACCGGTGGGTACAGGCTCAAACCCTGCCGGCCAGAGAACGTCTTCTGTTCTTGCAGTTGGCCTCTGTGTGCTCAACACCAATTTCCCCACCACTTGGATAACTCCCGGGCTGCGACCTGCAACATGATGGAGGCCTTGTTCTTACATCATGTGCCCCAGATAGCCCATCAAGGGATTTTTAAAAAATAAAATGCATATGTGATCCTTTTGTGAGCGTAGAAATGGGAAGATGGGAGAGGCCCAAAGCCAGCATACTGGAAGATAATCAGAATGGAGAAAGGAACACGTGTGTTGAGCGATAGTTATTTGAAGCATCACCTCAATTACTGGACTTTTTTTTTTTTCTGTGGATTTTCTTTTGGCTCGAATAGTGGTAACATGTTCAAGCCCAAAATATAATCTAACGGGGCCCATCTATTCCAGTGCCTCTTGGACTGCGGTAAACAGTGGTTCCTATCATTAGGAGTATTTTCTGTCCTTCCTCCCTGTGCCTGTGGGGCCTCCCACGTGGCTAAATTATCTCAGTGGGTTGCGTAGGTGGAAACTGATTCCTATATAGTAGAAGGTGTGGAGGCCCAGGGAGGAAGTTTCCCACTATCAGGGACAGTTGCTTTGGGGACCAGTTTTTGCCAGATATTCTCTTGTTTTCCCTCCATTTTCCAAATTCTTAGGTTGGTTAGGATCAGAGGAGAAAGCCATTAGGATTTGTACTCTCTGAACGACAATAATTGTGTGACTTTGAAAGTTGATTAAATTGAGTGGATTTTGAGAGTGGTTTTGGAATCGAGAATGTGAACGTTAACAGTTCTCTTTAAGGACAGTAAAGAGACTTATTTTAACAGGGCTGTGTGTGCATACAGATGAGATTTGCTTTTCTGCGTGTGTTGGGGTGTGTGTGTGCCTGTATCTTTGTGTGCAGGATTGTAAATAAAAACCACAAATGAATGCTCTACCCTGAAACATGAAGGCGCCTCTTTCCATTTTGTGCAGTAAATGAGGCATACACATCTTTTTAGGACACCAGGTTTCTCTTTAAGAGAAACAGCAGCTCCGGGAAGGAGCTGGCAGAGACGCCCAGAGCTCCCTGGGTTTCTGTGCCAGGCCTTCTTGTGGTTGGGGGTGGACAGGACGCTAGGCCCGGGGATATCCTGTCCTCAGTTCTGGCGCTATGCGGCAGCTTCCTTTGTTGTCTTTCCTGTGCTGACTTTACGGACAACCCTGATCTTGATGTTCCAAAATAACGCAGCATAGGCTGCAAAGGCAGACTGGATCTTTCCATGTATTTTCCTTATGAATGACACTTGCGTGTTTCTGGCATCACCAGAGAGGTGTGTGGGTGAGGGTATGGAGTAAGGAGTGAGTTTTGACACCAGGGCAACCCAAGAGGTAGGTCCTATCATTACCCATTGCAGTCAGTGAGAGACTTCCAGTGTCTATACTGAAATAGAGCTGGGATCGTAATTCAGGGTGGTGTGCTGCACAACCTACATTTATCTGTTGTTATTTTTCCTCCATCAAACAGGGATGTGGAATAAAAAAGAAGTTGAATCGGCGCCTATTGAATGAATGAAATATTATAGGAGATACCTGGAAAAGTCTCAACATACACACGCACGCACACACACACTCTGAGGACTTGACCCTGTAGACCAGTGTTTTTCTACCTCTTTTATTTCACGGCACACTGGAACCTATATTTGAAATTTCACAGCACACTTAAATTATATTGATTATAAAAAAAGAGTAAAAAAAGAATATACTTGATGTGCTTTGAACCTCTTTCAAAAATAATTTAATTAATGATGTTTAAAATTTTTTGTGGCGCGCCCAAGATCCTCTTGCAGTATACTTGTTGAAAATCACTGATCTGGACATTTGACTGTGTACCCTTAGGTGAGTTAGTTAACCTGTTTGTGCCTCAGTTTTCTCATCTGTAAAATGGGCAGATGAGAAATAATGAGCACATACGTTGTAAAGATGGAATGACTTAAGGAGCTAATTGGGATAGTGTCTGATACTTAGTCGGCTCTCGGCACGTATTAGCTATTGTTGGGTGGCTATCATGGTGGTGGTTAGGTGTAGCAGGAGCACAGAGGAAGAGCTAGAAGAAACCACATGTGACATGAGTTGAGAACAGGCACCGTGGAGGAAGTCACCAGTGTACGGGGATGGGATGGTGATGTGTGGACTGGGTCAGGTCTCCAAGGATGAAGGATGACATGGGTGAGCCATGGTGCAAAGTGCCAGGAGGGGAGTGGGTTGGTGCAGGTTGCAGCCTGTGTGGCAGTGGCCATCCCAGGGTCTGGGAGGCTCGAGGGGGCTATTGCTCCCTAAGTTGTCTGGGAATGTGCCAGCTGAGGAGGACATGTGAGAACCTTGCTGGGGGTGAGGGAGGCAGGCAGGGACAGGTGCAGGGGGTGTGGACAATGTCTCTGAGATGAAGAGACACAGAATGAATTTGTGGCCCTGGGCTGGGGATAGGGGGGCACCTGGATATTGAGAAAATGGGATGAAGCATGAGGATAGGACCCAGGTCCAGGGATACTGAACATGGTGTCATGCTTCCTCTGTGCAGTGAGCCTGGTGTCTTCTACAGAGGTGAGTCTGGGTGGGGGAAAGGAGGAGGTGAGGGCACTTTACAGGTTAGAATTCTGGGCTAGCCTTGACCTTCTCTGACACTAGTGCCAGCCTGAGCCCAAGGTTCCTGAGCCTCACCCCAGACAGTGACTCCAGCAGTCAGGGGCCAGGCCTGGGAATTTGCATCAGACACCTGTTTGTGGTGACTCAAGGCACAGGAAAATGACTATGTCAGTGAAAATGTTGAGTTCCTCAGAGGAAAGTTGACCCAAGATGAATGAGACGAGGGAGGGGGGTGAGACCACGTGACCAAGAAAACACCTTCCTAACTGCACAGCGGGATGATGTCGGGGATGTGGATGGGTGGGGTTAGAGGTCTGTTTCATTTACTTTGCTCACTTCAGGGTTGCTCTGGGCTGTGGTTTGAATGCCTCTGGCTCCCCCCAAATTCCTATGTTGAGACTTAATTCCAAGTTTGTGGGGGTTAAGTCTCTCTGCCTTTGGGCAATGATTGGGTCTTGAGGGTGGAGCCCCTGCAAGTGGGATTCGTGCCCTTATGAAAACAGAATGTATTTTATCCAAGACAATGAGTGTCTGAAAATCACGCTCTGTAGAAATAGCTGCCGCATTGCAGCTGTTGGGTAAATACTGTGTGTTGCAGGAAAGAATGGCTGGAACAAGAGGGGATGGAAGTGAGAAGAGCAGCTAGTTTTGGTATCTGAGCAGCTGCCGTGTTGAAAAGTGATTGTTCCACAGTATCCTACAATGCAGGAAAAGGACAACTTCATGAAAGCTCTTGAGTGACAGATTCAGAACAACCGGGGAGAGCTTGACTGACAAGAATCTCTAGTTACTTTTGTCATTAGTTTCAATCAGCTGCCTTGCAAAGTCCCTCCAAAGAGGAAAGAAGCTACTTGGATTGAATCTCAACTATTCTCCTTGTTTTAATATGACCCATGGGTGGAGCCAGCTTAGATAACAGGAGTGTGGTGGGTTCAGAGAAAGGGAGGGAAGGGCTTGGGTGAATGGATTTACTATTGATTGGGGCCCCTTTTTAATCAACTTGGGCATAAAATAAACCTGTGGTGATTAAAATAAATCTACATGCGTGCATATGCTATACTTAAGAATAGTTGAGTATAAAGTACGCACATCTTAAATGTATAGCTTGATTAATTTTTACATATATATACACATATCCAGTAACCACCATCCAACTCAAAAGATAATTATTTATACCAGTCAGGAAAGTACCATCTTGTCACTCACTCGTCCATCAGTAATTCCCTCCTTCCCTCTCGCCCAGTAACCACCAAGTGGTGATTGTTGCAGAGGTCGCAGCTACTGTCCCACAGAGAAATGGGCCATGGCAAGCCCACCTAAAAAGGAAAGAATGAGTATCTTCTTGTGCAGGTGTTTCTAGGTTTGCTATGAAGTTAAAAATACAACTCAGTGGACTATGGGATCTTTTACTTGCTAAAATACTAGCATCCTATTTTAAGAAAACAGTTTCATTCATTTGTAGACTTGTATCTGGACAGGTTTCCATTCCGAGGGGTTTCCTTTATCTGACAAACCATAAATTTTATTTCCTTTAAGGGCGTAAAAACAACCTTCAAACACATTGACAGCGTGCGTTTTAACAGCCGGCTGCCCTTTCTCTTCTGTATCTCTCTGGTTAAACATGTTTTCTTTTGCTTGGAGCAAACTTTTCATAGAGAAGCTAAAGATGTGTGATTGTCTGGGGAGAAATGCCCGCTTGGCAGCGGAGAGGCTGCCAGAGAAAGCGTGTGCCTCGGTCCTGCCCGGGGCAGCCCCGTCTCATGCTCACGCCGAGTCCTGTGCTATCTAACCTGGGTTGTTTCCTCTTGGTATTTCATATATTTTCAGCTCCTTCCTTTAAAGAGTGGCAACTCTTTGGACTTTGGACAATTAACATGGAGCAATCCGTGCCTGGTATTAGTGAGTCCCTTTGTTTTCTGCTTCCTAGCAAGTTGCCAGGTGATTGGTTGATGAAAGTTTAGCTTCCCCCTCCAGGAGCTGGTCTCAGAGGGGGGGTCCCTGGGGACCCTTCAGTGTCCTTTATGTTGGCCCCTTGTCTTTTTGTTTGGGTTCTTACAGGTGGAGTGAGGGACACTGCAACTTTGAAATGGTACCTGTTGAAGGAGTTTCCTTGCTGCGTCTTGCTATATTGGAGACAAGGTGGATTAAAAATGTATTTATTGATTTGTCATTGTGGTAAGATACACATAACATAAAATTTATTTTATTAACCATCTTTAGGTGTATAGTTCAGAGGCATTGAATATATTCACGCCTACAGCTATGCAGCTATGTCTACTGTCCATAGAATTCTGTACGCACTAAACAATAACCACCCGGTCCCCTCTCTCCCCTCCCCCTGGCAACTACCATGCTGCTTCCTGTCTCTGTGAATCTGACCGCTCAACATTCCACGTATTAAACAGTATTTGTCCTTTGTGTGCCTGGCTTATTTCATGCAGCATGCTGTCCTCCAGGTCCACCTATGTTGTAGCTTGTGTCAGAATTCCCTTCCTTTGTAAGTCCCTGGGAGGGAGAGGCCACATTTGGTGCAAAGTTGTCATGGACCCAAAGTTGTCTTACTTTCCCAGGCCTCAAGCACCTCCGGGGTCCTGGATCAGGCTCCTGTTGCTGTCTTGTGTGGGGACTTCCCATGTAGTTTCAGGGTTTCACGTGGGAAACAGAAGCATGCGGGGACGGGGGTGTGGGTTCTCTGGAAGGCGGTGTTGTAAAGTTCCTCATTTCCAGCGATCAGTGCACAGAGAGCTTTGAGGTGTGGTCTGATACTTCTGTCTTTTGGCAGCCACCATTCCTAGATTTCCAGAAATGTGATTAGGATTGTTTAGCTGGGGCTTAAAGGCCACAAATGGTGATGTGGTTTAGACATCAGCTGTTGGCAAGGCTGAGAGGAAATGGCATCATTTCATTGTCCCCTAAGTGAGCAAAATCTGGAGGATTTTTCTGTGATGTATAAGATTCATATTTTTGAGAGACTTAAAGCTCTAAACACCATTGTAAGAGATTAGAAAATACTGAAGAGAAGAAACAGACCCAGTGCTAGTTCCCGTGATTCTGTCAACTCATTTGAGGGCCCTGGGGGGCTTCTCATTGCCTCATTTCCTCAGTTTTCTTCTTGGTAACGAGGAAAACGATCTCCGTCCCTGTGCATCACAGAGGTATTTACCAGGAAAGATGCTTCAAAGCCTGGACACTTAACCCAACCCAACCCCAGTCCCTTGTTCTACATAACAAAAATGTGCTTGTTTTATATGCATCTGTCTGCCCATCTCATAGCTTCCTTTAAAGAGCTTATCTTGCAGATTTAGGGTGCTTATTCTTCAAATATTCATTGCCTGCTTTTCCTGTGCGAGGCATTGAGTTAAGGTCTTCATTCAGATGTGAAATTGGTGCTGATCAAACTTTTGGTGAACAAGAATTCCGTGCAGTCATACCGACAGATTGTTAGAAGGCAGCAAGGCCAGTTCAGACTTTGTTTGTAACCCCCAAGCCCCTTCTTCTCATAGGCAGTTACCAATGGTTGTGGACACAAATAACCTTTTATGTATCCACACTTACCTCTGTCAAAGGGGAGTATCAACAATTTACTGGCGCTCAGGGCATGGCGGGGTGATCCCGGAGGAATGGCTTTTGGTAGATGTCTGCTCCGGGGTTCCTGCTCTCTGGGGAAGACACTGCCTGGCATGCCAGGTTCATTTTGCAGGTGCACCATTCCCGAAGTAGCCCTGGTATTTCCTAAACCACTGGTACTGGAGTCAGCAAGGCTCACATGATGGATGACCAGGAGATGGTCATGAAAGATGCACTTTTCTGAGTAAGAACAATTAATTGAATCCTGCAGATTAAAAAAAAAAGTGGGGCAGAGATTTATGTGAAGCAACCCTTTTTGAGATGATTTCTGGGCTGGTACAACAGGGGACCAACCTCATCCATGTGATATGCTCATGTGAGTTGTGGACACAGGGTAACTTGAAGAGTCCCAGATGGAGCTCTGGGGGCTATGCCTCTTGTCCTTCCCCATTGTGGCTATTTGTGAGTCTGGGGGCAAGTCCTCTACCTCCCTGGGGTCTGCTTTCCCATTGGTGACATGAAGGAGGTCGACCAGATGCCCCCTGTGATTCCGGTTTGATCCCCACTTCCCATTTTTGGCAGCATTGGCCAGATCAGGGCTTGGGTATAGCACCCCAAGACTGTAGCTGGGTCTCTGGAACGAGCCTTTGGGACCAGTTTCAAGAGAGTTTTAATACACAGCCCTTGCAGACTCTTACAAACCTTTCTGGGTAACACTTACTTCATTGCACTTTTAAAAAATGAAAAAGAAAGAAAACAGTGCTTAGCAGACTTGCGGTAATCGGGGCTGACAGATGTCACTCAGAATTTTATTATTTAAAGCCACAATGATTTTCCAAATAACCTAAAATGTATAATCCAACCTCAAAATAGTGTCCTGTAACAGAGGCCAGGGAACTCTGTAGGAAATGAAGTCAGAGTCTTGGCACCCCTTGTGTGCTGGTTCAATGGCTTTGAACACTTTTATGCTCTCTGAGAAATACAGGAACATGGAGCCATATCAGGTTGCTTAGGGTGGCTGCCAAGGTCTCAGAGAGCTGGGGGTGTCTTGGGTGGTTTCCCCCAGGTGCCCAAGCCAGCATGACGCTTCTTGTGGTCCCTTCAAAGAGCTTTCTTCTGGTTCTGTGAGAGCACGGGTGGAGAGATAATAACCTTCACATGTATTAAAGATTAACCACCTTCGTGTCAAAAGATTGTTCTATTGTGTTCGGAAGATGATATTCTGAATCTGGCCACGTGGGTGGTGGGGACAGCTGCAGAGGGAACCTAAAATTGGTCCATAACCTGCTATCATCCTGGCACTGTGCTTTATTTAACCCTCATATTATTTCTTCATTCCTCATAATTATTTATTAAAGACAGACGCTCCTTGACGTATGCTGGGCTTCGTCCTGATGCAGCCATCAGAAGTTGAAAATATGAGTGGAAAATTCATTTCGTACACCCGACCTACCAAACGCCATAGCTTGGCTCAGCGTATCTTAAACATTCTCAAAACGCTTCCATTATCCTGCGGTTGGGCAAAAATCATCCCCCAAAAAGGCTTTTGTGTGATGAAATGTTGAATATGTCATGAATTGATCAAACATTTGTTCCCTATGCCAGACGTGAAATACAGAATGGTGTCATAGGTACTTGGAGTTTGGTGTCTACTGAATTTTATCGTCTTTGCACCATCATAAAGTCAATAACTCACGAGTCAAACCATTGTAAGTCGGGGACTGTCTCTATTATTGTTTATAGCAATTACATCAACACATCATTATAACCGGTAATACATTCATTAAACGACATTGTGAGAACTAATGTCCCATTTTACAACTGGGGAAATCGAGGCCTCACGAGATTCAGGAACTTAGCTGGGAGAAGGCGGCTAGGAGATGGCAGGACATGGGTTTGGAATTGGGTGAGCAGACTGGGGTTTCTGAGCTGGCATGGGTGGACTTCACTGCTGGGTACTTATCCCCAGACAACCACCCTGGGACAGCGGGTTAGACCAGCAAGCCTGTCTTTCTAGGACTAGGGATGGCGGCAATGGTCTCCCTGATGTGGGAGGGATGCAGAGGCATTTTGCCCTGTGTCCCCTCACCCCTTTGAGCTGTCAGAAGCTACGCCCCCTGTTCACAGGTGGGGGCCCTGGAAGGTACCCGCCACTGGAAGTTATCTTCCCAATCGGTGTCCAGGAAGCATCTCCGGGTGGCTTCCACGCTGGGGGAGAGGCGGGCTGGGCTGCCAGCACACGATGGCTGTTATTTGGTTTTCTCTGACTGGATCTTTGTTTCTGTGAAACCGGTCACTGCTCAGGCTCTCGTGCGGCGGCCTAATCGGAGCTGCAGGGAGCACTAGCCTGGTTAAGTCAACACCGCTGGAATATTACCTGTCTGTTAACCTGTCAGAATTGCTTTACAGCGCCCTTTTATCTCCCCCCCCACGGAATTTCCCCTGGAGTTTTCTGCCTGCTCTCTGCTTCCTTCCCTCGCTGGCCACCCCCTCCATCCTGCAAAGCTTCCCCACCCCCTGGGTCATTAAATATTGTCAGAGTTCCGCCACTTACGGCCACCTTGTTTGCCCAGTTCAGATAAATTGTTGTTGACTCTGTGATGCAGACCAAGGACACTGGGCTCCCAGCCCCAGGGAAGGAAGCACCGTACCTGCCTGCCAGGTGGGCAGGGGCGAGGGGGCCACGGTTCTGGGGAGGGCCCTGCCTCCCTGGCTGCTCCCCGCTCTCCAGATCACTCCAGATGAGCCACGGCTCCGTTTGCTTGGCCCCCTCCGCCCACCTTCTCTTTAAACACCAAGTGTACAAATCCGAGGGTCCTGGGGGAACATCCAGTTCTAACCCTCATCGTCATGATAGGCTGGGCCCTGACTTTGTGTTGTGGTTTTATGCTTGGTTGACTGAGTGCTAGGGTTTTTGGAGATTCCCCCCTTTTGAGAAAGAATTGTCATAAAATACATATAGAGAGTAAAATTTACCATTTAAACCAATTTAAAGTATACAGTCGGGGGCATTAAGAACATTTGAAGTGTGTGCAGTATGACCGCTGTCTAGATTCAGAACTCTTAAGTCTTTTAAAAATCTTTCTTGAATTATAAACAATATATAAGCATGCCCATATTCAAAGGGCACATTTGGAGGACTTTGGACGTACGTATACACCACCCCTACAGGAAACCAAGCACCTATTTGGTGGTCATTCTCCATTCCCCCTCCCTCCAGCCCCTGACAACCACCCATTGACTTTCTATCTCTATGGATTCCCTGTTCTGGACATTTCCTATAAACGGAATTTCAAATACATGGCCTGTGGAGTCTGGCTTCTTTCACTGGGCATAATGTCTTCAAGGCTCAGGTGGGGACTTCTCTAAGAGGCATGGAGCCATTGCTGTTGGGAACCTGGGGGGTGGTCTTCACTTGTTTCTGGAAGCATTTCTCGTTCTTGGCAGGTATGGGCCTCTGGTCTCTCCATCAGCAGCCTGGCACCTGGACGATGTCCACTGCCTGCTTAGGGAGGTCATTTTGACGTGCACAGCCAGGCCTTCCTCCTCCGTGTCTCCTCCACACCCAGTCCATCTGGATGCTACACCCTCCTGCCATCCTCTGGGTCAGAAATCTGGCAATGCATGGGAATAATTCATCACTGCATGCTCAGGCTCAACTATCTATAATCAGAGAGTCAGTAGGACCAAGTGAGGGCTGTGGGCTTTGGAGTCAGCTGGAGGTTTGAGGCTTACCTCTGCCTTCACCCAGCTGGTGATATCCGTGCTTCTCCCTGTAAACAAGGGCTGGTGATGGCCATCCTTCAGGGCTATGATGACTGAATGCTCTAACAACCGTAAACCGCTGTGTGGTGGCTGCTGTTTAGGACGCAGAGGATAGTTGGTTCTTGTTAATAAAATCTAAGTAAAAGCAAGAATTGGGGCAGCCCCCACCATTGCCCCCTGCAACCTGCCACCCTAGCAACTTCTTTGGATTCTGGAGGTTTTGGCAACTTCTAGAAACTACACAGGACTTTAGTGTGTCTTTTCATTCAATGCATTTGCTGGTTTTCAGAATTCTGAAGGGCTTGTGGTTTTTAGTCTGTGATAAGTAGGAAACCTTGCTTACATCCATGTCAGCAAGAAATTTTCCCCATTTCTTTCTTTCTTTCTTTTTTGTTTTTTTGGCTGGGGTCAGGTTTGAACCTGCCACCTCCCGTATATGGGGCCGGCACCCTACTCCTTTGAGCCACAGGCACTGCTGCCCTCTTTCTTTTTTTTAAACTCTGCCCCACCATTTTTGGAATTCCTCCCAGTCTAAGACTATTCTCCTGTTTCCATTCCACCAGGCCAACCTCCCAGGGCCTTGGTGACAGGGCAGCCCGTTAATCTGGCATGACCTACATGGGCTCCAGATGGTGTGAAAGAGTTAATGTGTCCCCCAGCGCCCAGTCCCTTGCAGGGTTATGGGAAAAATAACTTTATTTTTATCTGCATCCTGACTCAAGTTCAGTGTGATTCTACAAAGTCTGTTGATACCTCCTACGTGTGTTCACAAAGCAGGCTATGGTGGTGTGGCCGGGCGCTGGATGGCAGGTTGCATTTTTGGCTATTGTTGAGTGATCTGAGTTGCTTAACATCTTTCTGGTTTCACATCTGTGAATCTTTTTTGCTCTCCAGGCCGTGTGTGTCTTCCCGTGGCAGGGATGGAGTGGGCTTCCCCCTGCACTTTGCCCCCTGCCCAGGAGGTGTTCCCACTCTTGGTTGGTGCCCTGCGGGCCTTTCAGGAGAGCTGGACAGAATCAGGTCAGGGCCCCTCCGGCCATGGGACTCTTGGTGGGATGAGTCAACTGCTTTGCTTGGCTGTTGGAGGTAAACGCACTTTTGTTTTCTAAGGGAGCAGCTTTTAATTTTTAATTAAAAACATAAGGACCATACTTCAGTCAAGCAAAAAAGATGTTAATTTCCTTGTTTTTCTCCTGAATATTATGTGTGCATTTTTTCTTTAAGAAGGGTAAGCCTGTAGATTTTTTTTCCTAAGGTCAGGTTTATTGAAGACTAATTTACACACAATAAAACTCGCCTTGTTTTTAGTGTTTGGTTGGATTTCAGTTGTTAAGGCTCCATTCTGAAGTGTCCCCCAGAATCGGCACCATCCACAGGTGTGGACTCAAGTAGCTGGAAGGCTACGCCCCATGTGCTGCCCTTGATGAAATGGCTTTGGGCATAATTTTTGTTTTATTTTGTTGGCCCTGGTTGAGTGCTGTGACGTGACAGCAACCTTAAACTCTTGGGTTCAGGTGATCCTCTTGCCTCAGCCTCCTGAGTAG
>NW_003852413.1:8947360-8987625 GCF_000181295.1 Otolemur garnettii
TATTACAGGTGTGAGCCACCATGCCTGGCTGGGCATGATTTGAAGGTGATCCAAGGGAGATGGATTAAAACAGGTGAAGGGAGATTGTTTTTTCTCCTTTGTGGGAATTGAGTGACTAGGTGTTTGCCCATGTCCCTTAAGGAAGATATAACCAGAGGGGCACTGCGCCAGAGGCCAAGTGTATGTCAGTGGAAAAGGTTCAGATGTCATCATTTCCTGACACTGACCCTGGCCCTGGAAGGGCCCCTAAACCATCCACACCAGAGACCCATGTAACAGGACAGGTGGTCATGCAGGAAGCACTCAGAGCCAGCTGCCTGGCCTCAGCCCCTGTCTGGTGACCTTGTCTTGCCTCTGAAAGTCTGGACCTCATTTTCTTCTTCACTGGTGAGAGGAGTTTCCTTGGGGTCGCTGTGGGCCCTGGGTAGAGACTGTGCCTCCTTCCCCTTTGTGTATAGCCCCCCCCCCCTTGCTTCACTGCAGGGAATTTGGGCCAGAGAAATCTCCAGCCCCTTCCAGTTCACTGGCTCTGTGATGAGGTTCCGGGGGATTTTGTGTCATGTTGCTTGGAGACCGGGATGGAAATAGGCCAATTACCCTCTATGTGGGGCTGCTTGCTCACGAACTTTCCAGGATGGGCAGATTTGAACTGGGCTTGCTACCTTTCCTTTACTGACTCTCTCTCCCTGTCCCTGCCCCCAGGAGGGGGCAATAAGCAGAAACGCTTGTCCATACTGATAAGCTGTCTCACACCAGAGCGTGAACGGTGGCAGAAACGAACACTCACTTTTTTTTTCCGCCAGCCACCTGATTTCTCTTATAGGGTCGAAGTGGGTGATTGTCTTACCTTCAGACCCTCAAGACACGGGAGCCAGCCTCTGAGCGTCCACCTCGGGGATGGTGGCTGGAACTGCAGTGTGCCTGTCCACAGGAGGGAGGGAGGCTCAGAAGGCCCGAGGGAAGCTCTTTGTGTCCTCTCAGCAGCGCATGGGCTTGCAGCCATATCCCGGCTGAGCGATAGCTGCGTCCAGCTTGCTCAGGGCCAAGGCTGAATCACCATGAATCCCCCGCAGTGTTGGCAGTGGCTGCTTAAAGAGACCCGGACTGCAATAACAGGGGCGGTTGGAGGTTCCTGCTGGAATGGGGCTAGATGAGGGAATCTATCCCATCTACTGTGAAAGCCCAGGCCTGTGTGCATGGGTGGGCCCTGCGGGCATAAGCATCGTACCTCCGTTCCAAAGTGTCCTTCTGCTAACACGAGCCAACACATGTTAAGAGTTGTCACTCAGCTAAGTCTTCAGGTGCGGCCTCACACTTGTGTTGGCGATAGCCTCGTGCCTGTGGGTCCCTTTTAACAGATGAGACAGAAAGGCTTAGCAAGTGTCTCACCCAAAGTCAAGAGTGGATCAACAATTTCTCCTTCAAATTTCTTGACCCTCCAGGCCTCCTTTGTTATTGTGGTCAGACAGCGGGTCCCCAGCCCTTGGGAGCTTGTCTCTGTTTGCAGTCACAGATGTGTTGCTAGGGCTAGTGATGTGGGTCCCCTCCCCGATGGAGAGGGGGTGTGTTTTGTTCCACATTTTGTCTCTGATGCCTGGCAGAGTAGGCTGTTCACCTGTCGCATGTGTGAATGAATGAATGACCTCCAAGCTCCTGTGGTTCACCTTTTTGCCACCCAGCAGACTCCAGCTGCTGCCTAGGCCCCGTGCGGCACGTTCACCTCCCGTCGTGGGAAGGCACAGGGGCCGAGCCATGCATTACAGCTCCCCGGCAGCTCACACCATCTGTTTGCTGCAGCAGGGACGGCTTGGGTGGTCAGTCCAGGGCGCTGCCCAGAATTGCTGGGGCGGTAGGGGCTGAGGGGCTCGAGCTGTTCTCATCCTACTCCTCTCACTGCCCACCTCCAGGAGGCACATAAGGAGGGCTGGCAGGAGTGACCCAGAAGTGAAGCCTCTCGTCTTGTCTTTTAGGCGGATGGAGGGGCTGGGACAGACTGTGTGCCAGACTGTGGCCTGGTGGCTCCCTGCTTCTCTCTGCTGGACTGTGTAGGGTGCACTGGGCTCTCATGTTCCTTTCTGTGTTTTGACTGCCCCTGAATCTCCCTCCTGAAGTGCCTCATATTCCACAATGGCTCTCTGTTCTTTCTTCTCTAAGATGCAGGGGAACCTGGGAGCAGCTGAAGGGAGAGGGGGGAGGTTCTGGACGCTGGTGTTCATATGCATGAGCCCACGCACACCATAGAAGTGATAGATCCTAGCTGGGAAGGGAGGCTGGATGAGCCGAGCAAACCCAGCTGAGAGGGATTGAAAGTACTCTGGCTTTCTTACAGGTATTTTCTTTAAAGTCAAATACATATACAATTAGGGGGATTACAGGTGGTATGAAAGCGACAAGGCAGTTGTGGTTTTCAAACAGAGAGGGGTGTGGCACTCCTTAGATTGCTCTTCCTGGGTTCTCTGACCTGGAGACTCAGAGAAGGGAGCATCAGCGGACCTTAGCCCTGTCCTTCTGGCAGGTGCTCCTGAGCCCACTCTGGGGCCAGAGAGAGTGGGAGTCACATGGCTTTGTTTACCCTGTGACACAGCAGGAGGTAGCATTCTGGATGTAGACTGCCTGCCTTCTTGAATCCTGGTTGCAGCCTCTGTGATCCTGCAGGGACGTCCAGCTCCCCCTCTCCTCCCACCATCTGCCCCCAGAGGTGTTGTTTGAGTCACCTCCCTAAGACGTTTGTCTTTTATGCAGGAATTCTGTGTGGCTCAGTTACACTATGGTTATTCCTAAACATCAGGCTTAATTTGTTGCAAGTTGTATTTGAATCCAACAGTGTGTTGTATTTTCAGTAGGGAATTCTGTCGGCATAACCCCTGTGTTTGACAGTGCTCACAGAGCATGCACAAGTGTGCACAATTAAAAGAGAACAAACATGGCTCTGACTGAGCATTGCTTACAGCTCGGGCTTTGGTTCCTGTTCTCCACTCGTGACAGAGCCCACACGTGTGCAGTCAGAGCCCCGGGGTCGGATCTCTCAATGTTTTGGGTTTCACCTTAAGGTTGATACAGTGAATTACCTGAACATCAGAGATCTCCACATAGGCCTAAAAGGGCTCCCTCGGGAGAAGTGTGCTTGCTTCACCCTGGAGGAGACACCCAGAAATGACAGTGCTTTGGTTTCTCTTTGCAGTGACCTGCTGCTTCTGCACGTACCATGGGGCTTTGTGAGCTCACAAGATAAAGCTTTGCCTCTGTTCTTTTTTTTCCTGCGGTTTTATTGAGCTGCAACCGACAAATAAAATTTGTATACAGTCAAGGTATACATCATGACCAATCAATGTATGTACACCTTGTGAAATGATTGCCACAATCAAATTAATTAACACCCCCCGCCCCTTACAGAGTTACCATTTGTGTGTGTGTGTCCGTGTGTCTTAGGGATGCTTAAGATCTACACTCTTAGCAAATTCCAGGTGAGTAATGTGGCATTTTTAACTGTTGTCATTCTGCTGTACTTCAGGTCCCCAGAACTTAACTCATCTTAGAGCTAGGAGTAATTGGTTTCTGTACAAAGTCCTCCTCGTGGCTGGGAAACCATATAAAACAAGGGGCCTGACTGTCTCCTGGGCAGATGCTAAATCCTTGTAACCAATTAGATTTTTCTCTTCCGTGGTCTGATCCTCCTGTGGTTTCTGGGCAGAATTCAAAAGTGAAATGGGTTCCACCAGCCACTCAACCAGACCACAGAGGCCCCGGGGAGGTGACAGGCTTGGGATCATGGCCATTGTTCTGCTTGGGGGAAATGAAACTGGCACCCTTTACTTCAAAGACTTTGTCCCTCCTGACCCGAAGGTGTGGCCTTGACCAGAGTGACAAGATTGCAAACACTGGGGTGAAGAAAATATCTCAGGTTGCAACCCTTTTCCTTCCAGAATATTCTCAACTTCCTGTTGCTTTTAATCAGTCACACTGAGAGAAGAGACTCTTAGTTTAAAACCGTGTCCCTCCTTAAGAGGTTGTGTTGTGTATTAATTCAAGCTGAGCTTGGCATGGAAGAGCCTTCCCTCTGACCAGTAGCTTGTTTTTTTTCTTTCTTTCTTTCTTTCTTTTTTTTTTTTATAAGCCAGGATGGCGCTTAAGAATTCCCCAGCATGGGGTAGGGCTCAATTTCTCTAAACCTTCCCAGTCACCTTTATTTCCAGTTATCCCAAATATATAGCATTTTATAGTGTTTCTAAACTTGGGAACAGAGTGTTTTGCATTGAAGAATGGGAGTCTCAGAGTAAAATATGGGCTGCTTTTGGAAGCGATACCATGGCCACAGTTAGCATGCTGGGCCGGTTCCTAGTTTAAGCTCAATTCGAGCCATTTCTAGATATGCAAGCAGTTTTATAATCTTTCTCCTTCCTCTCCTTCCTTTCACCATTTAAAAAAAGAAGGCGTATAACTTTGCCGACTGTATCAGACCCTTTTGTCCTTCCTGCTGTATGCATTACTCAGAGCCTGCTCAAAGCTGTTCCTTCAGGGAGTTTCAGTAGACACTACAGAGAGATGAGAAGGAAATTAAACTCGGTGGGGGTCGCCCTGTACCCCAAAAGTAATTCCATCATGGAAATGCAAAAACCCGAAGATCTCTCTGCCTGTCAGACCCAGAGAGGAGAGTGGGACCAGCTTGAATTGACAGGAATGGAAGTTTAATTTCTGGGTGGTTCTTTGCCATGATTAGTCTGGTTTGGGTAAAAAAATGACTGACTTGAAAGTGTATTAACTCTTTCTAGTAACATGGTTCTCTCTCAAGGGGATCGTGAGCGTTAGTCTGCTAGGGAATTTGTTTATTGCCCCAAATGAATCTAAGTTAAAAGTACAGCTACGTGAGTGGTAAGTAAGGCGGGTGGGTTCAGGCTTTCTGGGGGAGAGTGTGGCAAAGTGAGTGAAGAGCCTTGAAGGACATAACCTTGACATCCTGCCAGTGCGTTTCTGGAGATTTATCTTGATGGCCTCTTTGGACTGGTTACGTTTGCCCATCCTGTGTTTATGAAATGGTGAAAAAGGAAAGTAACGGATATACCATTCAAGAGGAGGGCATCCCCATATGTGGAGCGGAGTATTAGGAAGCTGTTGACAGTGAGGCTGTGGATTTGTATTTATTGATGTAGAAATGTGTTCGTGATACATCTGTGAGTACAAGCCATTTGTTTTAAAAATCTTGTGAGTGCATTATAATGCCGTTTCCCAGACTAGATCCTGGAAAAGGCAAAAAGACAGTGGTGGAAAAACTGGAGTCCTCTGAATAAAATCTGCAGTTTAGTCAATAGTCCTGTACTCATGTGAATTTCTTAGCTCTGACACTGCCATGGTGACGTAACATGTCCACATTAGGGGAAGCGGGGTGAGGGGCCTATAGGAACTCTCCATTCTAGGTTTGCAACTTTTCTGTAAGTCTAACATAAAAAGTTGAAAAAGATCGACACATTTGAGACTTTTGGACAGATTTTTAACAAATGATTCATGGGTTTCTTCTGAGTGCTGGGATTATGGGTGATCTTCATTTTCTAGTTTTAACTAAGAATTATTGGATAGTAACAAACGTCAATAAAACTCATTCACTCTGGGAAAAGAAAGTAGCACGCAAGTATAATTTTGTTGTTGTTCGGATACAAGAGCCCATCCCTCCATCAGACTTAACGGGTCTGTTAGGGGTTAAGTGGCCCTTGTGGGTACAGCTGGGCCAGCAAAATAGGCTGTGATAAGAGGAACTTTGCAGAGGAACTTTGGAGAGAGCTGAGTTTGAATTCATGACTTGCCAGCTGTGTGACAGGGGCCCATTAAAAAACATCTGTAAAATGTGTTTAATGACTCCAATCTCATGAGGCTTTTGCAAGAAGTAAATTTGGCAATTCTGTAGCAAGGACGCCTCTATCACTTAGGGCAGCGGTTCTCAACCTGTGGGTCACGACCCCTTTTTAACAATGAAAATACATTGTGGCATTAGGGAGTTTGAAAAGCACTGACTTAGGAGAAGGGCCTGGAGAGCTCCGTCCACCCAGCAGCAGCGTCTAGTTGATAGTAACACTGAACACATTTTTTTCCGAAAACAGTTATGCCAGTTGTTACCTCTTCTGTGACTGAGAAGAGTGTGAATTAATATATTTGTTCATTTGCTTACTGAGAATTTGTAGGCCGTTACTCAAACAGTGAGTATTTCAGAATCATTATCATGTCATTCCCCTTCCCACCCAGCTGTCCCCATGCCCTATGCCATAATCATTGTTGTGAATTGTGTCTAAATTAGATGAATTAAAGAAAAATCTTGTAGGCGTGCTTTTTTTTTTCTTCCTTAGCCTAGATCCCTTCATAAAGGGACTTCACATAACCCTGTTCTACCCAACCTCTAAGTACTTGAGGAGTTCCTGAGTGTCCCCGAGGAGACCATTGTCATCATCCCTATTGGTGACTGATGAGCTCACACGTTCAGGAAGGGTGGCCCTGGATCAGGAACTCAGAGCTGAATGGAGCCCGTTGCTCTCCTGCATAGTGTGGAACGTTCTGTGCACGGACCTGGAATCCAGGCCACCTGCAGTCTGATCCCAGCTGGGCCACTGCTCACCTGTCTCTGGAGAAAATTCCCAAGAGCTTGTCTGAGCCTCCCTTCTCTGTAATAGCCGAATGGCTGGTGAGGCTTCCTGGGGCTAATATTCTGCAATTCCAGAACATTTGGCAAGAAAAAAGCACCATCCTTGCTCACCCTTCAGAACACAAAACAAAACAAAACAAAAAAATCCCAAACCAACATCAGAGGCCTAAAGACTTTGAACATACCATTAAAAGCAATGTTTATTTAATATTGGATAAAAATATACGGCCTTACCTTTGGAAAAAAATAATTAAATAACTAGGAGGGCTTCAAAGCATTTCCTCTCTCCTCTTGCTTTCCAGAAGGAGAAATATTTTTCAAAGTCATTTGAATATTAAAGAGCTGGGCCCAGAAGCCCTGGGTGTCTGGGATGGAGAGCAGCAAGCCCATCAAGTATTTTTCAAGACGCTGGTTTTGTGCACAGTTTGAAACGGAGACCCTTCCCCTGCCTCCCCTGATGTTCCCTTCCCTCTTTATTATTATTTTTTTGTCAATCCCGTATGTATGCCGAGAAACTTAATCCATTTGTTTCTGACTCATTTACACTTAACTCATCAAAATGCTATTTGGTGAGAGGTATTTCAAGTCCAAGAGGTGCTTATTCCCGGGGAACAGGAAATTGCATCTTGCTCAAGGTAACTGAATGCAGACCCAGGCCGCTCTGTCTTGGGTCTTAACCCAGACCCCGGAATGAATCTCTGTATCAGGTGGCTTTAAATCTACCCTGAGTGCCTGGAAGGTCTCCCCTTCCCCTCCTCAGGACAGACACCAAGGATTTGCATAAACAGCTCTGAAAACTCACCCCCTTAATGTTTTTGTCACCTGGAGCTGTTTGGGATGGTCTTTCATTCCCCTGCCCCTAATATTTTATTATGGAGATTTACAAATATACGAAAGAGTTGAAAGAATTTTACGCCAGCACCTACATTCTCACCTTGTAGATTCCACAGCAGACATTTTTAGTTCCACAGTGGACTAGGCCTATCACTTAGCCTGATTTTCAGGCCTCCCTCTGTCCCGTGTTGTTTGGCTCCTTCTGTGTAAGTCACAGACACGGGTAGACATCCCTCCCACCACTGCAGCATGCATTTCCTTAGCTAGAATTCCATATGTGGTTGCAGATTGTTTTTTAAGGTAATATTTACGTGTACTGTACTTGAAGTGCACCATGGGGATATTACCAGTACCCAGCGAGCACCCCACCGTGGTCTGTGCCCACCCCCGTGGCAGCTGCTCTTCTGTTTTTTTTTTTTTTTTTCTTCCTAGATTAATTCTGCCATTCTGGGGAAATTTCACATAAATGGAGCCATACAGCATGTACTGTTTCGTGTCATTCCCTGTCGCTGTGCATGATGCTTACATGTTATTGCGTGCATCATGGCTATGCCCCAATCTATAATGATCTACAGTTTATGCTTCTCCTCTTGATGGGTTCCTGTCCTATTTCCAGGTATTGACTATTTTGAATAACGTTGCTATAGACATTTTTGAAGAAAACCTCTTGTGGACCCATGTCTTCGTTTCTCACGCAGTGGAATTTCCAGGCCGTAAAGTAATTACATGTTTAATTTTATAAGACACTGCCGGCCCTCCTTCCACCGAGAACGCCGAGAGTTCCAGTGGCTCCACTCCTCATCGACACGTAACGCTGTCATTGTGCACACTTGGAGCCATTCTGGTGGACGTGTAGCGGCATCTCGTAGGGTCCTCACCTCATCTGATGTGTGTTTTCCTCTGTCCCTGCTGGGATGCGCTGCCAGATAAAATGGCAGGAGAGGGATTCTTATGTAAGGAGGCATTTACTGAGCCAGGTTAGCTCTAGTTTGACCTCTGTAGTGGACTGTAGAAAACCTCCTTTCCTTTAAAAATAGAGCTTTTGAATTCCATTTCTTTCTCTCTCTTGTGGGCCTATTCCCTTCTTGTTGGATAAATACCTGGACAGCAGGGGCTGCTTCTCTGTGACGTTCCCAGTCCCTGGTTCTGCACAGAGCACATGAGCACTCTGAGAGATTCACTTCGGCACAGCTCTCTACTCTGTGAGTCCCCACATCTACCAGAATTAGGGACACACAGTAAGTACTCAATGGAGGGACAAATAGAGTTTCCCCCCTTTTGCAAGTCATTTATTCATTTATCTAATAAACATTGTCTTGGGGTCTACTGTTTATAGGGTGCTAAGCAAGGGGCTGAGTGTAATCTGGAAGTAGGGAAAACCTCATCCCTCCACTTTGGGGGCTCACAGAGAGGTGAATAAAAGCAGCTTGACTCGGGGGTAGGAAGGAGAGGTCAGTGCTGGAAGCGGCATGAGGGAGTGGTGAGCGCTGCTGGTTGTGCCTGGTGTGCTTTGCTGGGCAGCTGTGGATGTTGCTTATCCTCTGGGCCCCCATGTGCCCATCTGTGCAATGGGACAGTAATGATTTGCACTGCACAAGGTGGTTGTGCCCTTAGCATGCTGCCTGCGATGTGATGACCACTCAAGCTCGGAGTTTTTAGTTACTGGCACATAGAATCCGAAGATGCAGAAGCCATCGAGTTCTGGTGGGCAAACTGGATCTTCAGTAGAGGTATAAACCCCTTATGGCCGTGTCTGATTTTTCTGGGCTGTTCCCTAGTGTACTGTGTTGACTCTATGACTGGATACTGCATGGAGACTCCATATTAAGTGGAGATTAACATGTAGGAGGATTTTTTTTTTTTTTTTAGTTTAGAAAGGAAACATAAATAGGTGGCCAGTAGCTTCCTTTAGGCCCTTCCAACTAGTGTTGTTAAATTATGTTACATCTGGTGCTTTATAAGGGTTTGATGATGTTCTTGGACTTAGGGGCTCGAGTCTTCCTCCTGTCTAGTCTCAGGCTGTGGGGGACAAACTTCTCTCAGTCTGGTGTCCTTTGAATAGGGAGGATCAAATCGGGAGTAACCAGCCTGCAAGGGCTGCAGTGTGCTCGCTCACCTGCATAGAGGACAGATTCCAAGTCCCATGTCTAAGAATCAGAATGAGTGGGGAAATGGTGAGTGGCTGGGAACCAGAAAGGTCACCCTGCATTTGTCCCCTTGCTCCTGCAAAGGTTCCTTTCACATCTCAGAGCTCCGCCCAGCACTGGTTCCTGACCCACCTGTCTGAGAGCTCCGCCCAGCACTGGTTCCTGACCCACCTCTCCAGGCCCATCTGGATTTCTCTTCTGGTTCTGGGAGCCACAGTGCAGTTGTAACAGCTGGGCCTGATGTCAGAGGCAGAGAACCGTCTGGATTCTCCTCCCTGCCTCCCCTCCAGTGCCTTTTTAATTCAAGATTGAGTAAGAGGCATTGGCAGGAGCCGAGAAAGACAACTCAATTGTTTCGACTTGCGGAGGGAGGAGGAGATGGTTCCTAATCTGCTGATGACTCATGCTCACAATCCCCCCTGCCGCTGCTCACAAGCCCCACTCTGCCTGTAGAAAGTTCCAAACCGAATACAAAACCAGAAACAAACCACAAGCAAGTGGCCCCCTTGTCTGTACACACACTTGGCGTTCAGGGACACACCCTCAGAGTGAGGCTGCCCTGGGTGAGCTCCTTGTGCGGATCAAACTCTTATTCGGGGGGTCATTATTTCTGCGTCTGCTGTTTGGAGGCAGAGTGTGATTCTTAGGGCTGGCCGGGGTCTGGGCCACCCTGGTAAGAGCCAGGTCGATGGGACTACCTCCCATCCGCCTGGTCCCCTCCGTCCCGTCCCCAGTGTGTGTCTTTGCTCAGTGGCGCTCGAGAACAGCTTTTGCTCTGTTTCCCCGAACTCTGAATGCGGTAGCTGTGGTCCTGGGCCTGTGGCGAGGGCATATCGTGTAACTCCTGCCGGCCTCATTCCTATGCTGGGCAGGTAGGCTGCAGGCTCTAACAAGCCGCCAGCCAGGCTCCACCGAGGCCTCGGCACCAGTGGAAATTAAAAAAAAAAAAAAACAGAGCAAGCAGGAGGGAGTGAGGGAGCGAGCAAGAGAGGGATTATTTTGTTTCAACGTGTTTGAAAGTGGGATCTGTGGCCAGTTTGGTTTTTTTTCCCTTCCCCCCCTTATTTACACAGTCTGTTCGGAGACACACCAGGGCCTGTTTGGATTGGGTGTTTGCTCCGGAGACGGGCCAAGTATTTCAGCACTGCGCGTTGGCACTGCCACCTCGGCGGCACCAGGAGGCCCCGTCGGTCACAAGACCTCACGGGGCCTCCTTGCTCTCCGCTTATCCTCCTTTCACCTTCTTTCCCTTTCTTGCTGTTGATCCTCAGCAACCCTGGGCAGCTGGGAGCTAGGAAGGCTGACCGCTGAGTGGATTTCACCTTCAGAATGAGGGCCTTCCGAGGCAGAGGCAGGGCGGTGGTGCATGGGGAAAAGGCCCAGAGAAGGGTTGGGGGTACAGATGTCAGGGTAGAGCGTCTGCAGAAGGTCTGGGTTCCCCGAGGGCCTGCGGTGAGACTTGCACTGTGTCTGATGGTCGGTAGTGACCAGAGCCCCTGGAAATTTGCATAAGAGCTGTTCTCCTGGGGATGCTGAGCTGGAGTTGGGCTTGTCTGGGGAGGTGGACAGACTGGGCCAGAGCTGACCCACGCTGTGCTTTGGGTCCCAGCCATGCCAAGTGTGATGCAGCAGCAGCGTCCCTTGAGAGCTTGCTGGAAACGCGGACTCTCAGGCTCCACCCAGACCTACGTATGGAATCAGCATCTGCATTTTAACAAGACCCCCCCAGGTGCTTCGTGTGTGTGTGTGTTAAAGTTTGAGAAAACGCTGCTCTGGGCCTGTGTTTCCCGAAGGATATTTGTTTCCTGGCGTCCTCGTTGTGCCTTGAGATGCTTTTGGAGAAAAGGAGACCAATGTGTTTGGAGAATGTTGCAAAATGCACCCTGCACCCCTCCCCGCCCCCCTTGGAAATGGATTCGCTTGTGCTTGCTGAGAAGTTCTGCAGGAAGAAATCGGTATCATTTGGTTTAACCCAGTGTTTCCCCACGTTTTTAAGAATTAATTTTTAATTGTTACATAACAGCTATACATAAATATATGGGGGTACATAGTGATGTCTTGGTAGGTACCAAGTATTATGAGCAGATCAGGGTAATTAGCATATCCATCATCTCAAGCATTTATCATTTCTTTGGAAACATTGAGTATCCTCTCTCCAGCTATTTGAAAATATTATTATTCATGATCGTCATCTCCCACTGCTGTACAGAACATTAAAATGTATTCCTCCTATCTAACAACAGCTCTGTGTCCTTTAACAAAGCTCTTCCCCTTCCCAGCCTCTGCTCACTTCTGTGCTACTCAGGACTCCATGAGATCAACTGTTTTAGCTTCTGCATCAGGCTGAGAACTTGCAGTGTTTGACTTTCGGTTCCCAAATCGGACTCATCTATCACTTCCCTCCGAGGAGAATGAGAATTCCTAGGACTAGTCGTGTGTGGCTTCTACAGTTCCCGTTGGTCAGGTTACCCTTGGGATTTTCCAGAGAGCTTATCTGCACTCTGGATAAGAGGTGGAGAACACCGTGGTTAGGAGGTGGACTCTGGGGCTGAACCAGCCGCCTTTGACCCTGGCTCAGCACCTCCCCTTACAAGGAGGTGTAACTTCTGCCAAACCAGGCCTCAGTGTGCTCCTCTGTAAATTGGTAAAAATGATGACACTTAACCAGGCAGAGTTGTGGTGATGTTTAAATCATTTTGATGCAGATTTGAAGTGGTATAGTGCCTAGAATGTACAACTCCTTAAGAAATTCTGGCTAGCTAATATTTTTGAGCCTTACCCTCTTGAGGTCACTGTCCCTGAGTATTTTATATGGATAATCTCAAACCTGAAGTGTGTGAGAGTCACACACGGAGTCAGTCTCCAACAGAAAGCCTGGGAATCTGCATTTGGAGAAGCTCCTCCAGTGATGCCAGTGCAGCCAGCCTGACCTCCGAGGCTGGAGCAGGGGCACTAGCACCTGTCTTCCATGGTTGAGTAAGACCCACTCTGATTTCCTGCACTGCTTGCAGACTGGCAGCTCACTCGGTGGGGAACATGCGGTCTGGTTCAGCGCTCTGATGTTAGTGGGAGAAGCCTCCTCTCTCTGCTCTGAAGTCTCCTCATCTGTAACATGAAGGAGCCCTGCAGAGTGCCATCCATGTACCAGCCCAGCAGCGTCAGCATCCTTGGTGAGCTTGTTGGAAGGCAGAATCTCTGGCTCCATCCCGCCCTGACTGAGTCAGAGTCTGCATTGTAGCAAGATCCCTGGGAGGTTCTTGTTAAACAGAAGTAGCACCTTATTTTTTTCCCAGAAAACTGCTGGGAAAAAAAAAATCAAGTTTGCAGGAGCTAAATGCAATGAGCCTTCTTTCTGGATGAGAAGAGAACTCAACTAAGGTGAGGAAGATACATTGAAACAGGGACCAGCTGCTATCTGTCCACACTGGAAGGAAGGAAATGAGCTTCAGGGGCCTTGGGGATTATGGTCAGATTTATGGGAACAGTCCCTGACATTGAAGGTTATGAGTCCCTGGAAAGGTTCGCAGGAAGAAGTAAGCCTGGATGGGCTTCTCTTGAGTCCATTAAAGCCGGATTGATTGCTCTGCATCTATTCTACAAATCTTTATCTAGGTGCCCACTACATGCCAAGCTTGGGGACCAGTAGGTTGAGGGTAACACTTACAGGTAGCAGCGGTTCTGTCTGTTGCTGCTGTTAATGTTCATACCTCTTATCATCAAGGACACACATGTACCTCTCGTCACCGAGGACAGACACATACCTCCCTGTGCAGAGCTCCATGTGTTCAGGGTGTTGGCATGGACCAGTGGGGTACTCCAGCATGACTGATGACCTTGTGGAAATGTATCCGTTATCTGTTGCTGCGTAACAAACCATCCCAACAACACTTACTGGCTTAAAACAGCCCCGATACTGGGCTCTGGGCTAAGCCTGCCCCGCCATTCTTCTCTTTTTTCAGCTGGTGGTTAGTTAAGCGGCCCCATTCTGCTGGAGAATTGGGCTCAGATGGGACACTGGGCTTTTCTCTCTTTTTTTCCGTATCATTTCAGGGCTTCTCTTTTTCCTCGTGTTCCCTCTACATGATCCCACCGTAGTGGAACCTTCTTGATGTCCTCTGGGGCTGCTGGACCTTATTAAGGTTTAGGCCTGTACCTGGCAACAGCATCACGTCTGCCACATTCTACTTGCTAAAGCAAGTTAAAGTGTGCCTAAATTCAAGGGCAGGAGACTAAATGAAGGCATGGATGTGGGGGAGGAATGCATTTTCTTGGAGCCACCGACATAGCAGGTCACCATAGAAACTGCTACAGCTGCATCTCCCGAAACCCGAAACCCGGCTGATGGGAGAGATGTGGATCTCTCCATGTCTGAGAGGGCCAGGCTGTCCCTAGACCACAGCTCTGACTTCCCAGCAGTATTTACTGTTCTTCGGAATTTCTTTTGCTGAAACTCCTTTCTCGTCCTGTCCTCAATATTTTATTAGCAGAAGGGCCGTCATTCTTCTGACCATCAGCCTCTACCACACAAAGTAAGGTTCAACCTTTCCCCTTTCCTCAGGCCCCCCAACATGGCTTTCTATCCAGTCAAACACAGTAAAGGGTATTGAAAAGGAATTGGCAGGGCTGGGGAGCTATTTCCGTAGTTACTACCTCATGGAGCCTCTTACTCATGCCGGGTTTTTTGAGAGAACTTCTCACTGACCGCTCACTCCCACCCACTCCTGTGCAGTCTGTTCATTCCTGAAAACACCACTTTCCTCTCCCTTGCGCTCCACTCATGAAGGATTCCTGTCCCACAAGATCAATTGGAATTCCTTGGATATGGATGGAATCCTTCCATAATCCGTGCAAACTGCCTTTTTAGACTAACTCGGTCTGCTCTGCAGCGGACTCTGGGTCTTATCCAAACTCAGCAAGCTGGTTTCTATCCTCTGCACACTGAATGCATTGTCCCTCTTCCTTTCCTCCTCGCATGCTGATTGAAGTCAGCTCCATCTTTGGAAGCCCAGTGGGAGTCCTGCCTTTTCCATGAAGCCTGCTCTGAATGCTTGAGTCTTGAGTCACAAATACGTGTAGTCTCCTGTGGTACTTAAATCTGCGTGTGCGTGATCTCGACCCGGCCCTGGGGCTGCTCAAATCTGCGTGTGCATGATCTCGACCCGGCCTTGGGGCACCTCACGGTCTGCTTTGTCCCATTACTTTTCTCTTTCTCCCATGACACGCAGTACCTCTATCGAGACAAGAAAGGAAGAAAGAATGAGAGGAGGGAAGAGGGAGGGAAGGAAGGAAAGAGGGTGGGAGGAAAGAAGCAGAGAAGGAAGGAAGGAAGGGGCAAGGAGAAAAGAAAAGAAAAAGAAAGAAAAAGAAAAGAAATCCGTTCCTCACAACACTGAGTTCAGGGCTTAACGTATGGGGAGATGGGTCTTAATCATCTTTTGCTCCTTTGGGGCAGACAGCAGGTTTTTTCTCAAGATCTAGATCTGTTGTCTACCTGCTGAAGTTTCTATACGATGTTATGCAGCCAGTTGCTCTATTGGGGGTAGCCCATGTGGCATCAACGGTTTCAAAATCCCAGAATGGAATAGCAGGAGGAACAAGGGCTCTCAAGGCAGACTTGCTGATGGGCAGCTTTAGATCCTGACTCTGCACTTGGCTAAAAAAACAGTGTTTCTGAACTGGGGCACTGCTGGCACTGGGGTGGGGACAGCCCTGCACGATGCAGATTTTCAGCATCCCTGCTTACTGCCTACTAAATGCCAGCAGTACCCTGGGCATTGTGACAGCCCCAAATAGTCCCCCAGCATATTTCTACAACCCTGCACTTGAGAACCTCTGAGACTAACTTGATAAGTTCCTTGGCCAAGTTCTATTGTTCTCCCGAGACGCCTCAAGGAGCCTTACAGGATTGTTGCGAGGATTATATTCACTCATGATGTAAAGTGTGTGGTACGTCGCTATTGTTTTTTTTTTAATTAAATGATAGCTGTATACATTAATGCAAACATGGGGTACAGTGTAGTGTTTTCATATACAATTTGAAATATTTTCATCAAGCTGGTTAACATAGACTTTGTGTCATTTACTTAGTTACTGTGTTAAAACATTTACACTCTAGTTCTAGAAAAGTTCACTTGTACCCTTGTTAGACAGAGCATATGGGTGATCTTTCCAGTCACCCTCCCACCACCCATCCGCCCTTCTCCTCCCTTCCCCCACCCCCTTCCCATATTCTTAGGCTAGAATTAAGTGGTTGCTTTCATTTGAGAACCATAAATTAGTTTCATAATAGGGCAGGTTTGTCACTATTGTTGATTGAACATTTAGGTTATGGATTTATGGCGTTATTGTCGTGGTCACTAGGTGACAGGTAGCCACCGCAGGGGCAGGCACAGGAGTGTTTGAGAAACAGGATTTTCTTCTTGCCCCTCCAACTGCCCTTTGTCCAGATGGCTTCAGCGCCTCTTTGTGCCTCTGAGTCCTTGTCTGGGGGGTACCTGTCTCAGCCTGTGTACACACATGGCGTGTGAGATTCTGTATCCTTGGTAAGCATTCCTGTCAGTCCAGAGTCTCTGCCTGCCTCTTTCTCTAGCACACATGAGGTCTTGCAAATCTGTCTCAGGAACCACAGGACTTTGACAGACATTTATCAGACACTCACTGTGTGCCTGACACCTTGCTGGGAACTAGAAAATGCACGGTGAGGACAAGAGAAAGTAAATGCGAATTTATCTCCCTCCGTACATGTTAGGGGCTCGATTGTTCCCACCTGTTTGCTCTTAGAACTGCTGCGTGGCTGTGTGGGCGTGTCCGTGTGTGTCTGTGTAGGAGTTGTGTGTGTGTGTGTCTGTGCTCTGACGACAGTCAGGTGGAGGGAAGAAGGGAAGAGTCAGGGAGGTGGCATTTGCGTTTCCTGGTTAGGGGAGGAGTAAGTAGCAAGGAAGAATGTGATGGCAGCCGGCTTGGCAGCCTTGATCTTGGAGGTTGGGCGGATTGGAAACTGAGTCTGATTTGCTAAAGAAAGTGTCTTCTGCTTGACAGCGTCTTTGCTGGATAAATCGTTTCGTTAGTTCTGCTTAACTACTGAAGGTGTTCTCAACTCAAGTGGAGTCTGCCATGTGACATGCGGGCAGGGGGCAGAGCTAGTGACCTGCAGTAATTACAGGACACACACTTGCCAGATGCAGAGGAAAGAACAAAAAGAATCGGCCTCCTTCAAGTGTGAGGCACCTTGTCTGAGGCATTCATGATTTTAAGAGCTTTCGGTTTGATGAGGACTTTGTTAGGGTAGCAGAAAGGTTTGTCGTGATGGAGGCAGTGTCTCCACATAAGGGAAAGGGAACTTGGGTTTGATCTCTGCTCTCCGCAGCTGTTTCTGTCCTGTGCTCTGTGCTACCCTAGGGGACCTCGCCTTTGAGTCTAAAATGCTGAGGTCTTCTCTGCTGAGGATGGTCAACCGGTCGTTCATGGGCCGGATCTGATCCACAGATACATTTTATTCGGCTAATAGTCTTCAGTACTTAACTTCTTAAAATTAGTTGCCAACAGCACAAATCACAGTATCTTATATTAAAAAAACTCATTCTTTTATGAATGTATTCATCTTCATTCATTCTTTATGAGGTTTTTGTTTCTAGTCCTTAAACATTGTTATTGTTGTTAAATTTAAAGCCTTTTTGATTTTGTGGGCAAAAAGTGGAAACCTAGTAAACACATGTATATGTAAAAATAAAAAAAAAATTATAAAAAAAGAACTAGTTTTCCAGCTTTTCTTGAAAAGTGAGAAAATCTGGCAACAATGGGTTCTTCTTTCCCATATGGCAAAAATCAACAAGCAGGGTGATAAATGTCTCCTCAAGACTGGACATTTGCTCTGAATTTAATCAAATCCCCACCACTCCCCACCTCTTCCCCACCACACCTGGCCCACTTGGCCTGACCTGAGTGATGGCTGGCCCTGTAGGCATTCAGGTATGCGATGACGGGCTGCAGTGCAGGGCAGCCCTCCTCGGATGCTGGGGACAGTGCTGATACTGGGTGAGGCACAGGGACCTGGCTGCTGGTTTCCTGGGGCCAGTGGTGTTGGCAAGACAGTGGGAATCTCTGCTGCAGGGTCAGAAGGCCAAGAGTTCAGAAGTCCCCTTCCAGCTGTGCCCTTGACTTCCATCGTGACCTGCCAGCAATCATTTAACCCAGGTCAGGCTGAGTGGCAGAACCCCAAATACCAAGGTCATCATAATATGTGTGCAGTGGAATCTTTGGTGGTGGGAGGAGGGAGGAAATGCTTCCATATGAAGTTTTACCACATTTTCCTCCTTACGCTTCTCATTCTTCCCCAGCATCTTATATTCTGGGGATTAAATTTATTCTAGGAGTGCAATTAAAAATCGTTCTAGTTGATATGGCCACTTTGAAAACCCCTTTGGCAGTACCTGTAGAAGGTGGACGTGTATATACTTGATGAATAATCATACATACCACATGGGAACATATTCACATTTCACCAACAGATATACATGTACTAGGATGTTCGTAGCAGCACTTTTTGTAGTTGCCCCAAACTAGAAAGTACGCAAGTGCTGATCCCAGTAGAAGGGATAAACCAACTGTGGTATACGCAGTCGGTGGAGTACTATACAGCAATGAAAATGCATGAGCCTCAGCTACACACAGCAGAGTAGGTGACTCTCCCCAGCAGAGTGTGGAGTGACAGATAAATGGCAACAAAGATAGTCCCTAGACCCGATAAAGACACTGCACTGTAGTACTATCTACGTACAGTTCAAAAATAGGCAGAGCTAATCTCTGGTTGTCAGAAGTCAGCATAGTGACTGTCCTTGGTTGGCGGTAATGACAGAAAGCAAGTGGGGGGTGGGATTGATTCGTTTCTTGGTGTGAGTACTGGTTACATGGTTGTGTTCATTTTGTGACAATTCGATGACCTATCCTCTCAGGAAATGTGCATTTTTCTCTTGTACGTTTTGAGATAGAAAGCTGAAATTAATAAAGGCAAAACAACACAAAAACCCAACCAAAGAGACATAGTGTCGTAACTTGCAAGTGCCAATGCTGGGGGTTTTGTCTGTACCCTATATTCATCAGGGTTCTTGTGTGCAAGCAACAGAAGTCATCTCTAGGTAACTTATGCCAAAGAGGCATTTATTACAAGCGGACTGCCTAGCTTAGCATCTTCACGGGGGTGGGGGAATCGGGTTTGAAGGCTCCACAGCCAGGAACGCGTCCCAGACGCACAGAGCTGGTCTGAGGATGACATCACACTCACCTCAGCCTGCACCACTGCTGTTAGGTGCAGGGGGGCTACACTGGGGCCTCTGCCTCCCCAAGCAGGCCACATCTCCTGCCACGAGACCATTCTCCTGAGATAGAATGTTCATAGTAGCACTTTTTTATTAGTCTCAAATTAGAAAATTCCTCAATACTTTGTGCTGTTGTCCTCACCCTCATCAGAGTGGGTCTCTCAGGGCTTGTGATGCTTCTGGCTCAAAGTTGAGGCTGGTCGTGACTGATTAGGGGAGTCTAACCCTGGTGCTCCTGCCTTAGGTGCAGGGGAGGCCGCCAAGAGAAGGACCTGGCATTGTTAGCCTCAGTAATGGAATTCGGCATCTTTTCATGAAGTAGGACACAACTCAGGAGATTGGAGACTGATGCAACTTGATGCACCTGGTAATGGTTACCTGGTTTTCCTGGCAGCTCATGGAGGGGGGGAGCTTTCCAAGTGTGATGATCAGAATTTTGCTGATCTTTCCCAGACCAGAAGGAAAGTGCACCCATGAAGATATTCCAATGTCTAAACTCTTTTCTTCATCCCTTGCCACAACTCACATGTTCCCAGCTAGCATGGAAGGGGGCATTTAATCCGAGCCATGAGGTGGTGGAATGAGAATGGAGCTGCTGGCTACCATGAAGCCTGTCCCAAACTTACTTCTCTCAATTCTAGGAGTGTGTGTGTGTCGGGTGGGTCCCCGCGTCGGAACAGTCAGTTTAACAAAGAGATGTGTTGGCAGGGTACTTGAAGGTCACCTAGCCCAGCTTTCCACCCATTGCAGGAATTTTCTGTGTTTATTTGATCACATTTCACTGTGCCAAATCTTTTCTGTTGTTTTAAAAATAAATACGTGTATCTCCAGTCTTACCCATAGAGGGGGAAACAAAAAGAATATTTCCTCGGTAGGGTAGTCATAATTAATCTCCTCTATATTTGAAATAAAAATGTGCTATTTTATTACACATTGATGTGCTTTATATTTTTTCTAGTTGTGCTTTTATTTTGTCCCAGGTGATGGGCTCCTTGGACAAAATAACGTGCTCTGTGGAAGCATCCTTTTTCTAATCTATAGACCAAACACTGCTGGGAGAATTAACAGTGATGAGGCAGGGAGGACTATTAGCACTGTGCAATGTGGTAGGTGTTCAAATTAGTGGTGGTCATAGACGGGGGACTAGGAGATAATAGGAGAGAATGAATTAAAGATTGCAGGCTCAGTGACCCCACTGGGCCATGTCACATGGGCCAGGCAAGTATAACCAAAATCTCTGATGGCTGCAACATGTGCATTTCAGGAGCGTCACTTTGTAAGCCCCATCTAAGCAGAGCCATAGGAGCCAGATGAGCAGTTCTGTAGTTCAGTTTCAGTAAACACCTTAAGCGATACTAATTTGCCCTTCCATAATTTAAGATCCAAAGTATGGATGCTGCTCCATGTCCCCTTAGCTCTCTAGTAACTGTTTTGACTGTTCTCTGCTGGGCAGAGCTGGGAGAGACACCTGGCTGGGCTCTCCCTCTGCGGAGCCAGCGGACCTCAGGGCCGCAGTATAAACAGGATGGAAAGAAAGCAGGGCACTTGGGGAACACAGTGTGGTGCTGATTCCCCCTCCCCACACCGCCCCCTCCTGTGGTCTCCTGTCTCTTGCTCACACCACACTCCAGACAGGCTGAAGGGCCAGCAGCTTCCTGCTTCCAGGGACCGGCTCCCAGGCAGGAGATGCCTAACTAGGAGAAACGGCGTCACCAGCGTCCCCTACACCTGAGCCAGGCCCAGCAGGGAAAGCGCTGGGACTGCAAGAGGTTAAAACTTGCCCCTGTGTTTACTTTTGTTGGCTGCCACACTGCATAATAATCTGTCAGCACGTCAGGTGCGGATTTATTTGTGCATTAAAAATTGCCCCGAGCGGGCGGATGCAGGCACTCGGCAGCATGCTGGAAAATGTGCCTCTAGCACAAAAACAGCCTCTCCAAATATTTCACCCTTTTAATAAGTGCATTTAATTAAAGTCATATAACTTTTTTTTTATTATATTAAAAAAAAATCCTTTTGCCTGCTGAAGCTGCAGGTAAACGTTCAAACACAAAGAAAAGGAGAAGGGGGTCCTTCCCTGGTCCCCCGTTCTCTAAAATGGAAAAGCCATCAACTGATGTGTGCTCTTGTGCCCTTCCCAGCCTGTCCTGATGGTTGGGGTGACCTGGGGGAGTGTCCCTCACTCGGCGCGGCACAGTTATAGTGGGGTTTGGTTGTGATTTTAACATTAGTTGTGGAAAGGGAGAGTGTGAGTCGGTCACAGCCCAGGCACGTGTGTGTGGAGACTGTGGCATCAGCGGGGACCCACAGCGGGGGAAGGGACTAAAAGATCTCTTCAGACTTTACTTTCCAAGAGTAGAATTTGGGATTTTTGTTGGGAGGGGAGGATGGTAAGATGGAATAGAGAGGACAAGATCTGGATGAGGGCTCAGGATCAGCCTGAGCTTTCTGCGTTTTCCTTTCCCCAGACCCGTAGCTTGGAAAGTCTCTAAATGAGTGGGGACTCAGTTTGGCTCGCAGTGGTGACAGTGGGACTCTGCAGACTGGCAGCACACTCTGCGTTTGCCAGCAGATTAGGAAACGTGTCAGTGTGGGGGGGTGGCAGCCGCCCTGGAGCTGCCGTGTAGGGACCCACAGTTGGCAAGGGGCCGGGGGAAGGAAGGGTGGGGACGCCTGTGTACCGGCGGCAGAGGTGGCGCCGGTGAGGAGGGGGCTCCCGGGCTGTGTTTGGGAGTGGGGAACCACAGCATACCAAGCATGGCGACCTGGAGCCCGCTAATTATGCAGCCTAAGGGAGCAATGTGGACCTGCCAGAGCCGCCCGGAGAGGTGGCTTGGAAAACCTCATAAGGGGTCTGTGTGCCTTGGGTCTGACCAGGAAACAGCCTCAGGGGCTGCAGTGCTGGGGCCCAGGGAGCCAGGCCTGGCTGCTCTGGCTGCGTGAGTATCAACAAGGATGGTTTTCAGAACTGGCTTTCTGGAGGTTCTCCATGAAGGAGGGAGCATAGTTTCAGAGTCAACCCTCCTTGGTGCCAGGCCGAAGGTCTCTCGAGCTTCTGAAATCCAGGATGCCCATTCCAAAAATTCTTCAGAACCAACCACCTTGGTCTTCAGCGTAATGATTCTCACTGCTCCTCTGGGATGCCCAGTCGCTTCTTTTTATGGCTGCAGAAACAGAAATCTCCGAGTTGGTTAGTCAAGGCCACCCAGCAAGAGCAAGGTGACCAAAGCCCAGGCAGGTTTTCTTTTTTTAAAGTTACTCTTTTCTTAGCATCTTTTAATGATATGGGAGCATTGCTATTAATGATTATTTTTCCTGTTCACAGAAGGTAAACGAATAAATACAAGGTTTAGTTCTTACCCTTCTGGTGGAAGTTGAGACCTTTTCCCTCACGCCCAACCTGGGCTTCCTTTTATGACTTCTCCACCTTCTCCCATGGTTTTTTTTTTTTTTTTTAATGTTATTATTGAAACGATCATATGTTGATGCTGTTTGAGACTTTAATAGCTCTTCCATTTCCCAGAAGAAAATAGATTTCATTTCAGGAATCTAGGTTATCCTAGACCTAAGTCTAAAATACACTCTCAATGTTGTTCTTTGCGTCGTAGAAAACAGTATTAAATATAAGCATTGCTTAAATGCTCTATTTGTGTATATAATATATATACCACGTACTTTATATATATGTATACTTTGAAATATTTTTAAAATATACATTTTATATTTTAGACGATTGCTTATGTATTTTAAAGTATGAGGCCTTTTGTTAAGCAAACAAAGCTTCCTAGAGCACAGTAAGAAGACCACACCGATGATAAGCCACCTGTGATGGCGTTGCATGAAAAACTATTTTAGGCCATTTGGAAGAGCACTGCCTGTGGGCCTTGTTAGAGTGTCTGAGGAGGAGGAAGGCCTGAAATTATTTTCTTTGTTTTTTGAGAGAGAGTCTCACTCTACTTCTCCTTCTCATCCTGGTAGAATGTCACGGTGCCATAGTTCACAACAACCTCAAACTCTTGCCCTTGAGCGATCCTTTTGCCTCAGCCTCCCCAGGAGCTGCGACTACAGGTGCCCATCACAATGCCTAGTTTTTCTATTAGCAGAGATGCTCTTTGCTCTTGCTGAGGCTGGTCTTGAACTCCTGAGCTTAGGCAATCCACCTGCCTCAGCCTCTCAGAGTGCTGGGATTATAGGTATGAGCCACTGCGCCTGGCCAGCCTGAAATAATTTTCAAAGCATTTATTTACCTATATACTGTGTATGCATAGAATATTAGAAATAGAAAAATCATTCACCATAGCCTTTTGCAATCTTTTTTTCCTTAAGGGATGTCTTGTGAGTATTTTGTTTAGTTGTTAAATACTCTACAGTGCCGATTCGCAAACATTTCATCTCAGGACTCAGTTATCCTTTTAAATTCTTTTCTTTTTTTTTTTTAAATTAAATCATAGCTGTGTACATTAATGCAGTCATGGGGTACAATGTGCTGGTTTTATATACAATTTGAAGTATTTTCATCCAACTGGTTAACATAGCCTTCATGGCATTTTCTTAGTTATTGTGTTAAGACATTTATATTCTACATTTAGTAAGTTTCACATGTACCCTTACTTTTAAATTCTTGAAAGCCCCAAAGACCTTTTTTTCCAACCAAAAAAATATTGGTTATAACTAGTGGTGATTTTTTTTTTACTCCATTAGAACTTAAAATTGAAAAATTAATAAGTATATGTATTTAAAAATAGTGACAAACCTATTGCATGTTAACATGATGATTTTTTTAGGAGAAATAACTATATTTTCTGAAACTAAAATTAGTGGAGAAGAGTGGCATTTTTAAAAGATTTTTACTAAACTCTCCATGGTCTGAATTAGAAAATAATTGGACTCAGACCTGCTTCTGTGTCCACCCTATAGAGACACATTATATACCTATAATGAAGAAAATCCAGCTACAACCAGGAGCCAGTTTGCAAGAAGGAAAAATATATTCGGGGCCTTTTCAGATAATGGTGTGTATTCTTTTTTGACATCTCACCAAAAATATCCAAGCGGCAAGTTTTTAAAAAGTTAGCTGCGATGTAAACTTGAAACCATTTTAATGAGGTTTCCCATTCTGTTCCTTTAATGTTTATTGGTCAACCTGGCACTTGAGTGGATCTTTTACCCATGCCCCATTCGAAAACATCATTCTCTGCTCATTTGGAAAATGTTGATTCACTAATTTATGCAGCTCTTCCAAATATAGACACGTTTCATTTTACAGTGTCAAAGAATCACATGCTTTAGTATTACCATCGATATTAGAAAGGTCTCTGAGTACCGGGAAGCTGTCAAGTGCATGATGATGAATATGAGTTTTCTGAAATTCTAATTCTTGATTGAAGCTCAAATTGTATCATTAGTCACAGTTATTATTGCCCTTGAAATGACAGGCTTCCTTAACTCATTCTCGAGAAAATGTCTGCCCGATACCCAAGTGTGAATACCTGTAATTTGTCTGTCACTTGTTCTTTCAAGTCAAAATGGCATTCCGTGAAAAATGCAGCTAGTTTTGCTGGCAACTTAACACTCCCTAAGTGCTCTCCCTGGAGATGAGGATGATGTTCCATTCTGTGTGCCAGAAATGCCTTCTGCATACTTCCCGTTTGTCATACAGAATATTAAAATAAGATATATATGCGAGGATCAAGATTTAATCAAATTAACAATGTTTACTGCAGCAAGGGTGTTCTTAGGTGAAATTTGCATGTATGAGAAGAGTACTGAAAAGGTACACAAACTTTAAGAAAGGAGAACACTGTATTAAAATTATAACACTCAAGTCACACTTGACTTCTGCATTTACAAGAGGTTCTCCACATGACTTGTATTCATCTTTTGTTATCAGTATCTATTATTATGATTGTGTGTGTGTGTGTGTGTGTGTGTGTGTGTGTATGATTGTGGCACCACGGCCGACATTCGTGCTAAAGTGCTAATGACTATACCTGCCATTGCTTTTGCACCATCAGTGCCATTGTGAGCTCAGTGAAGAAGGCAGATAACATCTTGGTCAAATATCATTCCCAACTTAGAAGTCTGGTTCAAGCTTACCCTGAAATATCTGATGGTTTTCCGTATTCCCTGACTCATTCATCTTTGGCCTACTGTTTGTCTGTGGCAGAAGGTGACACTGGGAAGTGGCCATGAAGCAGGTGTTTTTGGTGATCCGCAGCTTTGAGGGGTGGTCAGCTCAGTGACCTTGGCATGGGGCTGCCCAGCCAGCCGCTGGCTCTCTCGTGCCAGGCATCCCAGGATGCTGGCTTATTAAGGTGGCGGTGATGGGGCTTCTGTGGGAACGAGCCTTCTGCAACAGGGAGATGAGTTGATAGGGGTGGGGACTATGTGCTGGTCCTGTCTACATTCTGGTATGTTCATGATAAGAAATGATGAGAAGAGAAAAATCCCAGGGATGCTTAGAAACACTGACACATTTTTCCTACCAAAGTGTGGGGTTTGGGAGAACCTTGTGCAAGATGAAAGCGTAGGAGACACACCATGGTCAGCCATGCTCATTCTTTCCCAGGATGTGGGCGTTGTGGGGGTGGCGTCAGGGAACGCTCAGAGGTCTGGCAGTAACCTGGGCAGTGAGTGAGATCCTCGTGAGAGGTTGTGAGATTAAAATGTTTGAGAATGAGTGTCTTAGGTTTCAGCAAACTTGGGGAAGAGAAAGAATCTTGGGATGACAAAGGGTATCACACTAGATGTGGCTGTTCCATTTCTATCCGAGCCTCTAAGTCTGCAGCAGAAGCTGTTACAATGGACTGCACGTAGCGGGCATCCCTTCCCTGTGGGGACAGGCACAGTCTGTCCTTTTCTTTGTCTCTTGAGGGAGGAGTTCCTTTTCATTCACGGTTCTCAGGTCAGGGTAACAAAATGGTGAGTCGGCTATTTTCAGTAGTGAAAGCCCAAGAGAAAGCGCCACCATCCTAACTAGTTCTGTAGGCATTCCAAACAAATGCAGGCTCAAGCACAAATATTTTTGGCTTAATTTGGAAGGAAAAAGGTTCTTTAAGCATCTTCAGGTTTTCCTGTTGCTCCAATTTGTTTCTTTCTCTTATTAATGTCCCCTGCAGTGAAATCTTAAAGACTTCAATCTTAAAGACTTGTTTACTTATTATCCCAGCCTGAGAAAGCTCCGTGAGGTTAGCAGCAGATTAAAGGCTACAGAAATTCGGAAGGAGGGCCTTATTTATACCTTCTGGAAAGACCAGAGCAGGCTCGGCAGCCAGTTATTAGGGGTCCCTTAGCTTCACCTTGGCTGAGCTAAACTCCACCTACCCACTGGCCAAGCTGTCATCACTCTTCACGGAGGGTCCTCTGATCCAGAGTCCCTAAGGAAGAGGTCTTGCAGTATCTTGTCTTTGTGACAATCAGGTCATGAATGTCCTCAGGGACAGGGACAGTGCAAGCCTCTGTGTTGCTCACCCACTTGGAGGCACTGGCTGCCCAGGGGACATTGGTCTGCATGTCCGTGTGGCCTCTGCATGGTGACAATCAATCTGTTCCCCAAATCACCACCTACCATGCTTCTCAATTTGTATTTCCTGTGGAAAGCGCTAGAAATGGGAGATGCAAAAAACTATGTTAAAACACTTGTTAAAAATTTAGGGGCATTTTAGGGCAATGTCCTTTATTTATCCACCAGCAACATAGGAATTTCCCTTCAGAGAAAAATCCCGTTTTTTCCCAAAAGACAAATCATGACACACTTCTGATTCATAGATATGGGTGAAAGTCCTTGGTAACCCAAAAAGAAGATGCAAGGTGATCTTTTTATTATTGTTTATTTGTTTTATCATTTATTTGTTTTCTAAAGAAGAGACAGTCTCTAGGGCAGTGCTTTCCAACCTTTTTTTAATCTCATGGCACACTTCAACCTATAGTTGAACTTCTGCAGCAAATTTAAATTATGCTGATCGAAAAAAAAAAAAAACAAGAGTGTTTGAAAAAAAGAATATACTTACTGTACTCTGAACCTCTTTCGAAAATAATTAGTGATGTTTAAAAATTTTCATGGCACATCTAATTAGATCCTGTCATGGCATACAGTTGAAAATCACTGGTCTAGAACATTCCACTGTATTCTAATTCTGGAGCATTATTCTAATATAGTAGAATGCTCTAGACTCTCTCTGCTTTAGAAAATAAAGACTATGTCTGCATTCATCCAAGCACATATATATATATGTATTTTTTTTTTGGCTGGGGCTGGGTTTGAACCCACCACCTCCAGCATATGTGGCCAGCGCCCTACTCCTTTGAGCCACAGGCACCACCCAATCCAACCTTATAGTTTAGCAGTTAATCATGTGCTAGGCATTCTCCCTGCTGGAATGTTAGCAGTGAATTAGAGGAACACACCCTTGCTCTTAGGGAACATGTAGTCAAATGGGAGACATAGGTAATATCCAAGTATTCAGAGGTATAATTTGGGAAGCAATAAAGATATGAATAAAAATGTCAGGTAAAGAGCTACAGAGGGATACATGTATGGAGGGGTTGAGTAAGGACCCTTTTCACTGGTGTCATTTGTTGTGGAGAGCCTTGAATGAGGTGACATTTGGGCAGAGTCAGTGTCTATGAAGTGTGAATGAGCTGGCATGGTGTCTCACACCTGTAATCCTGGCACTCTGGGAGGCTGAGGCGGGTGGATTCCTTGAGCTCAGGAGTTGAAGACTAGCCTGAGCATCAGCAAGACCCTGTCTCTACTAAAAATAGAAAAAAAAAAATAGCTGAGTGTCCTGGTGGACACCTGTGGTTCCAGCTTGTTGGGGATGAGGCAAGAGGATGGATCACTTGAGCCCAAGAGTTTGAGGTTGCTGTGAGGTATGACATGGTACTCTACCCAGGGTGACAGAGACTGTGTCTCAAAAAACAAAACAAAACAAGACAAAATGTATGAGACTGTGCCTGTGGCTCAAGGAGTAGGGCGCTGGTCCCATCTGCCGGAGGTGGTGGGTTCAAACCCAGCTCCAGCCAAAAAGCTGGAGGAAAAAAGCTGGAGTATGAATGAATAGTTAAGCTCAGAGTTCCGTATTTTTAATGCTAAATAAGCCGCGTATGTGGGCAATGTGACTGATGAGGAGGGAGACCAAATGTGCATCTGTTAGTTCCCTAAGGGCTACTGGGACAAATTGCCACCAACGGGGTGGCTTATTAATAAAACAGCAGGAATATATTCTTTCACAGTTCTGGAGACCAGAAGTCCCAAATCAGGGTGTTAGCAGCGCTCTACTTCCTCTGAAGGCCTCTTCCGAGTTCTGGGGACCAAGGTTGCCCTTAGCTTCTGGCCTCCTCACTCCGGTCTTCACGTAGCCTTTTCCTATGCGTCTGTCTCTGCCTCTTATGAAGGCACCTGCTGTTTCGTCTAGGGCCTCCCTGGGTAATCCAGGATGATCTCATCTTGAGATCCTTAATTTCATTTGCAAAGACCTTTTCTTCCTCATAAGGATAGGTTCACAGATTCTTGGGGTTGGGATGTGGACATATATTTTTAGGGGGGAACCCTTCAACCTGATACAACATGAAATCTGGGAAAGTCATTTCAATAGCAGGTTTTAAGTCAAAATTAAATTTGGCCCGGGGGGTGAAGTCTTGGAGAACCTCACCCGCAGCCCTGTGACTGCGACACAGTTGCATCTGGGTGGTGACTGAGAGTGGCCTTAGCCTGGTGAGATGCCTGATGTAGCAGCGTGTGGCTGCTGCACTGCCGTGACGTGGAGCTGCTGAGTGGCCCGGCGAGGCTTCCAGCTCAGTGGGCTTCTGTTTTTGAATCCTTAGTGTTGCTGCCCAGGAGGAAAATCACAGCAGTGAGACCCAGGGCGACATGGGTCTTCGTGGAAGCACCTTGTAGAACAAATAACAGGTCTTTTAGAATTGAGAAACTGGAACAACAAGGCCCCGAGGAACAGAGAACAGAGCAGGTACTGAAGCAGAGGCTGGGGAGAGGGGCAGCGACATTCTCTGTGTGTTTCACAAGCATGTGGTGAGCAGTACTCACAGAGGCAGGAGAGTGGAGGGCTTCCTCGTGGAGGTATCTGCAGAAGTCAGCAGTTTGGGAAGCTGCGTCCCCAGCCAACGAGGTGGGTTTCCAGTCCAGGAGGAGGTTCCACTGCCTTGAGCAGTATCTCCTCTGAGAATGTCTTCGGTGAGGTGTGCACGTGTGCACCAGGTGGCTGTGGCTGTGAGCCCACCTCCAGCAGGCGGTCACTCTGCTTTAAGACTTCTCTGCCTAGCCTTTTCTTACTCAAATCTTCTGCCAGAAGAAGGCAGGGAGTCAGTATGCCCAGAGACTGAGATGTTTGCTCAATTCTGTGCAACCCCAGCTGTTGCTCCAGGTGCTAAGTTAGACACTTGGTAATTAGCGGGGCTAATTTATGGAATTGTGTTGGTACTGTTTTCCTTCTTCCAGTTGTTCTTCTTGCCCTGATCCTTCAGCTTTCCCTGGATCCGCTCCCAGGTGTGTTGGAAGGTGGAGTTGAGGGAGGAAGGATATTCCTTGATGCCAGAGATTAGAGCAAGCTCTGGCTTGGGGCTGGTGATGCTTGTGATAGAGCCCGGTCTCCTTGGCATTCTGGATCATTGCTGCTCAGCCTCACGGCCATGGGCATGTTGACTTGGATAATTCTCTTTTGTGGGGGCGTCCTGTGCATTGTAAGATGTTTAGCAGTATCTTGGACTCTACCCACTGGATGCCAGTAGCACCCCACCCCTCCAGTTGTGACAACCAAAAATGTCTCCAGATGCTTCCAAATACCCCCCTGAGGTGGCCTTGGGGCTGTCAAAATTGTTGCCAGCTGAGAACCCCTCTTCTGGATTGTACCGACTACTGATACATTTAGATTAGACTTTTGGGATAAAAAATATTCTTCAAAGTCCATGCAGTTCGTTGGGATGATGACCATCTTCCTTACCCACTTCCCTTTGCTCACTTTTTGGTCCTGCCATAAACCAAAGCCAAAGGCCAGGCAGGGGGCTGGCTTGGGGGCTCGGACCTGCAACCCACCTCCTCAGACACAGGCTGTTCTCAAAGACACATAGTGCAATGTCAGACAGGGAAGAAGAAGGGAAAGCCGTCATCGCTAGACAGACAGCAGCTGGTGGGGTTAGTGTGACCAGAAAGCCACCTCCGTGGGGAAAATGGAACCAGCCCAATGTGGCAGCTGATGGCTGGCAGGAGCTTTGCACATTCTGGGTCTGGGGATCCCCTGAGGCCAGTCTCTCCACCTCTCGTTACCTGGCAGTCCTTCAGAACTTTGGCCTTCTGTCTGCGGGTCTGATTCTTTTGGGGGTCTCCCACAGACGTCAGCATAGTGCTTTTTGTGCAGAAGACTTGGCAAATGAACAGAGATCGATACACTCTGGAAAAGGAACCGGACACTCTCAGGTGCATCTGTAGGAGCAGGAAGGGGCCAGGCCAGCAGGGACAGACCGCTGCTGAAAGAGGCCGGCTCCAGCAGTGCTGTCCTCGAGAAATAAAACGTGAGCAGAGTAGGTGATTTTAAACTTTCTGGTAGCCACGTTTAAAGGACAAAAGGAACAGTTGAACTGAATTTTCATTTCATATTTTATCTATAGCCCAGTGTATCCCCAGTCTTATCATCAGTGAGGTGATATTCATGGGATTTTTCCATATGAAGTCTAGGAAATCCCGTGTCCATTGTTCACATAATGGTGCATCTCGATTCGGGCTTTTCACAGGTCCAGAGCTCCTAGACCAGCGGCTTCTTGCTGGACCATGCAGGGGTAGGGAGGAAGTTGAAGTGATTCAGTGTTGGAGATAAACTCTTCATTGCAGAATGGGAATGAAAAATGACCTTAAGGACGTGGAAAAGATCTCATCTGTGAATGCCCTGACCAGGGCCAGCCCCTGCAGAGCCTCTGTCCCCCTTTGCCCACCCCAGGACCGGGTCACATGCACCCATTGGCTGCCCTGCTCCCCTCCCCCAGCCCCTTTGTTTCAAACGAATGAGCACACTAAAAAGGGCTCTGCATTCCACAGGGCAGTCTTATTCAAACAGGGCCTGGCTTCTTTTTGTCAATTAATCAGCGCCCCCTTGCTCCTCCCCTCACATCTTAAGCATCTTAATCAGGGTCCCAGCTGGGCTCCAGCTTCAGGATGGTTTAGGGGCCACACGGACACCCTGCCCAGGTGAATAAAAACCAGCTTAGGTCTTTCCTTTCCTGGGTTTGGTTTCTCTCTTTCCTCCTTTTTTTTTTTTTTTTTCCAGTTTTTGGCCAGGGGTCGGGTTTGAACCTGCGGCCTCCAGTATATGGGGCCGGTGCCCTACTCCTTTGAGCCACAGGCGCTGCCCCTCTCTCTTTCCTCTTTAGACTAACAAACAGCATCAGGAGATTTTCCTTAGAAGGGGCTAAGGACACGTTGGAAGAGGTGGATTTAATGCTGGGGTGGTAAAGAAGGACCAGAGGAGCAGACAGCAAGGACACGAGCCGTTTTCGTTGAAAGCTGAGGACGTTAGACGAGTCCCTTGCTTTCTCTGAAACATTGTTTTGAGTTTAGCTTTCATTTCCACAGCACCTTTTTCTTGCCCCTGCCCAAGACTGAGAACTCTAGGAATCTGATTTTGGCCTGGCCTTTTCTTCCCATGCAGAAGGCCATTCTCTTCCTCCTGCAGGTTTCCAAAATGCCCTGGGATCAAGAGTCTTGCGGGTGGGTCTGAGCAGGCAGCTGCCTGGGTGGGTCCATTTGATGGGACCCAGAAAGGGGTCTTCTTGCCTTAGGTTCTTTCCCCATCTCTAACACGGGATTGTGGGTCTCAACTAAGGGGCGGTTATCTCAACTCCGGAGACATGTGACAGCGTCTGGAAACATTTTCTGGTTGCTACAACTTTAGGGGGAGAAGGATGTGATGGGAAAGGGGAGGGGCTCGGCTGAACACCCTACACTGCTCAGGGCAGCCCCTTCAACAAAGGAGTGATCGGGAAACCCTGCAGCAGACCCCCTGTCCTTTGAATTTTCAAGATTTTTCTTTCAAAAAGAACCTTCTCTTACCTGCAGAAGCCCCTGGAGGGTCAGCGACACTTCTGCCTATAAATGATTACATTACTACCTCTCCTACCAGTTAATACCTTCCAGGGCTTTGTGGACAACCAGCTAAGGACAAGACCTGGATCCAGGTTAGGTACCTGAGGGTGGGGTGGGTGTCTCAGGAAGGAGCAGAAAAACAACCAAATTATAAAATATAGAAACAAGGGGCCACCTTCGAAATACTCCCTTTGACCATCTGGTGGCCACAGTGATACTTAGCAATGAGGTTTAATAGGGTGAGCTCTTGAACTTAATTGTCCGACCTTGTATGAATATCACCACTTTAGAATTATTAAAGGGAGCATGTGTTCTTCCAAGGTAAGGGTCTCACTTCGTTCTCTCCAAAGCCTTCCATGCTCATCTGAGCACAGCTTGGGTAAAGTCCAGGTCAGGACCATGATTTGTATCTTCAAGGCTAAAATAATGAATCGGTCTTCCCTGATGCTGCAAGGTAGTTGCCTTGTGTAGATTAGGCAAAGGTGAAAATTTGCAGTTTCCTACTGCTCTTAGTAGAGCCAGAGCCAGTCACCATATTTGCATGGAAGTCCCTATAGAAAAATAGAAAAAGAAAGAGAAAGAGAGAGACCAACCAGCCTAGAGGTCTGCCAAGCTTGAGCTGTGGGTTGGCCTCAGCTTTAATTAAGTTGGGTGGACCCCTTTGGCCAGGTCATCTGGTCTCAGTCCTGTCTTCATACAGGCCCTTGCTGGGACTGTGAGATTCTCATGGTTCACATGAGTTGATCCTCTTCAGAAATACTCATTTCCCTTCCGGTAGACTCAATTCAATGGCCCCAGGTGTCTGTCTAACAGGCTATGTTCCGAGTCCAAGTGTGGCAGCACACAGACCCCGTCTGTGGAGACTGTACTCTCGGAGCAGCTGGGGGTCTGGAGCCTGAAGATCTCAGCACAGTCTTGACTTTGTCTTGGCTTCACTCAGAGAAAACTCCTCCCAAAGGAGCCATCTGGGTTACTGAGCCTCTCGGGAGTTCTGTGAAGGGGGTTTCTGATGAAGTTATGGGTGATCTGGAGTTCATCACGCCTGACAATCCTGCCCCAAGCCTCTCCTCCTTGTAGAGTTGTTGCAAAGATTAAAAGGCATTTGGGGCCTAAAGGGAAGAGAGAAAACATAATTCTGGGATACTGAGGGGGAAAAAGAATCTCTCTGGTTGTTGAAAATGTGACTTAGAAGGATTTATGCTGATTCTATCCCAGTGTTATCTGAGATGGACTCTTGAAAATTCAATCTGACCTTTACGTCTTTTATTTTAACCAGGAATATTGCAATTTTTTCTATTTAAAAAAAATTTTTTTTTGCCTTTTCTTACCTGTTCTCCTGACTATAAACAACTTTACGAGGTGTAATTAAATAGGGATAATTCTAGACTTGGAGTCAGAAGATTTGTCACTAGCCAGCAGAGCTAGCAGTGTGAGCTGAGGCCAGTCATGCAGCCTCTCTGGGCCTTTGTTCCTCATTTATAAAGTAGAGTCCTACTGACCTAGTGATTGTTGTAAGGATCAAATGAGCTAATGTCAATGAAGAAACTGTAAAGTCTGAGGTTGGACAATTAAGTTTGCAAACTTAGGCCGGGCGTGGTGGCTCATGCCTGTAACCCTAGCACTCTGGAAGGCCTGGGTGGGTGGATCACCTGAGCTCAGGAGTTTGAGACCAGGCTAAGCACGAGTGAGATCCCGTCTCTACTAAAAATAGAATAAGTAGCTGGGCATTGTGGCAGGTGCCTGGAGTCCCAGCCACTCAGGAGGCTGGGGCAGGAGGTTTCTGTACTCTTCCCCCAGAGGAGACCTTGTCTTCCTGTCTGAGGCAGGAACCTTCACGAACAGACAGGTATGCAACTTTTAAGAACTTTCCCCATTTTCCAGCCTCTTTCCTCCAGGGTTGAGGGCAGTTGCTTATTGGTGAAGACAAGGACGGGGTGGGACAAGAAAGGGCAGGAATCTGGAGTCATCGTGGTGGCAGTCTAATTACAGACCCTGGCCTCTATTAGTCCCCAAGCTGTGTGCGAGGACCATAAATCATTTGTGTCTCCCTCATGGGAATCCATCCTCCTGTCTCCAGGATCCTTGCCACCATGGTGAGCTATATTCTCTTGCTTTACCAAAGCCACCAAGGGCAGGATTATTCCCCTTACTAAGTTTCTTCCCCAATAAAAGCCAGGTGGGGACTTAGGAAATCCCACATCTGCCAGCCCAGCCCCTTCAGTCTGAAGGCAACTTTCCCACCTGCCAACTCTGATTGTTTCTTTTGTTCTTAAACCATTTGGTTCTGTCACCTTGACAGGCTGAGATCCCTTGGAGGAGGAGGAGAGAGCAGAGGCAGGAAAGGGTGGGCAGACCCTGGGGAGGGAGAGATTAGAAGGGAGAAGGACGGCAGCCCATTAAAGAGAGATAAATTCTGGAGCAGGGAAGCCAGAGGTTCCTCCCAGCCTGTCTCTAAATCATCTTGTTTTATGGACGGGATGTGGAACGACGTGGGAGATGGGCTGGCCCTGATCGCTGGGGTCATTTCTCCTACTTAGGACTGTCTGAATTTGAGGATGTTCCGTTGGAGAGCAGCTTCGAGCTGCAAACTGAGACGGCTTCTTTTTTGAATTTATTGTCATCATTATTACTCTCAAATCAGAAGCACAGTTGAGGAGAGCACTTTAAGAGTTTTATTAGAAAAACATGACTGGTTTGTTTCTGCTGCCTGTTCTGGCCGGAATGCCCCGTGTCCCAACCTGCTGCCTGAGCGTTGCGGATGCAGGGACAGGATGCGTGTAAGTTGTTTGAAATCCCCCCACTCTGACATGCAGAAGTTGTATTTGATTCCAGAAAGCTTCTTTCAGACTCAGAGTTCATCATAATCTCAGGATCTCAGACCTGGCTTCTCTTTGTCTTGTTGACTGATCTTTCGACCAGAAAGGCATTCCTCAGGGGCGGAGTTCTCAAACCTTCGGCCTAGAGGCCTGGGCATGGGTGTGTTCATTTTTCACTTATACCACGAGCTGAAACAGGCTGAGTGACCTGCCAGCATCGTGTCTGTGGACATTTCGTGTGAAATGTTGGATCCCCGCTGGGTGACCTTGGGCAGTCATCCCCCCCCCCGGGCTTCACTCGGCTCTTAATTAAGGGGAACTGGTTGGAGTACATTAATGGTTAAAAAAACATGTAGCCACTTACCCTTTGTGTAAGTAGAATTTCACATGAAAGTCGAATATGGGGGATGGTTGAGTGGGGCAGCCGAGGGGGCTGGAACTTCTCAGAGGTTTGCCACCCCTCCTCACAGCCCCACGGGGAAGCTTTGGAAGACACCCGAACTCCATGCTGCCTGGGGCCTCTCTCCAGTCTGACACAGTGTGAGTCCTTCTCGATGTGAGCAAATGTGAGTATTAAAGGGCCGTGGCATTAGGAAGGTTGAGAAGGTTGGTTTAGAACAGGGGTCCTCAAACTTTTTAAACAGGGGACCAGTTCACTGTCCCTCAGACCGTTGGAGGGCCAGACTGTGGGCCCCAGGATGAGTCAGTTGCTAAGCGGGGCAGGCAGCAGCAGCAAAAACACCCGGCGGGCTGGATACACGTCCTAGGTGGGCTGCATGTGGCCCGTGGGCTGGAGTTTGAGGATGCCTGGTTTAGAGCTTCTTTCAGTGATGGCTGTGAGAGGACAGGGAGAGAATGTTTTTATGTGCTCCTGACAGATGAGGACCTGCTCTGTGCAAAGTGTTTTTTCCGGGCTCAGAAGTGTAAGTTCTGCTCCCCGTCTTCAGGGGTACAGCGAGAAGTTTGAAACAGAGAGTCATGTCTGAGCACCGGGTCAGCAACACAGCAAACTCCAGTGCAGGGACGCGTGGCAGCATCTGGGGGAGAGAAGGAAAGCTGTCAGAGGGGAGGTTGGAAGGCAGAGCTGGAGTGGGGAAGAAGACGTTCCATTTCAGATGGAAGTCGAGGGCCAGCTGTGGGTCTGGGTGGGGCTTCAGGACTGGCAGTTGGAGGCCTGGAGTGCAGGAGATGGGGTTAGAGTGGTGAGCAAGGGTCTCAGCAGTCAGGCCCAGGAGTTCGGGAAGTGTGGGAAGCCCCTGAGCTAGGGATTGACTTGGCCCAGCCCCCTGGGAGCAGGTTGGTGAGGGAGACATGGCAGGAGAGCAGGGCTGATCCGTGGACTGGAAGGGGCAGCGACAGGGGTCCCAGCTGGAGCCTCCTCAGCGGCAGAGACAAACGGGTGATGAAAGCAGGTGACACTGGGGAGGTAGATGTAACAACGCAGGAACTGAATGATTGTAGGGGAGAGAGGGTGAAGCCAAAATGATGTCAAAAAGGTAAGACTGAAGAGTCACTCTCTGATCCAAGTCAAGGTCAACTGGGTTGCCTGAAACGGACCCAAAGCAGGCGAGTGCCTCTTCTGAGAGTCTTGAACTTGATTACACCTCACCTTTTCCACCCAGCCTCCCCTGGCCTTGCCACACAAAAGCTAACACTGAGGGAGAAGCCGGGGGAGAGTCCTGTGTTAAGCATGCGCCGTCTGTTTGGTTAGAGGACTTGGACTGTTTAGACACGCCCTCTTAGGCCTGACATTTCTCGCTGTCAGAAATGTGCCCTTGTCTTTGTGCCTCTGGTCTCAGCGGGATGAGGCAGCTGGGGGTGGAACCCCTCAGGTGTGGTTACCGGCCCAGGGTTTTATATGTTTTGCTGCCGGGGAGAGAAGGCACACACGGTTCAGGGCTAATGACAGGGCGCCACAGGTAGGAACATGACCGAGCCCTGCAGCCTGCACATGTGTGGCTGAGCAAAAGACAATCACAGATGTTCCTGGAATTCCCAAACCGGATACAGAATTGCTAGCAGGATGCAGAGAAAGACGACCCAGCCAAGTGTTTTACATAATGAAAAAGTGCCTCCTGCCCGGTCAGCCTCTGCAGGAGCAGCGGGGCGGGTCGGGCCTCCTTTTTCTGAAGTCCTGAGGATTAGGAAACCCGTGTGCGTGTCTGGAGGGCGGAGGGCAGCTCCAGCAGACAGTCGGTTTGTACCCCGGGTCCGTCTGTGGCTTTCCACCGGGTGTGGCGGGCCCAGAGGCAGCCAGTGAGTGTACTCTTCTACCCAGATGCGCCTCGGTGCCCGGAATGGAAAAGAAATTGGGCATTGGGCCTAAAAAGAACTGAAAGCAGCCACCCAGCTCTCTTCCCCTGAGGCCCCCATTCTGAATGGAATTCTGTCTGGGTGGCGGCAGGTGGAGACGCAGCTCTTGGGGGCGTTTTGCATCCACTCTGGACCTTGGAGGCTGGCGGTGGGGAAGGGCTGGGCCCGGACAAGGATAGAAACAGAGAATATTTGGAAGAGCTGAGCGGCTGGAGGAAGAGGCCTCTTGGGGGTGGAGAGGAAGCAAATAGGGCAGAACCCTGCTTCTGGGGACCCTGGGGTGCAATTTACAGGGCACTGTGCCCATTCACCCGCCAGGGCTGAAAATGATGAGCTCCTCAGCTCCTGTCTCTGCAGTTGGTCCCTTAACCACAGTTATTTCTCTGACCATCCAAGGCGCAACCAGACTATTGGTAAAATGCACATACCCTCCTCCCTCGCCCCAATTCTAAACTATTTTTGGAGTCCATTTGAGCTGTGTTTCACTTGGGTGAAATGTCTAGGAGGAACTGGCGCGGAAGATGAAGGGCGTCCCTCGTCCAGGGTGGTTCCCATGAACTGGCCACACAAAGCCCAGGGGTGGCTTCTCAGGCACCATGGTCTCATTAGCACTTCACTTAACCCACAGGGGTCTGTTCAAGGATGCCAAGCACATGGGTCCCGCGTGTCTGTCTGGAGTCATATTTCAGGTCCAAATCCTTGTCATGTGAACTTGGCAAGTTAATTGTCTTCTGTTTCAGAGTCCTAGGCTCCCCAAACAGGAAAAATATTCACGAATTGCATATGTTGATATAAGAAAAGAGAAGTTTTACATGTCAAGTCCTTTCATAGAATAAGCCCTCAAAAAGTGTTAGCATTTGTCACGATTATCATATTCCTGTTCGGAGAGAGAACTCCCTGAAGGTTTCCTATTAAACATTTGATTTTAGACCAGGACTTGATCACCTGTAGCCCACATAGTCAAAACCAACCTGTGCCTACTTTTTCTATGTTTTTGGCAAAAACTTATAAGCTAAGAATCATTTTCACATGCAAAGTTTAAAAAAATCGAAATAATATTTTGTGAGATGTGAAAATTATATGAAATCTAAATTTTGTTGTCCACGAATAAAGTTTTATTGGGACTCGGCCGTGCCTACTGGTTTGCTCAGTGTCTCTGGGTTCCTTTATCCTGGAAAGATAGAGGTGAGTAGTTCTGATGGAGACTTCAGGACCACAAAGTCAAAACCACTTACTATCTGGCCCTTTACAGGAAAAAAGTTTGCCAGTACCCCATCTCAATGCCTAATTATCAAACAGGGAGGGTAAAAACCAGAGCCGAGAATACACATTGTTGGGCTTAATGCTGATTGGAATACAGCCCACTGACTGTCAGAGAGGAAGATAAATCAAGTATCTTTGGTACTTTAAAAGAAGTGAAGTAAGGAAGGAACAGTGATGCTTATGCCTTTTTTCAGAAACACACGCAGAGTTTCAGCACAGCAGTCTGCGGCATCTGTAGAAGGCGTCTGTTCTAAAATGCCTATAAGCAGGGGACACCCAGGCTGCTGGATGGGTTGGTATGGGGGTAGCAGTAGAAGGGGGCATAGCACGTGTTCACCCCTCACCCCTTCTCCTTTCTGCAAGTGGGGTCTGCTTATGAAAACAGCACTGGCTGGGAAGCTCACCTTTTATTTCACCTGTGGCGTGTATGTCTTCTGTTTAGACTCTGTCTCGTTATCCTTTGTTTTAGAGAGGGTTTAAAGCAGCCAGAGGTCTCAAATGTCCAGTACCCCAGTCCCAGAAGAAGCAAAGCCTAGGAACTATGGTTGAGGGGAGTAAGCAGAGTGGGTGTCATAGGGGATTTCAAAGAAGTGATTCCGGAGCTGAGCTTCCTGCTTGTCAGTGGCGGGCACCTTCTCTTCCTGCCTGTACATCTCTGCCCACCATAAACCCCATGCCTAACCCCCCTCCTGCTTCTCGTGGAACAATATGTGTTGGCTTGGGGCTGATGGAGGGGACCAGGCAGGGGTGGAGAAGTTGCTGCCCTGACTGGTGCCAACCCCAGCAAAGTGGCCAGTCTGGGGCCAGCCCGCTACAGGAATGAGCTTGGAGAGAAGGCTGAGTAATGGAGGGGAAGCCTGGCTCCATTGGGTGACAGGGCTGAGAACATGGTGTGTGAGTCACCCTGAGCAGCTGTTCTTTGCCCCAGGGGAGCCACTCACACATTCCCAAGGGAGCTAGTGCCTGGGAGATGTCCTGGTTGTTGTCCCTGAGAGAGGAGTTTCAACCACGTGTGGCTTCAGAGGAGCTTGTTCCCATGGGGTAACACCCGGGATTCTCAGGATGAAGAATCCCAGCCCTAGAAGATGGAGCTCTGAACCCAGGTTGCATGTGTAGAGGGGGTAGCATGTGTGTGCATGTGTGTGTGTGTGTGTATTCAAGGATGTGTGTCCTCTATCCTGGGACCTCATTGTTAGCTACTGATGCTGTGTCCATAGTGGTAACAAGAACTCTCCTTCTCTGCATGTTCACAGGGGAGGCGGTGGCTCTGGGGCAGATAGCTTGCTGGCCAATGACCACCCCAACGTTACTCTCCAAGAAGCTCCTCCATAAAATCCTGCTGCAGACCCATGATTTGCACAAACTTTGCCTGTTCCCTGCAATGTCGCCTTCTGTGGCACAAGTACCCGGGTTGCCCAGGAGGCAGTGGTCACCTTTCATTGGTGTCAGAAAGGCAAGGCCAGCCCTGTACAGCCTGCGGACTTTCTCTGAGGTGTCAGCCTTTGGGCTCTGGCAATTTTCTCCAGCTAAATAGGCCTATCAGGACTTCTTACTACATGGATACTTTTTTTTTTTTTCCTTTTTTTTTTTATTGAATGGTAACTGTGTACATTGATGCACTTTGGGGGTACATAGCCTTCATGTAACTTTCTTAGTTATTGTGTTAAAACATTCATATTCTACTCATAAAAAGATTCACTTGTACCCTTATAAGATGAGCCACAGAAGTGAACCCTCGAATCCCTCTCCCTCCCCCCTCTCCCCATCCCTCCCTCCTCCCCATATCCTTAGGTTGTTATTAGGTTATAGCTTTCATATAAAAAGGTTTAAATTAATTTCATAATAGGTGTGTGTACATTGGAT
>NW_003852413.1:8988047-9047480 GCF_000181295.1 Otolemur garnettii
ATCTTACTGGAGTTAGGTGATATCTCAAAGTAGTTTTGATTTGCATTTCTCTGATGATTAAGGATGGTGAGCATTTTTTCATATATCTGTAGGCCGTGCGCTGATCTTCTTCGGAGAAATTTCTCTCCAAGTCCCTTACACGGATACTTTTTGAGAGAAGGAAGAGCCTGTACCCACTGCTCTCATTGGAAGGTCCTGTCCTATCTTTGATTTCCTGGCTTTGCAAGGACATGAACACTTTTAAGGTATCCTGTCTGTGTGGATAACTGAGTCAAGAGGAGACAATAAACTAGTGTGTGCCTCCTTAAGGATTGGATTAAAAAAGGGAGCTGGAAGCAGGTGCAGACAGGGGTTGCTGGGGTGGCACGGGAACTGGTGATGCGTTTGGTTGGGGAAACCAGTCATCGGGAATGCTGGCTCTTTAGCTGTTTTCTAGCTCATGTTTTTTTTAAAAAATAAAACAGACCTCTGAAAAAGAATGAACTACAGTTACAAGTTCATATTTGTGAACTTACTGTTTGGTTGAATCTGTCTGTCTTTTGGTGTGGATATGTGAGGACACGGGTACCTGTGGAGTTCGTCCTGGTGAGATTTCCCCTGAATTCCTCATTTCCCCCTGTTCTCTGTGAGCGCTGGTAGCCTGAGGGGCCTCCCAGTTCCTCATAAACAGAGGCCACTGTGGACTGTGCTGAGCTAATACCTGGGAGCTGGGTCTGGTTTTGTTTGCCTTTCCTTCCCCTGGGTAGAGGTGCCTATAGGAGGGCCACACCGTGGGGGCAGCACACAGAAATGACCAGCACGGCCTGGGCAGGAGGTGCACATGCCCTGCTGATCCTCGGATCCCCACACCGTGGGGGCAGCACACAGAAATGACCAGCACAGCCTGGACAGGAGGTGCACGTGCCCTCCTGATCCTCAGATCCCTGAGGGTGACCTGAGTCACATTTGAAACCACTTTCCTTTTTCCTAAGCACAGACTTTGCTTTCTGTTTCTCTTCAGGCCTGGCTCTTTCTGAAAGTAAAATCAGGGGTCAGGGAACTCTCCCGTGCAGGGCAACTTGCAAAGCCTTTAGGGACACTTGGCTGACGGTTCTCGTGGAGTGCTGCCTGTCGGTCACAGCTCAGCTGTTTTCTAGTTTATTCTGTCCCGTGATGGATACTAAACATTGGCCTGGTTTCTCATTTTCCGAAGCTGCTGCTTCTGACAGGCTTTAAGGGATTAGTTGAGTACAGGTGGGTTTCTTCCCCCTCCTGCCTCTGTCACCTGGACATTGCCATGGCGATAATCCTCCCTGAAACAAAAATAAAGGGCAGAACCGGTTGGACAGAAAGTGTGGCCGAAAACTTCCAGTTAAGACTGAGAGGCCAGGGACTCTGGGGCCTCATGGGGCACTTATAGGTTGTGTCCAGAGGAGCAGGAAGGTAGAAAAGTGAGTGGCCAAGGGGTGGGGACAGCAAAGATTAATAGTCCCCTAGACTGTCATTTAGGGAAGAGCTTAGCTGGGTCCCTTCGTGGATTAGGCGGGCACGGATTTCTTTCTGAGCCAGCAATCCGGTCTGATTTCTCTCCCTGTGGGAAGATGGGAGCAATAGATCCTTCCGTGGAGATTAGCTGGTTTGTGATTCACAAGGAAGGGAGGGAGGCTGAGGATTATAATCTGCTCTGCAAAATCTTGTGGGCTGTGGGGTGGTTGAGGATTTTGGCGTCTTGCAAAGCCCTGAGGTTTAGGAAGGCAGATTTTTTTACTACGTCAGCACTGAGAAACTGGTTTTGGAGTTCAGGGAGGAAGAACCCACAGTTGCTGGAGGTAGAGGGGTGATACTTTTCTCTGCTAACAAAAAGTCTCTTATCAGCCTCTTGAAGAGCAGTGGGATGGGCCTTTGGTGGATGTAGGGTAGACTGTCAGGAGTAGCTCCCCCCACCGTCTTTCTCTCCCTCTCGTAAAGTCCTCTGTGGCGTGTTTAGAAGAGATTGGCAGATTCTAAGGGCAAATGCTGTTGGCTGCAAGTGTTGTCTCAATGGTGGCACAGAACGATGACCCGGGACCTGGTGCCAACAAGTATTTCACCTCCCTGTTTCTCTGGAGATTTAGAAAAAAAAAGAGAGAAAGAAAATAGATTGAGATCTGTGTGGGTGGTTTCCCATGCGGCTTGTCTGTGTGCAGGGAGGGGGCCGGGCAACCCACTGACCTCAGACTTCTCTGACCCTAAAGTGAGGGACACGGATGTTGGTGGGTGACATGTACTGATGGATACGGCTTATTCTTTACTCAGCAGATATTCACGGAGCACCTACCAAGCGCGGGGCACTAGTGATAAACAAAACGGAAAAACACCTTTGCTCTCTGTCGTCAGAGGGGAACACAGACTCCAACCAGACAGGCAAAGAGTTCTAGAAGTGATGGATGCTGTGATAAAAATAGAGAGGAGTGAGGGCCGAGGAGCCAGGGAGGGGCTGCCAAGAGTGTGGCCAGGAGAGATTTTCTCAGGAGGTAACATCTGAACAGAAACCAGGAAGATACCTGGGGAAAGAGTGTTCTAGGCCAGTGGTAAGCAGACTATGCCCCTGGCCATTTGTTTTGGTAAACATAGAGTTTCTCTGGCACCCGGCCACATCCCTGCATTTCTGTGTTGTCTGTTGGCTACTTGTCACACTGTGAGCATAGGTGATTGTGACTGAGAAGGGAGCCTCATGCACATCTGGCCCTGACAGAGAATATCTGCCCTCTCTTCATCCAGGCAGGAGCGGAGTACACGGGCTACTCTTTGTGTGTCCCTTCTCCTAGTGACGGACACCTGCATTGTCCCAAACTCGTTGGTGCCACGGAGAACAGCTCTTCAATAAACGTCCTTCCTGGGTCACTGGGTCTACCTGTGTGGGATTCCAGGAGTGGAGTTACCTTGTAGATCGGGATGATGAGAGTGCAGAAAACTGCTGATAACTGATTTTAATCAGATTGTAAAACCTGCCCCATCTCATCCACCATGCATCACTCTCAGACAAGCACGGCCCATCTTGGCTTGGCTTAGGCCTGTAATGCCCTCAGCTCATTCATTCTCAGGGATTTGTGTTCAGCACGGAAAGGGAGCACATTCACGCAAGCACTTGGAAAACTGGGAGGCCTGGCAAATGTCAGGGGTGGGGAGTGTTGTCATTTGTCCATAGGATAATTTTTGGAACTTTTGTTTATTTTTCATCTTCTGTCAAAGTCTCTCCCATCTAGCCCAGACGTTTCCAAAGAGTGAGATCCGTGTCTTATTCCTTCTCCTATTCGCAGGGGCTGGCAAATGGCTACCATATAATAGGGATGTCACAAGGTTCTTTGTGAATAAATAAAATACTATCTCCTATTAAGCTTTTCTAAACAAAGCAGAAACTTGTTACTAAAGAAAGTTCATCTGTCTCCTGAAGCTGAATAGATATGAGTTTGGGTATTATTGTCTGTAAATTGTTTTTCTATTGTGTGTTTTGGAGGGATGCATCGGGCCTAATAGATAGTTGAGAGCCTCCCAGAAGTGGTTGGCAGCATAGAACTGAGGTGTCGCTGTCAGGGCCGCAGAGAATGTGAATAAGGGCGCAGGCTTCTGTGTTTGTACCTCACAGTTTTGTGTCTTTCTCACCATCCTGGGCCCAGCTCGAAGTCCCAGTTCTTCTACCAGGCAGCTCTGGCCCATGAGAAGTTTCTCTTGACTCCCCAGCAGTTAGTAAATGTGCCGTTCGTTCTGCAGTAAGTCACGTGCCACCCTGTCATCTCTTTAAGTGGGCATGAGAATGCCAGCTTCTCAGAGTGAGATGGTACCTCCCGTGCCTGGCTGGTGCCTGGAGGGCTCTCTCTGGGACTTGATGTGGCAGGTTCAGTGAATATTGATGAATTGATTGATGGGCTAGCTTGTTGATGGGATAGCAGGGGTAAGTTACCTGGTTAATGTCTGTCATCAGCCTACATGGGGAAGGTTCTCCAAACTGTAGAGTGAGGGTAACCAGGCAACATTAGCTTTGCTTATAAAGAGGAAGCACATCGAGGGGGCAGCTCTTCAGGTGTCAGAAATGATGAACCCGGTTAGATAGACCCTCAGTCCACAGTCATGTCAGTTACAAGACGTGTGGCCTCCAGTTTCTCATCTAAACACCAAGAAAAATAAAAGCTGCCTCCCAGGGTGTCCTAGGAATGCCCAGGGAACAGTATGAAAGGTTCCTGCCACCACCACCATGCCAGAAGGGAGAACCTGGGGAGACAGGACTGGAGGGTGGCGAGAATGTCCACGGAGGCCCAGGAAACCCCTTTTGTGAGCTGGAACTGTGCTTTACATACCTGATTGCCAGTTCCTGAGACAGAGAAGTATTTTGAGCAGCGCTGACACCCAATCTTCAAAATCAGACTTTTATTTTTCCTGGCATCTATTTAATTGACAGTCTTAACTTTGGGTGAACCAGGAAGTTTGGCCATTTAACTTCCTTGTGATATCAGGAGAAGGAGGTGAGGAATGAAAATGCCGGATAGGAGAGGCAGATGGAAGGACAACAGCCAGAGAAACCGGGAGATGGGCGTGCCAAGGAATCCCCCACCACTGCAGGTGTTCACAGGCCCCACCTGGTGGGTGCTGGGGGCCCCAGGGCGGACAGAGCAGGCTCTCTGGAGCCTGCTGGGTGGCTGCCAATGCAGGTTTTAATTATTCCATTGATGTAGCTTTGCTGCCACTGACTTTCATATGGCAAAGCCCAGCCCCCTTTACAAGCCTCTGCCTCATAGTTAGAGTATCAGGGCAGTGACATTCTCTTCAGTGCTGCTGCCACACGGAGTGCCGTGTCGGAGAGAATTTTTGGAGAGAATTTATCCTGGAGGGGCCCTGGAGCTCTAGGCCTTGTTCTGTGATGGAATGACTCTGTCCTGCAACACACCAGGCCTCCTTTCTGTCAGTTTCTCCATTGCTAAGGTGGACGGAAGGACCAGAACTTACTTGAAAACATTCCTTTAGGGGTCTTGTCATCCATTCCCAGGGACCATCTATACCCCGTCCCTCCAGAATCCTCTCTCTGGCCTCTGGGCAGTTGCTCCGGCCATGACAAGTGGGTGTCCACCTAGTTCTCAAGATCTGATAAACAGAGCCTGACTCCAGGGGAAGGGCCTGGAATGAACTTTGTTTCCAAACACGCCTGTTTGCGGCTTCCAGAAATGGTTAAAACCCTTGTCATCAGTCAGCACAGATCGGACCCCTGCCATAAAGGGCACCCTTTGGAATGACGGTATTTGGACAGGAGGGGCCCAGAATACACACCTGCCCTCAGGACCTTAAGGTTCTGGGGCCGAAGCAGATGTAGGCAGGAAGGACTGCTTCTGTGTTACAGGTTTTCCTAAACTAGGGCCATTTTAATCCAACTTTACTGTTTAAATCTACAGTAACATCCTCGTTATCTGGCACCCATCGTGGGGATTGGTAGATTCTGGATAAATATAGTTTCTGGCTACTTGGGAATTGCTATTAAAAATCGACCTGTCCAATTCTATACCCTGTACTATACCATACTGTAAACTCTGTACTGACTTGATATTAATATTGAAATACACAAATTAAAAGCAAACTAAGACATAAACAAACTTCACTTACTTTAACACAACTATACTGTGTTACAAAACAGCTTTGTAAGCAGTGTGCAGTTTTACTGAAACAGCCTTCAATACTTCTTTTGATTTCATTGCCATATTTTTTTTAACTTCAAGGAATACATGTTAACACTTATAATTGATACAGAGAGCACAGGGGAGCCGTGGGAAGGATGTGCAAAGTGTGGGCTTACTGAGGCCTGGTACACGAAGCTTAAACTCTTGGTTTTTTTGTAGGGGAGTCTGGGTCACATGCTGGTTGCTCAAGTGTCAGACAATGGGGGGTTTATTATATTTAAGGGGTTTTTTGTTTATTTTTGTTTTGTTTTTAACTGAGTTGATCTCACAGCTGCAGTTCCCACTAGAGGGGCTGGAGGTAGTGTTGTCTCCCCACCCCCCTGCCCCGGGCAGCACGGGGCAGTGTCTGGAGACATTTTGGGGTGTCCCAACTGGATACATGGGGAAACTCTACTGGCATTTTTTGAGTCGAGGAGGCCAAGGATGACACTTAACATCCTATGAGGCCCAGGCAGTCCCCACCACATAGAATGATCCAGCCCAAATGCCAGCGGAGCCAAGGTTGAGAAATGGTGATTTGAAGAAACACAAATTTAAAGTGAAATACAGTGAACCAGTATCACTTCTTGTACATTCAAAGTCAATATACAAACACTGAGCGCATGAAATCAAAGCAATGTTGATAAACTCTAGGTAGGAGCTGTTGTCTGCAGAGCCTTTGGGTTTGAGATTGTCTTTCTCTTTTTAAGGAAGGGAAATTAGCACATGGAGACGGGGAGAGATGTTTCAGGCATGGAAGCCCCAAGTGGAGCCTCTGTCCTTAAGAGGATTCTGTAGGATTAAAATCAGATGGAAGAGGGTTTGCTGCTCTCTCCCTCTCTGATTCCGTGCCCTTTTGTGCTGTGTTTTATCAACTCTCTAAGGCCACATGGTCACTTTCCCCCGTGTCCCACCCCACACCCCGCCCGCATCTCCCCGTCCTGCCCTTAGGGAAGCCTCGTCTTCTGGTGTGAGCTCCTAAGAGGTGCTGCCCACACCGGTCTCCCGCTGCCCCTTTAGTTCTGTGACTACCTGGAGATAATTATTAGACATAGATGGGAATCTTTCTTCCCTTTTTTCACAGGTAGTTATAATAATAATAGCTCCCTTTAGGTACGGGCTTTTTTCATCTTCAAAGCGCTTTATAAACATGAGCTAATCTTTCTGCTCCCCAGTGAGGTCAGAAGTCCTGTGTTTTACTGGACGGTGCCACCAAGGCAGAAGAGAAACGGGTGAGTCACCGGCAGTCCTAGCCGGGAGGTAGGTGAGGTCGGGACTCAGGTTTACGGTTGCTGGACTCCTGGACATGTCCTTCACCAGGCCACACCTTTTCTTTTGGCCAGCCTTGTCTTGGCATTTGTGCCAAACCTCAAATTCAGGCGGGTCTGGAGAGAGCGAGGTGACATTTCTTTTCCCCACTCTGTGCAGGCTACTCTTGCAGAAGCTCCTAATGCTTTTTTCTTGCTTTCTTTCTTTCTTTTTTTTTTTTTCTAATTTCCCCTATGGCAGGTAAACCCCTCAAACCAGGGAGTTACTTTAAGAAAATATTTTCCTTGTGGCCCTTGTCTCCCAGGATGGCGGCAGGAGCGGAGCTGAAGCAATGTTGCTTTTCACAGCCTCTGTTTGAAGCTGTCTGTGGTTGGCAGGGCCAGAGCCGTGAGGACCAAGGGTGTCTGGCCGAGAGCCGTGACCGCTTCGACAGGGACCACCAGGGCGCACGCAGCCTCTGGGTGCCTGTGGCCACTGGGTATTTCCTTTGCACTCATCACAGACACTTCTGAACTTGGCCAGGAGAGGAGCAGAGGGGAGGTGCTGGAGGAGAACCCACACGGTGGGCCTGGGAGGCAGAAGCTGCTCGGGGACAGCAGCCACTTCATACTATTTCCCGAGGGTTAGGAAGGAGCAATAATGGAAAGGAAAATCTTCAGGATTCAAGTGACATTTAACCCTACTGTGGACCACCATGCGTCTCTGGATCCCTTTGCTCCAAGGGGAGCCGTTCCCACTGGAGGTGTGTGGGCTCCTGCTATCTACCACAGGATGGAATAAATCAAGGCAGAAAATGCTCTTAGACTCAGAGCCTGAGGAACAGGAGTGAGTGTGAGTTTGTGTTTATGTTGGTAATGCCACTCGGTGTGAGCTGAGCCAGTTTTCTGTGGCACTGGGACCCTTGTATACCTGGCCTCAGGCATGGGACCTTACCGGGTGATTTAAATCTTAGACTTGGAAGAGCAGACATTCTCAGCTCATGGTTGTGTATTTATGAGGTTGGACAATTAAGTCTGTGAACTCACCCTAAAAAAAATGCTATAGACCTCATTGCTGAATATCACTATGGTCACCTTCAAAGCACCACCACCCCCACCCCCACCCTGGGAAGCTGGGAACTGATGTCAACACCTAGTTCACCCTTCAAAGCAGTTTTGGAACTCTTTTCCTACAAAGTAAATTTTCTAGAATGAGTTCCTGAACTTAATGGTCCAACTATATCTATATATATATATGTATATATAGATATATGTACATATATATATTTATTTATTTTTGAGACAGAGTCTCACTTTGTCATCCTCAGTACAGTACTGTGGTGTCATAGCTCACAGTAACCTCAAACTCTTGGGCTCAAGTAATCTTCTTGCCTCAGCCTACTGAGTAGCTGGGACTATAGGCACCTGCCACAATACCTGGCTATTTTTAGAGACTAGGTCTTGCTCTTTCTTAGGCTGGTCTTGAACTCTGGACCTCAAGCCATCCACTAGCCTCAGCCTCCCAAAGCACTAGGATTACAGGTGTGAGCCACTGTGCCCAGCCTTATGTATTTAGACCCTTTACCTTTGTGTCTCAGCTTGGGCTGCTGTGAGATTACCATGGCTTGGGTGGGTTAAACACCAGACATGTATTTCTCACCATTCTAGAGGTGGGTAAGTCTGAGATCAGACTTCCAGCCTGGTTAAGTTCTTGGGGAAGGCTCTATTCTTGGTTCACTGATAACCACCTTCTTGCCTCACAAGGTACAGGATGAGGGAGGCAGAGAGAGAGAGAATAAGCAAGCCCTCTTGTGGCTCTTCCTACAAGGGCACTTATCCTGTGCAGGGGCCCCACCTTTATGACCTAATCACCCCTGAAAGGCCCTCATCTCCAAATACTGTTACATTGCATTAAGGGATTAGGGTTTCAACATATGAATTTGAAGGTGGGGCACAAACATTCCATCCAGAGCATCTTTCTGTGGGATCTTGTCCAATCACAAGGTACAACAGTGGGGTTGTGAAGCTCTGGGCATGTGTGGAAAAGGATGCAGAATAGTTAACCACCTGCTAAGACCCGAGAGCAGCAGCAGAGTCTAAGCTGGGTTTCTCCTGCCTAGGTTGCTGAGTGTGACAACCTGCTTGCAGAATGTAGAGAGGGACCGTGTGAACAGAGCCCGATGGCTGGAGGCTGGCAGGAGGGACATGGAGACATTGAGAACCTGGGTTTCTGTTGTCTCTGGGGCACCACCTGGCCATAGATGCAGGCAGTTCATTTGTCCCATAAAGGTCAAATCCGGTTGCTGGAACAATCAGCAGGAGCCTATATGTCATCTCATTCTTTGTTCCTAAAGGATCTGGTTCCCCAGAAAACAGAAGCATGGCCCCATTGCGGGAAGGTATCCTCCTAACATTTCAACCGTCTCTTCAGCCTTCCTGGTTACCATGGTTTTTAACTAAGTGCAGGTAAATGATATGCAGATAGGATGGGGTGGAGACAGGGGAGGGGGCCCATTGGAATACAGACACCCCTGCCAGGGCACACTGCCCTCATGCCACTTTCTGTGCTTGCTTTTCCTATCTCTCTTAACCCCTTCCCTCCCAGGATCACAGATACAGCCGAGAGGACTCAAAAGCACAGCCTCTCCAGTGGGTTTGCTCCTCATCCTCACCTGATACATTTCAGTCCAGTTTTTGATATTGAAGTCCACCCACCTGCCTCCCCATGGCTCCCGAGTAGTTCCTACACAAGCCCTGGATTGGGATTCCGTCTCTAGCCCCCCAGATAATTGTTGGTGCAATTGAGAAGAAGGTCACGAATCATTGCTCCCTCTCTCCTCTTTGACTCTTTCCCTTGAAAATCTGCATGAGGACCTTTTTTAGCTTAAAACTTAATATTTTCCTTCCTTCTACCAAGAGGCAGGGAATTCAGTGAATCCTCTTATCTTATTCTAAGCTTGGAAACCTGACTTCAGCTTTTTTATTACCCTATGGTTTGGTTCTCCTTCCAAACCACATGGGGTCTGGCTGCCTTTCCTAGTCCTTGGTCCCTGTGATTGCTCAGCACCTGACTGTTCAGTGCTGACCACCCACCAGCACCCAGAGATCCCACCTCCTATGCTATAAGCATCAAGAGCTCTTGATTTCTACTCTAAAGTCCAATCCTCTACTGTGGTTTTGACCACAGCCTTCATGGAAACTGCTCCAAAACTTGCCTCTCTGCACTTGAGATATCTCCCAATGTTGATTCTGTATGGCCGTTTGTACGTCCACCTCAAGTTTGTGCCTTGTAAAGTCCAACATCCCCTTGTTCTCGTGTCCCCAAGAGGACACGTTCTGTTCTAGGTTCTTGCATTTCTCATTTGGGTAAAATAATGTATCTGGAGGTCAACATTAAATTTTACTTTTATTTCTTCACCCTTTGGTAGTCTCTTGGCTAGTTATCATTATGTTAATGCCTCCCTGTTATCCCCCCTCCTTTTTTTTTTTTTTTAGATAGGGTGTCACTCTGTCACCCTGATTGAGTGATACGGCGTCACAGCTCACAGCAACCTCAAACTCTTGGACCGAAGCAATCCTCTTGTCTCAGCCTCCCAGGTAGTTGGGACTACAGGCCCTGCCACAACACCTGGCTAATTTTTCCATTTTTAGTAAATTAGCATTGCTCAGGCAGGTCTCAAACTCCTGAGCTCAAGGAATGCTCCCGCCTCAGCCTCCCAGAGTGCTAGGATTACAGGTGTGAGCCACCGCTCCCAGCCCACATTGGCTTTTTTGAAAGGGGTGCTCTGGTGCTGTCTTTATCCATGCACACATAGTTTTTAACTTTTATGAAAATGACTTCAAACATTATAAAAACAACACAAAGAACACTCACAACCCCTGACCCAGATTCACCCCTTCTTAACATTCTACTCCATTCATTTTATCATTTTCTCTGTTTCTCAGTGTAATTTTTTTCCCTAAGCTGTTTGAGGGTAAGTTCATATGTCCTGGGCCTTTATCTCTAAACACATCAGTGTGTATATTTCCTGAGAAGAGGGACATCCTATCGTATCACCCCATTTCAGTTATTGCCTTCATAAAGTTACATCAGTATGAATCTGTAATTGTCATACATGTGTCAGTTTCCTCCTTTTCAACACCATTTCCCTCCAGTAAAGAATCCAGTCTGGAGTCAGCTATTGCATTGAGTTCTCCATATCTCTTTAGCCTCTATTAATCTAGGGAACTTCTATAGCCTTTCACTGCTTTTAATGACATTGGCATTTTTGAAGAATGCCATCCCTCTTCCTCTTTTTTTTTTTTTTATTAGACAGAGTCTCACTTTGTTGCCCTTGGTAGAGTGCTGTGGCATCACAGCTCACAGCAACCTCTAATTCTTGGGCTTAGGGTGATTCTCTTGCCTCAGCCTCCAGAGTAGCTGGGACTACAGGTGCCTTCCGCAACGCCCAGCTATTTTTTTGTTGTTGTAGTTTGGCCAGGGCCTGGGTTCAAACCCGCCACCCTTGGTATATGGGGCCGACACCCTACTCACTGAGCCACAGGCACCATCTGTCCTCCATTTTTTTTTTTAAATTGAAAATTCCTCATTTTGTGTTTGAAGTTTCCCTGTGATTAGATTGAGGTGTTCTTGGCTGGAATACTGCATAGGAGGTGTGGCGTGTCTTTCTTAGGATGTCACATCTGGAGGACTGTCTCCAGTGGGTGTTGTTAATTTTGATAACCTGTACAAAGTAATGTCTGATTTCTCCACTGTGCAATTAATGTATTTTTTTTTCCTCCCTTGCAAGTAATAAGCAATCTGTGGGAGATGCATTAAGGTCATGCAAAGATCCTCACCAACACTCCCTCTCAGATTTGGCACCCAGTGATGACTCCTGCTCAATCCAGTGGCTGCTACAAATGATCGTCCAACTCCCGTGAGCCCTCGACACTGACTGTCGGGCTCTCGGCATTCTACCATTAGCAGTAGATCTTCCCTCTTCCCTATTTATTTATACACGTATCTGTTCATTATCTGTATAAGCTCACAAAGTGCTAGTTATACAGTTTATATATCACTATTATATATCACTACTTAATTATATACCACTACTTAATTATTTAGTGTTCAGTTGGTCCCCAATTTGGCCAGGTGAAGCCCCTTCAAACTGATGTCTGTGCCTTACACAAGGATACATTTACTCTATTGCAAGCTCTTAGAAAGATGATAAGCCTCTCGAGAACACATTGATATTGTGACTTACATATGACAGTAACCCAGGGGAGGGGCGCGTGTGTGTGGTAGGAGGAGCTGTGCTTCCCGGATGCTGTCTTGGTTTCCTTCATGCTGCTCTTGGGTAACATCTGGAACGCAAGGATTTAAAGCAGATCCACCCACATGGCTTTACGGTTAGGAACTTTGAAATGTCACAGCACTGAAAGTTCTACTGGTTCGCACAGGGAAATTTGAAGGTGTCAATCAGTCATTGTTGTTAAATTCTCCCTTGTCTGGGAAGCCTCTTTTTACCAAGCCATGCTGCAGATTAATATCCATCTTTGGCAATCACATGAAAGAAATCAGCTACGAATCCTCAATTGGAGAGGAGTTTTTACAGGGCTCAGGCCCCATGAATGGATAGGGCCAGTGATCTGTCCTGGTGTGTGTCGCAGTGTTCGGGAGAGTGCACACCTGACTCAGGCAGCCTCTTCTTACCATTAGCTGTTTGTTGCTGTGTGGGACTTCCTGACTCTCTCATTTTATGGTATCATCCCCAAATCCAGATTTTTATGTACAAGGCTTACAAAAGTCTTCCAATCTTTACATCTTATCCCCTAATTCCAAAAATATTACAGCACGCTTCAGGTACATGGAGCCAGCCAGCTGCATGCCTGCTGATCTCTTACTTTAGCCAAGGATAGAGGCCGGGAGTTAAAAGTCGACCTTTCATGAGTCTTTCTGAGGCTATAATTCGATGATTCTGTAATTTCTTATCTAGTGGTGGCAAAAACCCTTAACATTACCCTTAAAGTTCCATTAAAAAAAAGAGAGAGAGAGAGAGAGAGATAAAATCCATACATGTAAAACCCAAACTATTTCTTCTTGTGTCAAGTCTTAAGCGTGTAACCACAAACCTCCTGAAAGCAACAATTGCTGGTGGATTCCTGATGGAGTTTTTTTTTGAGACAGAGTCTCAAGCTGTTACCCTGGGCAGAGTGCTGTGGCATCACAGCTCACAGCAACCTCCAGTTCTTGGGCTTAGGCGATTCTCTTGCCTCAGCCTCCCAAGAAGCTGGGACTACAGGCGTCCACCACAATGCCCAGCTATTCTTTGGTTGTAGTTGTCATTGTTGTTTGGCGGACCTGGGCTGGATTCGAACCCGCCAGCTCCAGGGTATGTGGCTGGCGCCTTAGCCGCTTGAGCTACAGGCGCCGAGCTTTCACGCAGATATTGTTACATCCTATAATGTTGGGAGGTGGATGATCAGCCTCTTCTCTGGGAGGCTGAATGAAGACGGATGGTAAGGACGACTGCCCCAGGCTGTTGCACAGGCCCAGCCTGTCGTTCTCCCCCTTGCTAAGAAGCCACTTCCAGAGGGAGCATCTTCAGTATATGCAATTGGTTAGGGCTTCACAAATATTTCCACTGAATTGTTACCAGCAAAACCTTTCCTTTATGAATTTTGTTTTATTACTTTGCTAAAGCAAACACTCTCCAAACACACATGTGGTTTTCCACACCGGTCAAATACTATGCCGGGGCTCTGTCTCTTTCTTTTTTTTTTTTTCCTAAAGAACAATCATAAAGGCCAGCGAATAACATGGTACATTTTTTTTTTCAGACAAGCTGTTATTTTCTGTCTTTTCACTATGAAGACTTGAAAAGCCCTCAAGAACAGCAAGTCTTCTGACCTATAAAATCAAATAAAACCTTCATGTCTGGAGTAGACCTATCTGATTACCCGGGACCCTTTGCTTTCTTTTCTGAACATTTCCTCTTCCCTTTTTCTGTATAAATGCTAGCAGGTAGACTGACTTTCGTTCTTTCCCATCTGAGGACTTGCCTTCCATAGGCCTGGGTCCTAGCCAGAGATGCCAGAGGCTGCACCGTGACGCACCTGGCCAGAGAGGGGTTGAATTGTGAATGGTCCTCTGGATAGGGGTCCAAATCTCTGCACTCTGCTCCTTACCCTAAACTTTCCAGGGGACTTTGACATCTCTTTCCTGTGTCATTTCCCTTTAGGAAAACGATCTCCTGGTATGTCTCGTTGCAAAGGGCAAACGAGTCTCTCTCAACCCTGGTTTTTGCAGACTCAGCCTCACAGGGCACAAACCTGAAACGCAGTTACTCACGCCCTGTGTTTACTTTTATTTCCAGCCACATCTGGAGGCCAAGATTCATAAGTTTATTGCCAAGCCTTACAACAGTTTACTGAGTTTGTACGTTAAGGGGGGGGGGGGAATATGCCATCCTGACTTGTCAAGTGTAAAATGGAGGGAGAAATGGATGGGCAGACCGTAAACCCTGGCCGTGTTTATTAACATCTGTGGCCTGCCTGCAGACAGGGAAGGCGTGAGCGGGCATGTTTGTCTTGGAGGTTCAGCCCAGAGAGCTCCATGGTGTACTCTCTGTATATACATAGCTAGGCATCTTTTTAACCCACCAGAGACCAGGGGTGGGACACAAGGGCTGTTCAGAAGTAGAGGACCACGGGTCCGATGGAGGCAGAGCCGGGCCAGGCACGGGGCTGTGTTTACCATCAGGGCAGTGCAGTGGGTGGGCCAATTCTTGTGACGTATTTGAGGCTTAAAAAACGATCATAAATCTGATGGCTGTCAAACAGGGCTGGCATTTTCTTTTCCTTTCACAACCAGGTTTTGTGTGACCAAAAAAAAAAAAAAAAAAATTGATTTAAAAAAAAAATCGTCTAAACTCCCAGGAAGAGTGTCCACCTATATTGCATCCACAGTTGGGGTGGACATCCCTCCACCCCCAAGAGCACAGGGAGTGTTTCACTGAGGCTATGGTCTCCCCGCTGGAGGTGGGTGTCTACTTTTTTGCATTTTTACAGATATTAGAGCGGGGATGGCAGCACCACATGCCCTGGGCCCCGAAGCTCTGTGTTCAGCAACTTGGTTTGTACCAGGGAATGTGCCCAGTTTGCTTTGGGTCTGACAGGAGCAAACTAAACAGGCCAATAGCTCCTTTCGGTCACTGCTCTTGGGCCATAAATAAAGCAAGAACCGAGGACCCATTCTGTGGGGCCCCAGGCTGGGCGAAGGACGGGCTGTTTGTGGCCGCCAGCCACACACCCTCTGCCTCGGGAGAAATGTGCTGGGGATGTCCTTTTAGCAGACAGTTTGGCTCTCTGGTACCTCATGTCTGAGGTGAGGCCGCCAAAGAAAAGGGCACTTTTTGTGGTCAGCGCCTGGGGCTTGGACGAAACCCTCAGACGGAGGGAGTGTGTGCCCGCGGAAGGCGTGACCCACCGAGGAGGAGAAAAACGCCCCTGTCTGTGTGGAGCGTGGCTGCCAGGTCTCTCCGCGCAGGGAACAGTGGGCGACTGTTGGAGAGCTTGGCCTGCCCCAGCGTCCAGGTGTGCCCCAGCCGGTCAGGTGTATCATCTTATGAAAAGAAGCACGGGGCCCTAGCGTCCAGTCCAGGCCCCATCGCCGCCCGTCTCTGCCCAGGGCTTTTCATATCCTGGGGAAGCACCCCCTTCGGGACCACTGGGTGTCCCGTGGGACTTGGGTGGGGTCCGGGCTTCCTTCCCCTCCTCACTGTACCAGATTATTTTCCACGGTGGCCAGTGTCCCAGCTGGGCTTCGAGCATCAGATCTGAAGAGCTCGCTTGCTGCTTTTCAGGGCTTTTTTCCTGGCCCCTGGCCACACTTGACTGCTTGGGTATTTGGGCAGGATTGTTCACGGGTGTGAAACCACCAGGGCCAGAGAGGGAGGCTGGGGCTCAGCTCATTGCGGGGGATCTCCCTGTGGGCTGTGGGTAAAGGGCTTAGACATGTCCCCAGTAGGGACCCCTGGAAGAATCCCAGCCACTGAGTTGCCAGTACTTTTCCATTGGTGGGTGGGATGAGGAGGAGGAGGACTTTGAGCCTCACTTACCCAGCTGCCCAGGGATTTTCCAGGCTGGCTTTGGGGAGGTTATCCCAAGTAGGGACTGGGAGTCAGGAAGCCTTCCTTTTACTTTTTAAAATTTTAACCCAGCTTCACACTTACGTTGATAAAATGTTGAGTGGCCATGCTAGAGGCCCTCATCAGTGTCTTCCCAGAACACAATGGGCCACAAGGGGCAAAGGTACCCGGACAGACTGAATCATACAGTGGAGGTGACATCCCACGATTGTCACACTTCTCAGTGTGGCAGTAGCTACTAGAACAGTGGTTCTCGGCCTTCCTAATGCCACAATGTACTTTCATTGTTACAAAGGGGTTGCGACCCACAGGTTGAGAACCGCTGTGCTAGAACAAGGACTGCTTTCAAGGGCTCTCTGGTTTCTTACTTTAACCTCAAGGTCATGTTTTACTCTGTAGAATTGAGTGTTGCCCAGCCTTGTACCTTCACGGATCTTGTCTTCTCCCAGTTCCGTTTTTTTTTTTTTTTTTTTTAACTTTTTCAGAATTTCTGCTTTCTGCAGTGTGGTGTTGGAACTGGGGTCCAGCCTGCAGGCAGCTCCTTGTGTTAATTCATACAGAAGAGTTTGCCTTATCCTTGAGCTTAATATCATGTCCTCTGAGGGGGCCTGTGCAGTCCCCATAACACTCCTCCCACCCTCGTGTCAGTCTCCTTTGCAGAAATTTCATGGTCTGTAATTGAATGTTGTGTTTACTTGTTTGTGACCTGTGTCTCTGCCTGAGTCACATGTGTCCCAGGCCAAGACTTGTTATGTCGACTTGTTAAGCCCTGGGTCCCAGTGTGTAGGTCCTTATGAAAGTTTTGAGATACACAAAAATCAAGAAACAGGGGATCTGTGTGGATAGAAACAAACGAAGCCCCCTCCACAATACTGGTAAGCCGAGCAAGTTGAAACTTGCACGGGTGAATCAGAAGGGACGCCGTTGACTGTGTTGTTTGGAAGTGAAATTAATGGACGATAGCACAGTCTGTCTCAAAACTTTCATGGGGACCCACATAAGGTATCCAACACACTGTAGACGCCCCATCAGTATTTGAGCCTTTAGGGTGGGGTAGGGGGGTGGGCTATATGGCAAAGTAAACCCCAACTGCCATTGGGTGTTGTGCTTTCTGGATTCCTGTGTCTCTGGAGACTCCGGCTAATATGTGGCTACAGCTACAGGAAGGAGGAAGACAAAAAGTCTTATCATTTAACATTGAAACCCGATTATTGGTCTCTCAAATTTACAGTGTGCTTAGAGCTGTGGGATTATGGTATACTTATTTTAGAATGAGGCAAAGAAATACGCAAGCAATACCATGAGTTCTGGTTTTTGGTGGTGATGGTTGTTACTGTAGAACTGAATAATTAATTATAGGGGCATTTTTCTTAACCAATAAGTTACGGTCTTCTGGTTTCTTGACAGGTATCTAAAAGTGCCCGGTTCTGCTTTCGTGTTAGTATATGATAAATTCCTAGTTCGTTCTCGTGTTGATGACATAAGAGGTGGCCCCAGCTGCCTGTGGCTACTTAGCGCATGACTGTGTTAAGTAGGCACTTTCTGCAGACAGGCTCCGAGGGCTCATGTGTTTTATCACCCACCACAGCATCTGTTTAAATGAGTTTGCTTTTGGTCATGAATTCTCAAATGCCTAGGTGTTGGGAACTTTGGAGTTTTCTCCAAAGACAAGCCTTCTGGTTGAAAGGCCCGGTGACTTCTTGTGACTATTGCACAAGAAGCCTGGGACATTTTTAGGGGGTGGACAGTGTGGATTCTGAAGGTGCTGAGGTCTGGTTGATTATACCTGGGCAGGGAGACCTGAATTTTAGGGTTGGCTTTGGACTCATTTTATGCCAGGGTTGGGCACTCATGTTTCATTGACTGTGAATAACGATACAAGGACCTCCAATGTCCAAATATCTAACTTATATGCAATAAATAAGGCAGACAGCTAACAGGCTCCTAAGCCATTTAAAGATAAAAGTTACAGCCTCTGTTTTGTCAGTTTTCTTGGCCATGCTATGTTAAGTCTTGCCTGTTATTCATCAGAAATATTCTAGAATCTCAGGGTGGCAGAACTGGACTCTTTCACATCTTTGTACACACAGGATAGTAGAATGAACTCCAGCTCCTACTCATGTGTTGGAGGAAGTTTGTAGGAATAGAAATTTTTAAGGTGAAACTCTGAAATGTTTACCTTCATCCAAAGACAGGAAAAGCTGAGCTGGTTATGGCCCACGCCATCAGGAAGCATCCATGCCAACAGGGACAGAGAGATGGGTCTCCTGTAATACAAACCCAGCTGAACACTCCTGGGAGCCGTGAGCTGTAGGCAGGTGATGTGGGGGCTCTGAGCGGCCGGGTGGCAGGACATGAATGACACCCAGGGAAGCTGGAAACCAGCAGTGCTAAGCTTGCAGTAATGCTGCGTTAATGTGGGATGCTACCTTTTTCTTTGTGAAACAATTTATATTAGTTGGCATACCTAGTATCCTCTTTGGTTATGAATTTGACCTTTCACTTGCAGAAGTTGATAAAAACTTTGCGTGGGTGTGTCCTAGTTTGATGTATGATTCTGCAGCCTGTATGTGAGCACTGCGGGATGGGCTGTGTCCAGTGTCTGTGTTAGACTCAGTCCTCGGAGGCCAGGCAGGTGTTCATTCTGTATTTTTTCACACGTGTGTGCCACAGCGTGCAAATGGATGCTCTGTGCCAGGCTGTTTGGCCATGGGATTCTGAGACATTGGGCAGGAAGATGGGACCACTGTCTTTGCTCTTCCCTCCTGTCCACCTGCCCCAGGGTTAATAACGCCCAGCACCAGATTGGCAGGTGTGTAAGCTGAGTCCCAACTGATCCTGTTTGGGAAGCCCAGAATGTGGTCACAGAGGCTGCCACCACTGTCTTATCTTTAGCTCTCAGTTTAAGTACTATTTCTGAAAACCTCATTCCAAACAGGGCATGGAAGCCAGTGGCATCTCACAGGAGGAGCCAGGCTTCTGAGAGGGGCTCCCGGTCATCTACTCTGGGGCGGCCCCTCGATCTAAAGAGCCAAGTTAAACAACCTTCTGATCAGCCTCCTGGTCACAGCACGAGGCTTTAAAAATCAGGCAAGCCAGGCAAAGAAGGCGTCATATTATGGGGCTTTAGGATTTCAGTTTAATATTTTAAAATATCTACACATTTTTCCCAGGTCTTGGTTAAATGCCTTTTCTCCTGTTAGGATTTTCTGATAAACCCAAGGAGACGCCCAGCCACTGCCCACATGTGGCTTCTGCAAGTAGAATGATCATCCTCTAGCTCCTAGCTGGCCTTTCTTCTGAAGTCACAGCTCGTCAGACTCTCCCAGCACCCCAGCTTGGTTCTCATGTGTCTCTAGATGCCCCAGGAAGACAGGAAGGATGAGGAGTGATGTTTCTGATTTGCCAATGGAGATGATAAAGCAGAGTACACGCAGCCCGAGGCCCCTCTGTCCCTGGATTCCTGTCACTCGTTTGTCTGACTCAGACCATGGCCAAGCACCTCCCTACCACCCCTTCAGACACTACCCCTGCTCAGTGTTTTTGCTTTCTGTCCTGACTAATTAATCGATCACCTCCTGTCTGCCTGCCTGGTGGTGTGTGTGTATTAAAAAGCTGTTAAGCTGGGCACGGTGGCTCACGCCTATAATCCCAGCACTTGGGAGGCTGACGTGGATGGATTGCCCGAGCTCACGGGTTTGAGACCAACCTGAGCCAGAGTGAGACCGCATCTCTAAAAATAGCTGGGCTTTGTGGTGGGTGCCTGTCATCCCAGCGACTCGGGAGGCTGAGGCAAGAGAATCTCCTAAGCCCAAGAGTTTGGGGTTGCTGTGAGCTGTGATGCCACAGCACTCTATTGAGGGCTACAAAGTGAGACTCTGTCTCAATTAAAAAAAAAAAAAAGCTGTTAAAACCTCTCTGCCTGAGATTGTATAGCTAAAGAGGACCAGGGTTGTCATTCATACCTGGATATGCCCAAAATCCTTCTTTTCAGTAACCAATTAGCCTTTTGGCAAATGACTTCTGTGGCCGTCTTCTTCCTCCCCAGCCCAGATATCTCCACCTATACAATCCTGGGAGGTGGGGGTCACTTTCTCCCTCAGCCTCACCGTGTACCTTGAACACACACATACACATTTTATATAAAATATAATACATATCTAATCCATATGGCCAAATATATACACGCATTTGTGGATTCATCTTGCCTACAAGGTGTTTAACTCTGGGGCACTGGGACCTGCCATCTCTTTGGATTTCTGGCGCCTGGTCTAATACCTGGCACTTAGCAGGTGCTCAGCTCCCACTGAAATGCCTTTGTGGTGAGCGGTGGTTCTTGAGAGAAGTCTTTGCTGGCTGGTGTCTTTTCTTTTGTTGTTACAAGGCTGCTTGAGGGCTCTGTGATGGTTTTTTCTTTAAGAAAACCTCTTCCCTTGAGGGGTGTGTGGTTACTGTCTCAGGTGTCTATTCCCAGGTTGGCTGCAGTGTGGTCCTGATTGTGATGCTCTCCAGGCAGGCCTCAGGGCTCCCCACCCCACCCCACCCCACCCCTGCCAGCCAGCCAGCCACCTGCCTGCTGCAGGACTCCAGGGCTGGCAGACCGGCTGGCGAGGGAGGCTGGGGTGCTCCCCGTGGCCTTTCTAAGAGCGCTTGTTTGCCTTACCTTAAATGACTTCTTGGCAGGGGCAGGTTTATGCGTCCAATGGAAAGTTGAGGATGTTCAGTTCTCAGAATAAGCAGTGGCTTTCAAACTGGGTGCCCTGGAGCCCTGCTGGGCCTTGAGGAGGCCCCAGTGGCACCCGAGGGAAGCAGGACTCTGGAGCAGTGGGCAAGGTCCTGTCAGCCGGGGCACAACCAGCTCTGTTCTCACTTGACCATTGTGGTTGTGTAGGAAGGTTTCTAGGGTTGAGGGAGGATTGTTAAACTAACACTAATATAGCATTCATTTAATATACTACAGATGCTATTTTAAGTGTTTTTTTACTATTAGTTGATTTGACCCTTAAAACTGCCTTATAGGTTGGTATTATAATTATACGCCTTTATGACAGATGAAGAAACTGAGGCACAGAGAAGATAAAGCATTTTTCCCCAGACTTATAGATGGTGGAGACAAGATTCAAACTCATATAATTGACCTGCTTCTGGGTTTTGTTGCTTTAAAGAAATGGGCTGGAGAACCCTGGAGTTTGGTCCACTGACTACTGACTGCTGAGTTTTCTGAAGCTGGTGCCACTGCCTTGAGTGTTGGTTCAGGAGTTGTCCCTGTCCACGGGGGAGGGTGACCACCTGAGCACCTGTGGTCGGGGCTAGAAGGCCATGCAGTGTGGCCAGGGATGCTGGGGGTGGGGGAAGGAGGCCCTGTGGCTGTTCCCTGCCTCTCCAGCCCAGACACCAACCCGGGAGGCAGGAGCCACCTTCTCCCCAAGCCTCGCTGTACAGCCATTAAGTGAGGATTTGCCAATCAATAAATCAAGGCACCTGAAAAATGACCCGGGAACCACGCTGGCGTTTTCCCCCTTCTTGATTAAAACAAACAACGTTGTGAAATGTCAACCTGTCAGTCGTTTGGAAAGTTTGCGGCATGGAAAGGCGATTACCCAAATGACTTTTTAAAAGTATGAGAATTTGCCTGGCTGAACATTTTTTAATTAATGCCGTGAGTTAACGTTAATAACTATTCATAGCTCGGTGAGCTGGGCTTGGGGTGGGTTTAGGAAACATTTGGTATCTCTGGCAGAGGCAGATGTTGACCTGGCTGGCAAGGGGCCCCGTCGGCAGCTTCTGCAAACTTGGGGGACCTCAGCCTCTGGTTCCCCGCGGGGGTCAGAGGGGATACGGCTGTTTACAGTGAGGGCGTGGGCTTTCAAAGCATCGTTAAAGAGTTTCATGTTAGCGAAAGTGTTGTCACTGCCCAGGTGGTCCCTAGGGCTTAAGGTCTCCCTAAATATACGCCCCTCCCAACCCCCACATTCTGGCCAATAAACCTCTCAGGGAATTCTTTAAAAAAATGTTGCTGGGGGAGGGGGTCACTCCGTTTACTTACCTCCCTGATTTTCTGTGATCTCATTTTTCCTTAAAATATCATTGGAAAAGTGTTTTTGAGTTGAGCATTCTATTTTCCATTTAAACATGGTGAAACCGAGACATAGGGGCTAAGGCTTGGCATGAGGGTGGTGGACGTGGGCCTAGGACACCTTCTGTGGTTGAGCCTTCAGCAGGCTGGGAGGACACTCAACCACAGTGACATCACGGTCCCTCCCTGGGGATGCTCAGCTTCTGTTTTGCCGATGGGGACGGACGCTATATTCAGTAGCGTCAAAGATGCTAGGGTCAAAGATGTGGTTTTAGAAGAGAAAACCTCCATGAGCTTGTAAACTTAGAATTTTTTTTAAGCACAGCGGGTTAGGCTGTGTCCTTAAGGTCAAACTAGAGACTCTGTTCAAGGAAAGATTCAGGAGAGAATGAAGATGTGGACCGACATCAGCAGCTCCAGACGGATGGAGAAAGAGCTGAGGGGCGAGAAGGGCACCAAGAGCAGTGAGCTGAGTTCTTTTAGGTGAAAAATCTGGCAAGAGCTCTGCTGTTGTGGGGGTCGGCCACATAAGCTGATAGATGGCTGTGGCCACAGAGTGTGGTGCATACGTCACGCGCTCTCTCTTACTGTGCCTGTTCTTCCGAATGGTTGATACACCATGCTGGGCTCTAGGAATTCAGACACACCCAGTGTGTCCCCCACCCTAAAGAAACTTACGATCTCCCTGGAGAGTAGAGATGGACACCCCCCTCCCATACTTACTGCTAAACGTGGGACGCGGGTTTCAATGCTGAGGCTCACATGTGCGCTTCCACAAAGGGCTGGAAAATCAGGGGGCTCCTTTGTCATGGGTGGTGGCACTTGGGTGGGCTTAGAGGGAAGGTGCTAGGGAGAGGGAGGGCAGGAAGGGGTTGCAGGGTGCGGGGGACAAAGATTAGGTCCGATGCCTGCAGTGATGTCTTACAAACAAGGATAGAGAGAAGAGGAAGGGAAAGAATATAGGTGGCTCCAATTTCTTTTTTTTTTTTCCCATTCAAATTTCCTTTATTATTTCTTATAGCATAACTGTGTACATTAATGCAGTCCCGGGGTACGGTGTGCTGTTTTCATATACATTTTGAAATACTCTCATCAAACTGGTTAACATAACCTTCATGTCATTCTCTTAGTTACTGAGTTAAGACATTCATACTCTGCTTTTCAGGTGGATGGGTTTGGTCTGTCCGTAGAAGGCATAGGGAGCCGTTGACAACAGTTGAGCAGATGTTTTAGAATGGTAAGCAGAGGGGGATTACATAGAATGAACTAGAATAGGCGAGTCTAAAGTCAACTAGCGCAGGTAAGGGCAGTAACAGGAAGGTCACTCTCAGCTTATCCCTGTAGCCAGAGGACCTCGTGCAAAGGTTGACTCAGTGGCTTGCTAGCCACATGACTCTGAGCAAATTTCACATCTTTCTGTACCTCTATGGTCTTACCCTTCACATAGAGATGCTAGTATTCCTTCATTCCCTCAGGGCTGAAAGGGCCTGTGTCAGGAGGTGATTATCAGCCGGAGAACAAAACAGATGAGCTGTCCACACTCCAGGACTGTACAGTCTCATGGGCAGAAACACTAATGGAAACGCAGTAAGCAGATGTGACCATCTCAGACTAGGTTCAGTGCTGTCAAAGACACAAGGGCTTGTTTGGGTGGCCTGTGTAAGAGGGTTCTCAGGGAGGGATCTGAGGAGGTGCCATCTGAATGGAGATGTGGAACGTTAAGCAGAGTGTTTCAGACTGAGGAAGTGGCTGGTGCAAAGGCCCTGAGGCACCGAAGAGCGAGTGTGGAGCTTTCCAGAACAGAACTAGAGTGGGTGAGTGGAAATGATGTGAGGGGGGATTGTCGAGGAAATTAACTAACCTGGGGAGAGATGAGACATAGTCGACACTCCTAGAATGATGTCATTCTTATTATGGGGCCATCCTGGACCTGAGGTTAGTAAGGGCCTGAGCTACTCTCAAGGCCATAAGGGATATAAGAGAAGATGGATCATGAGCAGCATTAGAGAAGAAGTGACTGGACGTGGTGATTAACATGACATCAGAAGAGGGGCCCATCTGGGTGACAGAGAGTGGAGTCCAGTTCACTGAAATTCAGAGGTCCCCAGGGGAGCCCTGTTGAGAGGGCTATAAGGTGCTTTTTTTGGATGTGGTGAATTTGAGATTCTGGCAGGAATCAGTGATCAGCCTGCCCTGTGGTCACCTGGCAGACTGGGACTTGAGAATAGGTCAGGAGCAAAAGTCCAGGCCTCTTCAAGGAAGAGGGGAAAGGACAGGATTTAGGCTGGGCTGAGGACTGAGCCTGGGGTCCCCAGTGGCACTGGACCCAGGAGGGAGCCAGGGGGGCTGAGCAATAGGAATGGAAGGGGAACTTCTGATGTCTGGGCCTCTTGTTCCCTGCACCCCATCTACCTCAGGAGGCCTAAAGAGTTGGCAGAGGGAATCTGAGGGTGCTGGTTTGCAGGCTCAGATTCATGTTCTTTTCTACACTTGCATGAGGCCACAGACCCCTTATTTCTGGTGTGGTGTCTGCAGACTGCCGAGGGTGAGTGGGGCTTGGGGCTTGCCCTCTGTTCCCAGTCTGGGGTTGTGAAACAGTCATGGGGAGGTGCATGGGGACCCTAGATTCTAAACTGAAAGGCCAGTGTCCTGAGAGCTGGGTTTCTGTAATAGCACAGGTATTTGGAGAATGCCACGAACCAGGTCTGGTTAACCCTGTGGCCTATAGCCTGTCAGGTGGGCTAGTGTTCTTCTTGGTCAAGTTCACAGTTCAAGCCAATATTGCCTGTATCCTTCAGTGGAAAGAGGTGCCCTCCTGTCAGAGTAATCAACAGCTGTGCTTGCCATCTGGGTATACCTGCTTCTTGGTCCCCCTCTGGGTCATGCTGGTAAGAGTACCCTTGTGATTCTCACCTTGAACCCCAACTTCAGGTCTTGCTTGCATCTCTCTATTCCTGATTTCCAGGCTGTTTCTGATTTGGCGAACAAGTTTGCAGCTTTTATTTTTACTATTTTTAAAAAAGTGGGCGGCACCTGTGGCTCAAAGCAGTAGGGCGCTGGCCTGTATGTTGGAGGTGGTGGGTTCAAACCCAGCCCCGGCCAAAAACTGAAAAAAAAAAAAAAAAAAAAAAAAGTTAAAAAGTACATTTGTAGTTTTATTTCTAGTTCAAAACAATGAATATCCACCTTATTTTTTATTATTTTTAAAATGCCACGTCATTTTTTTTCTTCACGAAGCAATGTCTGTTCACTTAGATGTGCAAGAATAAGAAAACAAATCACCCTTAAACTTACCACCCGGAGGGTAAGAACATTAACCTTCTGTTTTTCCCATCCATGCGTGTTTCTATCATCTAGGCACGTCTGCAATTTTTTTCACAGTCATAGCAATAGCTTGCATGAATCGGTAACTTACTGTGGTCCATAAACCATGCAGAGCGATTGAACGCCTGGTGTAATTTAGTACAATGGAGAACCAAGCACAGTCATATTTGTATACTCAGATAGAAATAATGGTTGCGGTCGCAGAGGGCTTACAAAGGTCAAGGAGTAGTTGCTACTGCCATCCCTATTTTTTTCAGCCCAGGAAATAGACACTCAGAAAGTGTCCCAGGTCATGTCGCTAGTCAGTGGGCAAGTTAAGATTTTAGTGTTGGATCGTCTGCCTCTAGAATCCGTGCACATGGGGTGTGATTTGGATCGCTTAAGGATATGCTGAGAGTGTTTTCCTTGTGTCTACAGCCTTTGGCTCCTTGGCATCCTGCTAGTCGTCTTCTGCCCCTACCATTCACCGTCTAGGGTGGCCAGCCCTTCAGAATGAACTTGTTTATCACCACATTCGGTGTCACCTATGCTCCAGGTGATTTGTTTCTTTGCTGCCTCCCTCGTCCTTCCGAGACTCCTCAGGGTAGACGGCACAAAACGAGTGTTTATCTCCTTCCAAAAAGCGTACACTGTCTCGACCGCTTGGGAATCTGACTCGGAGATTTGGCTCCAACTCTGCAGAGATTGCAATCTGGCTGACAATACGTTTGCACTTTCCAGTCTCCCTTTCCACCGCTTCTAACTGGGTCACCTAGAATCTTAATGGGAAAGGAACACGAAAACAACCTTTGCTTTAAGTCAAAGACAGTTGATTAGAACTGGTTTGTTTTCCTGTAAAGTCACTATTCTTGAAACCTATATGAGCACACACACCTGCACATCCACATACAAATGCAAACTTCAATATACATATGGTTTTTAGGTGTTGTCCCCCACACGGGGTAAATCCTGACTCAAAGTTGAGGCGTTTGCAGCCCACACCACCTTGATGAAAGAGCAAAATGCCATAGCCTCCGTGTGTCGGCCCAGCAAAACATACGGTTTTTCTTTGAGCCAGGTCTGTCTCGCAGAGAGGCCCTCTTAAATAATTTCATGGGTACTACCTGCAGGGAGGGTCGCCCTAGCCTCGGTATGCCTCATAGCCTTATTTCTCTGCTAGCCCTACATTTTCCGTGGCCTAGTGTGAGCGAATGCTAGAAACCTCTGTAGTGGTGGAGGCCTCACTTGTCTTTCAAACCCCAGGTGTGTGGTCATTGCAGGGCTGACTTAGGAGTGTGAGTAGGGAATTATCTTCCCCAGGGGAAACTGGTAGAAAGGCACCAAAAGAAAGAAAGGAGAAGGCTTGTTGGCTGCCATGAAGTTTGTGTTTTTTAGATGAAGGATAATCCTTGCTTGGTGTCAACTTGTCTTGGCATCGTGGTAATGATTCTTTGGCGATCAAGCTGTTTAATGAGCCGAGGAGATGAGCACCCACTCTTCTGAGTCACCATCTTCTCTTCAAGGACTCCTTGGAGTTGGGAGACGAGCAGAGAAAACAAAAAGGGCTTAGAGAAATGCATTCACGTGAGTGTTCTCGGAGTCGACCTTTCAGAGTTAGGTCCGAGGAATTAGGAGGTAAACTGCCATCTGGGAATGTTAATTCTTTGTTGTTAAAGTTATTCTTCTCTCTTTTTTAATTTAACATTTTGGTTTTTTTAGAGATAAAGTTTTTTTGTTTTTTTTTTGTTTTTTTGAGACAGTCTCACTCTTTTACCCAGGCTAGTGAATAATAATAGCATCAGCCTGGCTCATAGCAGCGTCAAACTCCTGGGTTCAAGCCATCCTCCTGCCTCAGCCTCCTGAATAGCTGGGACTACAGGTACCCATGACAGTAACCAGCTGATTTTTCTATTTTATTTTTAGTAGAGATGGGTTCTCACTCTTGCTCAGGCTGGTCTTGAACTTCTGAGCTGAAGTGATCCTCCTGCCATGGCCTCCCACAGTGCTAGGATTATAGGTATAAACTACCACGCCCAGCCAGAATATTAATTCTTTTATTTGCTTTCTATTGAGTTTGTGTTAACTAATGATTCTCTTGACCTAGGATGCTCAGACTTTTCTTCCTTATAGAGAATTATCTGTCTGTCTCCCAGTTGGTGCTTGATCTGACTTTTGCTGAACTGGAGTTGGTTGGTGCGTAGGAAAGATCACCAGGCAGCTTGCTGGTCTGAAAGCCAAGCCTGGATGGGAGGCGGGGGCGGGGAAGGGGTGAGCAGGAGAAGAAGGCCTTCCACCTTCCTTCAACAGGAAAATAAAAAAGATAAATAAACCCTAATCCTGACCTGGGGGCAAATCCTAATAAAGATCCAGGTTAATTTTTGCTATTGAATTCATTGTGAGAATTAGATAATTCCATGGCTCTAATTTGCCAGATCAGATTGTGTAATTATCTTTTATAGGCCTGGGTGTGATGCGGGCTCTGTGTTTATGCTGCAGGGGGCTGAGTGTGTGGGTTTGGGTTCCAAGGTTGCTGCTCTGTCCTGCCCGACGGCACTTTTGACACACAGGTGGAGGTACAGCCTTCGTAGCCTCTGCCTGGTCAGAAACAGGCCCAGAATGTCAGGGCCTCAGATGAACTTGACTGATGTGGAACAGGAAAGCTTTTGACAGAAAGCAGAGTAGAAAGGGTGAACCAATAGGAGGCCATTGAGGGCAGGTCCCCTGGCTGGATGTAGGGTGTCCCAGCAGGTAGCACAGGGGGGACACTCCATAGGGGTCTCAGCAAAGGCTGGCAAATTTGGAGATTGGAAAGAAGTCAGTGCATTCCAGGCCAAATTATGTTCATGACTGGAGGCTTTTTTGTCTTCATAGAAAAAAATATTAAAAATGATATTTTATGGCCTGGTGCTGTGGTTCACCCTTGTAATCCTAGCACTCTGGGAAGCCAAGGCAGGAGGATTGCTTGAGCTCAGGAGTTTGAGATCAGTCTGGGAAAAAGTGAAACCTCCATCTCTGCTAAAAATAGACAAACTAGCCAGACATGGTGGTGTAATCCTGTAGTCCCAGATACTTGGGAGGCTGAGGCAGGAGGATGGCTTGAACCCAGGAGTCTGAGGTTGCTGTGAGCCAGGCTGATGCCACAGGACTCTATCTGGGGCACGGAGTGAGACTCTGTCTCAAAAAAAAAAAAAAAAAGAAAGGTATTTTAAGATGAATGGAATCCAGGCTAGATTCATTATTACCTAGGTGTTAATATTATAATATGTTATTTATTTGTTCAGACTTTAAAAGCAAGTAGAACATTTTCATGGCCCCTGTGGATGTGTCAGCCTTGGGTAGGTTCCTGGAGATGGGACCCTGTGGTCTGGCTTCCTGACAGCTACTAGGCCTGTGTTATCAAACTCCCTCCTCTTTGATAGGTTTAGAAGGTCCAATTATGCTCCTAAACTATAGCCCACATCCGTCCTCCAACATCTTATTCCCGCAGCACCCTGGTCTTCTGTAGCAGGTGCCCCTCTAAGTCACAGCAGGTCACCACTTTCCCGTTGCACTCTTAGGTGGGTTGTAGGACTGGGCACATTCTAGCTGACAGTCTTCTTGTGGTTTTGCCTTCTGGGCTTTTTGTTCCACGGGGTGCCTCGGTCAAGGCGTCCAGGAGAAGAGGGCCCTTCCATCTTGGCTGGAGAAGGCTAGGCCAGGAGCCACTAGGTGGTGTGTAGAGCAAAGCATCACTGGGGATGCCAAGAAGCAACAGTGGGGTGGGGGTGGCGGGGGCAGGAAGAAGGGAGGGACCTTAGGGGGAAGGCTGTGGGTAGCCGGTTGCAGTCTGTGGCCTCCCTCAAAGGTTTGGTGTTGGGCGTTGTATGCTACTGTTGGCCTGCTTCCTAGGGAGTGCCATCACTCCCTGTCCCGCCACTGTCCATGGTGAGGACAGCAAGGGCAGCCTGTGTGGTAGAGAGGTGTGTATGTAGCCACCGCAGGGCTCCCCGGGGCAGATGCTGAGGCCAGGGTGCCATGGGCCAACCAGGCTCTCGGGGAGGCCCTGCATCTTGGTGGCCCCAGTTGCCATGCCAATGCCCAAAGCCGTTGGGAAAGAGACCCCATTAAGGACCAGAACAGAAGTGAGCCATTCTGTCCATTCTGGTGATGTCGTGATCCCTGGAGGTGCATTTCAGGCAAGAGGTCAGTTGGCCTCGCATGGGATTACAGGGACGAGGGGAGGGGCCTCCATCTGTCTCCTGGGATGTGAGTAATGTCTCTTACCCAGTTGGCACCGCAGAAGTCAACTGGGCACGTCTCCGGGGCCTCCTGGAAAAGGGATGGTTTCCACCACCCCAGAGGAGGAAGCCAGGCCTGGAGAGAGGGTGGGGTGGGTTTGCCTGAGGTTCCTGTGGGTGGGGCACAGAAGGCTGCCAGAGGGGCTGCCTCCAAGCCTTTGCTACTCAGTGTGTGTTCTGATGACCCCCCGGCTCGTGCTAGAAGTTCAGAATCTTAGGCTGCCACCCCAAGGCCCACTGAATTCAAATTTTAGCGGAATCCACAGATTCTGCTGTGTGTGTGTGTGTGTGTGTGTATGTGTGTGTATTAGACCTCCCCAGGGAACGTTATAAAAAGATCACAGCACCCAGACCTCACCCTGCTGCAGTCAGGACCTCGAGGGGTGGGACTCAGGCTTGGGTGTGATTTTTCCAGCTGTCTGGGGAGGGGCAGTGATTTCCATAAGTAGTCAAGCCTGAGGATCTCAGCTACAGGGCCTCTCCACCCTTTCTCCCCCTCACCCGTCCCTAGGATGTAAAGAAGACTCCCCTACAGGGTCCTGTTACTCTGTCTCTCCAATGCCTGCATCGAAGTTGGCAGAATTGAAACTTGAAAGGTGCAGGGTGAATGGTTAAGATTTACTCATGTCAGAATTCTCATCTCCCCTGGAGGGTGGTGCTGAAACTTCGTCCATCATCTGGGCTTTAGCTTGAATGAGTTTATCGTGGATGATTTCCTCCTAATAATAAAAAAATTGATTCTGTCAAATAGGAGCAGTGAATCCCTTCCAGATGCCTGGGCTGAAGTGGGAGGGTATTGTGTGGTTTTGCTTGTTCTGTTTTGATGCATTTTCTAGCGTTCGCCAATCAGCCAGTTAGGTCCCAAGTGTTGTATATGATTCATCAAGGCTAAAATCCTCAAGTTTCTTTGCCCGCTAGTCAGCAGCCTGTGCATTTGAACTTGGTCCAGGGGTGAGTTCATGAGCACGGTAGCAAGAGGCAGGCACAGGCAATGTGTGTCGCTGGCATTGGAGGAGGGGGTGCTGCAGCCCCAGGGGGCCCCCAGTCCGATCTGGTGGCAGGCAGTGGTTGATGGGGCTGGCTGCAGAGTCCCTGTCCAGCCCTGTCCTCAGCAACACAGAAACCACTGGAATGATGATGTGTGACGTTCACCCCAATGAAAGAACAAAACTCTACCCCAAACAATCCTTTGTCTTGTGCGTGAAGGTTACACATTTTCTGTTTCACATCTGATGGTATTCTTTTTCCCTTTCTTCTTTCTTCTCTCTGTTTTCATGCGCCAACCTACGGGCGATGTCTTTGAGCCTAATGATGGGGACGTTTCAAATGGGGTTATTATCTTTAAACACCTTTTGAAATACTACTCTTACGGTGTCTGAATTAGACTGAATGGAGGTCGGATTTAAAGATTAAATACCCATTTCAGCAGCAATGACAACAGTAACTAAGCAGACACCTGTGCGCATTTGTTCAGGAATTATATGGATGGAATGAAGTGGAAAGCCACAAAAGGAATGCATAATTGATAGCAGTGTAGCTGATGTGTACTGAGTGCCTGGGAGGGACCAGACGTGGAGCTAAGGAGAGATGCTCCTTGTGTGTTATCCTACCCAGTGGATTCAGATATATGGTAAGGGCAGTACATATAAAACCCAGAAATAGAATCATAGGAATCTTGGAATAAAAGGCCTAATAAAAATAGAACGACTCAGCATAGGGGCAATAGTTTTTTTTTTTAGTAAAGGTCCATTTGTGAATCTGAGTTTCATTATAACTGGAAAAAACATTACTGTCTGGCATTATAGCCATTTATATCTTAGTTTATTCAAGGTCAAGTCTGTGATTGTAATAAACCGTATTTCTTTGAAGGGATTCCTCAGTTGGTTGTGTCCAGTTGATGTAAGAAATGGGTTGCTTTTTTTTCCTGATTAATGTAGTTTTTTATGTAGAAGAATAAACAGCTACTTAATTTCTGTATGCTCAGGAGTGCTACCTGGCATTGGGGGACCATGTCCTCCACGTTTAAGCTTGAAGATGAGTTTCATTACCTTGTTTCTTGATGTGACTTTCCCCTTATTTTTTCTAGGTGAAATCAGAGGTTTCTGGCTGATTCAGTGGATGCTTTGAGCCCAGAAGGGAGGACGAGGAAGAGGTGAGTTGGGCGCCGCAGCCTCAGCACAGCTGCTCTCGGGGTTGGGGGCTTTATTCTTTCTTCAGCGCACCCTCCTTACTGGGACATCTCTAATGCCTCTGCATATCGTCCCAGAGTGGGCCCTGGCAGGTAGGACCTTTGCAGTTAGTCATCAGAGAAAGCCCAGACACACATACAAATGGTGGTCAAATTAATAGGGGATTAATTCAGGCCAGGCTGTGTGTGCCTGGCTTTTACTTGGATTAGCAGGTGGGCCCTCTGACACCCAGCCTACAGAGGTGGAGGCTGAGGGAAGTACAGGTGGCACATTTAATTCATGAGGGAGCTGGGATTCAGAGCCAGGCCTGTACCATCGCTGTGGCCTACTGTTGTTTCAAGTGACAGTGGGTTGTCCTGGTTCCCAGGCATGCCACATACCAACTCCTGCTACTTGGTCCTCCCCACCCACTCCCCATCAGTGCCCTGCAGTGGACTCTGTGTAAAGAACATCAGGCAGGTGACATAGAGCCTGCAGGTCAAGGGGATGGAAGAACAGGTGGATTGTACCTGCTGGCCCTCAAGAGGGCAGAGAGTGTCCATAGGATTAAACAGGATGTCAGCGCTTTCTGGCATGCTGCCAGCTGAAGTCTGCTCCCGGTAAAGCAGGATGTGGAGCAAGGGGCGCTCCCTGACTGCAAGGCCTGGATTTGCCCCAGGTTGTCTGGCCCTCACCATCCACAGCAGTTGCCGTAAGTCTCAGTCGTAGGAACTAAGCTGGAAGCCCAAACCTGGACATGTGTAACAGGTAGCAACGGGGTATCTCCGTTTCACCTGCAGAGCCTGCAGGAGGGAGAGCTGTGCAGGGCCAACAAGGTTTTGGAATGAGGCAGATTCTGTTACAAACGTGTCTCTATCAGTGTAGTGTAGTGGTCAAGCGTGTGGACCTGGATGTCCTGGATTCAAGTCCAACTTCCACTGCTTCTTTGCTTTGTGGGAGGGGCCAGTGACCTTCGCTTTTCTACAGTTTGCTTTCCACATATGTAAAACAGGGATTATAAAGATAATCCCTTCCGTGTTGTGAGTGAAATGAGAGAATACACAGTTAGGTGCCTAGCACAGTGCCTGGGACATATCAGGCATGCAATAAATGTCAGTGTTTGGTTTTATTTTTTTTTTTCTGTGTTTTAAAAAATCTTACTAGGTCTGAATATGATCTTAGGAAATTATTAAACCTCCTTTTTTTTTCATTGGTAAAATGGGGATACTAATACTGTACTTGGTCCTCGGGGGAGATGGAGAGCAAAATGAGATGCCATACTTAAAGAGTCCAGAAGCCCAGATCATAGTAGATGCTTTCTCTCTTAGTGTCCCCTCCTCACTTGTCTCCATTCTGTTGCACACAGATGGAGTGGAAGGAGGGTGTCTGGTAGGTTTTACCCACTATGAGCTAGAATACTGAGTCCTGACAATTACTGCACAGCGGGGCTGTCTGATCCTCCTCTTCCTCCTCCTGCTGGCTCTCTGGTCTTAGCCCTTGAACCAGCTGGGACGGGATATCCACAAGGGGCTCCGGCCTTTGCACATCCATTCTTTCCTCCCCTGAGTAATCCTATTTGTTTCTTCTCTAAGCCCCTTTCTTAAGCCCAGTCTTTTTTTTTTTTAATTAAATCATAGCTGTGTACATTAATGCAATCATGGGGTACAATGTGCTGGTTTTACATATAATTTGAAATGTTTTCATCAAACAGGTTAACATAGCCGTCATGGCATTTTCTTAGTTATTGTGTTTAGACATTTATATTCTACACCTAGTGAATTTCACGTGTACCCTTGTAAGATGCACCATAGGTGTGGTCCCACCACTTACCCTCCCTCTACCAATCCACCTCCCTCCCCGCCTTCTCCCCTTTCCACCTTCTTCTTGGGCTATAATTGGGTTATAGTTTCAGTGTGTCACTTTCTGGTCTAAGAAAACCAACCGTTCCTCTCTGTTTATTGTCTCAGCACCCAAATCTCCCTGGACATCCGGTCTCATTCCCATCCATTCCCACTCACATGTGGGTCCTCTTGGCCACACTCACTGGCTTATATCGCACCCCAGGTCAGGATCTCTCCTGCACTGTACCCCTGTGCTTGGCACAGCCCCTCTATGTGTCACCATCTGTGCCTGTCAGTTAATATCCACACCCATGGGTCCCAGGGCTGGCCACTCCTCCACCCAGGGCCCCTGCCTCAGCTGCAGGGGCTTCAGTGCAGTGCTGGTTCTGCACTGCCCTCTCCCCCCCCCCCCCGTGGCACCTTGAGAGCAGGGTGGGGGTGCAGGGGGCTCATTTCACTCTCTTTCACCACGCATCCTAGCATCCTAGGAGTGCAGACTGGGTGCTCTGGCGATGGTGTGCACTGGCCAGTGGGAGCCTGGGCCTGGAAGGAGAGTTCATCATTGGAGTTATTCCTTGGTGCTGTCTGTGGCAGGGGTGTGTTGGGGTGGGGGGTGGTTAATGAGAGACACTGAGGGGATTTCCAGGCAAGCTGTGGGCACCGCCTTTCTGGAAACAGCCCCACCACCTCTGCCAGCCCGCCCTCCCCCTCTCCAGGAGACAGGTGCACAGTCTCTTCCTTCCCCCCTCCATGGCAGTGACTTCTTTCTTCATTTGTTCGTTCCTTCAGTCATTCATTCACTTGTGTAACGGATATTTATTAGATACCTACTGTTTGCTGGGCCTGCTCCAGGCAGAGAACAGGAGCTGAACAAAACAGGTGGATGCTGTCCTCACGGAGCTTGCTTTCCAGTAGGGTCTGGACAGGTGACACAGAGCGAGAAATGACAAGTAAATTGTCTTGTGTGTCACCAGGTGAAAGTGTTGGGGAAAAAAAAAACCAGGCAGGGAAAGCAGCTTACGTGTGTAGGCCTGGGAGAGGGTGGAAGGCAGGTGATAGTGTGTAGAAATTGTGACAATGTATAGACTAGAAAAGGTGGCCTTGGAGCAGAGTTGAGGAGGTGACGGAGGGAGCTGTGGGGCATTTGGGGAGAGCCTGTGGGGTGAAGGGTGTGGGGGAGGCCAGGCCCATGGCAGGAGCCATTCATTAGTGGTGCATCTGAGAACAAGGGCAGGTGTGGGAGCAAATGGGGAGCTTGGCACCAGGGGAATGACCAGAGTGACCCACAGACCAGGTAGAGCCAGAGCCTTGGGCCTGCCTTTGAAGGGAGCCAGGAGCCCTGGCGGGACATGGTACAAATGTGCTGTGAGCCAACTTGCTGTTAGAAAGCCCCCTTTGCTGGGGCTGGGGTGGGAGCTGAGAGGAACAGGATGGCTCATGGGTGGAGGGCATTGAATGTGTCTGTTTCTCTTCTGTCCAATCAACACACGTGATCATAGAATGACATTTTTTTTTTTTTTTTTATTGAATGGTAACTGTGTACATATAGAATGACATTTTTGATGGTGGTGATGAGCTGAAAAGCCATGAAGCCATATCTCAGGGACTGATTCTTAGCTGCTGTGACTGCCAGACTTAGGGTAGCCTTTTGCATCAGGATGGTGGTGTCATTCAAGGCTCACTCTCCTTTCCCTACCTCTTGGGAGCTGCCAGGGGTCACAATGGAAGGTGTAAGTCTAGCAGCCAAAGAGAGAAATGACAGAAAAAACAAGGAGAGTGGGGAAAATGGATAGCATGGGAGGGAGGGGACCAAATGCCTCTGTCCTGTCAATGGTGTTAGGGCAGTGATGGTGCAGGCTTGTTCTCAAGGGGCACCTGATGGTGACGTTATAATGCCGGGGAGCAGCTAACACTGCCCGAGAGTGCCCTTCAGGGCGTCCCGAGGCTCTCTGGGAGCTCTCTGTTGTCTTGCAGCCTCCTTGCCTTCCTCTCACCTTCCTCCTCCATCCAGGAGAGTACAGCTTGGCAAATGCAGCAAGGAGTAGGTCCCTGTCATCCCTCCTTTGTTTTTCTTGTCCTGCAGCTGCAGGGGTTATTGAGGTGGGGTGGGCCACCCCCAGTGCTCAGATCTGAAAGGCAACATGCCTTTCCTAGGAGGCGCCCACGAGGCCCTGGCCTTAGCTGGTTGTCAGCAGCAAACATCCCGTGGTTGCACATGGCCCCCAAACTGAGCCTATGGAGGAACGAATGCCCTGTGCTCTTCTTTGGGGGACTTCTCCATCTGTTGCCCACACATGTGGTGGACAGCTAGCTGAGGGCCCCCTTCTTCCTGCTGGAAATGCTGGGGGAAGGAGAGGGCGGTGGGAGGGCTGGAGTCTTTCCCTGTGTGTTTCTCCCAGGGCTGAGTGTGCTTTTCTGAATGATCCTACCAATCTCCGGGGCGATAGCTCTGTTGCTGAGGACCCTTCCCCGCTTAGTGCTTTGCATCCTTGCGTCCTTTTTCTTCCAGACCAATGGCCCAGGGAGTAAGGCCACAAGATGGCAGCCCAATGGCCAGGTCCCTAGAGCAGCAGTTGCAAGAGCATTGCTGCCTCGTATGGATTTTCCTTGCAAAGAACAGTCATATTCACTACCTCCTAGCCCCACAGGCTCCCATGTGAGATCCCTGGGGGGGGGAAGGACTATTTTTAGAGTTGAATGATCTGATCCCTGGGAGGGCACACTCCCTCCTTGGGTCTGTGGTCGTCGTGTGTGTGTGTGTGTGTGTGGCCGGCAGGGGAGAGGTGCTGTGGCTGGGATGATGATTTTTGCTGTAACCATAATTGAGAGTGAAACCCGGGGCTTTGGGAGAAAGAAGCAAGTCCCAGTTCTGAGAGGCGGCAGGCGGGTGGCGGGGATGAGCTCACCCGGGCCGAGAGCCATCCAGAGGACTCGCAGACGGAACTTCCCCTCAGGGTCCAACTGTGAGTCACCGTGGTTCGTGTCCCTGCAGCGGGCCTCATCCCCAGGCCTCCCACTTCACCCTGGGACATCGTGGTCACTGGTCAGGCCTAATGACTCACCGGGTCTCTTGAGCCAGGTCTGGGGTGGAGTCTCGCTCCTTCTGGCCTCTGGACCCTTGGTGCTACAGAAGCAGCTTGGCTGGCCGCTCTTATGTGCAAGACGTGTGTCCCCGGGAAAGCCCCTCTCTCCCTCTGCAGAGGTCAGGAAGAAGCCACAGCTGCAGCGAGCAGATTTTAAAATGCAGCTCGGAAAGTCCGGGGGCTCTTCGGAGGTGAGGCAGTTTTCTGAGCCCCGGGGTGAGTTTGGCTGTGATACCTGAGAGACAGGGGACGATGTAACCACAGCTCGTCCCGCTGAGACAAGCAGAGTTCACCCAAAAGGCCAACGGCTGGCAGAGTGTCAGATTCCCCACCACACCCAGGGCTCAGCCTCTGCCGTCGTTTCTCCTCCTTGGTTTTCATCTTCTAAAGAAAGAAATGGTGTCATCTCCTCTCAGCCTGCCAGTCTCACACCTGCCCGGAGCCCCTGGCAGTGAGACACACAGGGCTGTCCGACCTGCTGTCATCTGTGTTGATTATCTGTTTTAGAAACCAGGTAGCAAGAGGGACTTTCTGAAGCTTAAAAAAAAAAAAAAAAGTAAATCCCCAATCTATTTCAAGGAGATTTTTTTTTTTTTTTTTGGCAGTTTTTGGCCAGGGCTGGGTTTGAAACCACCACCTCCGGCATATGGGGCCAGTGCCCTACTCCTTTGAGCCACAGGCACTGCCCGTCAAGGAGATTTTTTTAACCCTCTTTTTATTTTTTTTTCAAATTTTCATGTTTTTTTCTTTCTTACACTTTCTTTTTAATTAAAGAAACAAAAATAATATATAAGAGAGGCCATCTGAAAGTGGGGAAGAAGGATTACCTAAAAATGTACGTGAGTTTTTTTCCCTCGGATGACATTTGCTTGAAATTTGTTCAGGAGAGAGTTCACCAGAGCCATCTGAGCTTGGGTGACCAGAGCCTCGGAGGCGGTGGCCTGTCACACCTCCCACCTGACACCCACAGTAGCGAAGCATATTGACAGACGCTGAACCTAGTTTACCTGCCTTCAGCTTCTGTCCTTCCTAAGGTGACGAAGCTGATGTATTACACTGCAGTGTTGTCCTTTGGCCCACCAGTTCTGGAACTTTCCATTTCTAGTGTTTTGGGTTTAGGAAGGTATGGGGGCAATGTTTAGGGTAAAGGTCAAAGGTAGGGTGGGCTGAACCAGGCCCCGGGCATGGGTGCCCACCTGTCAAGCCCTGTCTCTCTCAGACAACTGGCCAGACACCTTTTAGACAGTGAGGTGGCCGCCCCATTGAGAGTGGGCGGGGATGTAGGCAGAGACCGGGTCACCTACAGGGATGCCATTTGACCTAGGCCATGAGGGTCAGCTCCCAGGGCGCTGCTGACCTAGAAAGTAGGTAGGTCTAAGGTATGGACATGAATATCCACCAGCCAAGGTGTGAGAATCTGTGTGAAAGGGTCAGCCTCCGGGTGACTCAGTCTGCTAGCAAACTATAAAGGGAAGTGACTCACGTCCAACCCTGAGCAAGAACTCCTCAGGCGAGGCTGCCAGCACCTGTCTGGGACGCGGTTAGTTATTAACGCTGCCAGTCAGAGTGTCATGGGAACCAGTGCTGGCCTCGCTGCCTGCAGGCCGTCTACTCCCCTCTCAGGGCTCCTCTCTGCCTGGCCCCGAGAGCAGAAGAGCTTCCTGAGCCCTCTGCTGTGCAGTGTCTCCCTAGCGGCCCCTCGAGGGTGCATATTCCTCAGAGGGTGCAAAGAAAGGGGTTGGCGAGGGAGAACCATGTCCACTTTTTGGGATCCTGTTAGAAGATGAGGTCTGAGGAGCCATTGGAGTCCAAGCCTTCCAGGAGGGGTGGGCGGTAGCTGGGCTGGCCGGGCCTGCTTGGCCTTTTGCTCCCCGCCCTGCAGGTGCCACCTCCAGAGTTCTGGCTCCTGTGGCTCAGTCAGCTCAGCAGTGAATGTCCTGTAAGGGGTGAAGGTTGTGTGGGTCCAGGGGCTCCACCAAAGAGAAATTCAGTCGCCTCCCATGGAGGCCCTGGACCTGAGGATCGTTAACTTTGTTACTGCACCTGCTGAACCCACCAAGAAAAGCAGAGAAGGCCGAGGGGCCCTGCCTCTGGCCCCAGACCAGAGGGAGTGCTCTCGTTCCCTTCTGCCTTCCCAACCACTTCCCGGCTGCTTAGTCAGACACAGGGCCTCACGCTGAGGACCTGTGCTGGGCCCTAATGGGGACGGCTCCCACTTGAGAGTTGAGCTGGGACTTCAGATCAGCTTTTCCTGCCCCTTCCTTCCTCCATGACTGGAAAAGTACAGAATGGGCAGCTTCTCCTCTCAGATCCCCAAAGGCATGTTTTATGGCTCCTGGGGGAGGCCCAGCCTGGGCACAAGCTCTGCCCGCTGCCAGAGCCCTGCCCTGCCAACTTCCAAACTGTCAAGAGGACAACAAAGCAGAAAGAGCTGGGGGTTTTAGCTCATCAGGCTCCCGAGTGTCCAAAAAGGAAGCCCAGGGCCCAGGGGGAAGAGATTCCCTTGGGGTTTGTCACCACCCGTGTGAAGCCCTCAGGTGCTGGTGGACAGCACAGAGGAAGTAGGGGACACCTTGCCCTGCCTTGTCTGTAGAAGCAATTGGGACAGATGCTCCCTGGGTGGCCCTGAGCAAGTCACAGAACTGCCCCAGCAGAGTTTCCCCATCTGTAAAGTGGGAATAATAACAACACCTGTCCTGCTTACTCGGCAGGGTTTGTGTGAGGCCAGCTGAGATCACTGAGCATGTGACAAGGTTTTGGGAGTGGATATGGGCCACCCAGATTGGGGTGGAGGCACTGGGTGCTTACAGTGATTAGCAGCACAACAAGGCCTGAGGTCTGTGCTCCCCTGGGAGGTGGCTTTACAGGCACCCACCTGTAGCTTAAGAGCTTCATGCGCCTCCCACAACTGATAATTCACCAGCCTGGTGGGTGTGCTTTGTCTGGGCTCCGGTGGGGGGGGGTGGGGACAGACAGCCTGCCCTTGACTACTGCACGGAGAGTGTTCTCTGCCTTCCTTTCTTAGTGGTTTGGGCAGGTGCAGTAACAGATCCTAGGACCCTATCTCTTGAGGGACCCTCCAACCCCCACCCCCCCCATGGAAACTTTGCTGGTGCTGAGTCCCTCTCTTAGTTTGCACAATCATTGGGTGCTGATGCAGGTGTCTTCTGCCCTGGGGTTTGTCCTGGTTTGTCACCCTCTTGCTATCAAAGAAAAGAGAGGCATGTAGAAGAATGATATTTTACCCCATATTGAGGTCTGCCAAGGCAGTGTTCTATATCATTGGATGTACACGTCATCTAAGACCTGGCATTTCCTTTGTCACGGTTTATTTTGCCTTGTAGAGTTTCATGCATTTGTTGAAGGGATGAAAGTTGAGATTTAAGGCAGCATTCCCAGTGGGGCAATAAGTATCTGCTTAGTGCCTTTCCAGTGCCCAGCACTGTGCTAAGGGATTTAGGTACAATCTTTGCTCTCATAAAATCAAATTCTTTTTGACCCCCTAATTCCATCTCCCATACAGAGCTGCAGAATTCTTTAAGTCTTTCCAGGTACATGCTTTCTGCTTGAACACTTTGATGATGGGGAGTTTTCTCTCTCCTGAGGCCGCCCACTCTAACATTGGTAGCTCCAGTTTGTGGGATGTGCACACACTTAAAGAGTCTCCATCTGCTTATGGATACCTCCATCTGTAGGTCCCAGGCTGTGAACAGGGCATGGGAGGAATGGCACTGTGGCTGAATTGTCTGGTACAGACTAGACAGAGATTGACCCCAAGGATGTGGAAGAATCAAAGAAGACCTTGTGGCATTATTGAGACTTGGAGAAAAAATAATGGACCAGAGGAAGGGGAAGGGAGAGAAAAGAGCTGGAGGCTCTCTGAAGTAGTTTGAGCACTACCCTCCCAAAGTTCATTTTCGCCTAGAACCTCAGAAGATGACCGCCCTTGGAAATAGGTAGGGCCTTTGTATACATAGTTAGTGAATGATCTCTAGATAAAGTCATCCTGGATTCAGGCCCTAAATGCAATGACAAGTCCTCAGAAGAGAAGAGAAGGGGACAGGGAGAAGGAGCTGCGAGGGAGGATGTAGAGATTGGGGTGGATGTGGAGGTTGGCATGTCTGCAAGCCAAGGAGCACCAGGGACTGCTGGAGAAGCTGGGGGAGAGGCAGAGGACAGATTCTCTCCAGAGCCTCTGGAAGGAGCCAGCTCTGCCCATTCCTTGATTTTGGTCTTCTGGCTTCCTAAACTGTGAGAAAGTAAATTCCTCTTGTTTTAAGGAGGAAATTTGCTACGGTAGCCTTAGGAAACTGGTACACAACCCAACGATAAGGAACGGATAAAGGTAGGGAGGCAAAAAGAGCCATGTTAAGGTCTCAAAATAAACTTGAGGTAGGAGGGCAGAGGGATCAACTAGTTCATTTGTTAGGAAGGAGGGTGTGCAGTTCAGAGGCCCCCTGATGCCAAGATGTGAGGTGTGTGTAGAGAAGAACTTTTTGCCAGGACCCTACGTGGGTCTTCAGAGCCCAGCAAGGTGCCAGCCCTGGATCGCTCTCTCTCTCTCTCTCTCTCTGTTTTTCCTCTCTCTACATTTCCACCTGTTCCTGCTTCTCTATTAATAGGAAAGGGTCAAACCATCCTTAACCACTCATACCACCCTGCAAATACATATATGTATGTGACTTAGACAATGACAGAATTATGAGATGTTTAGCACTAGAAAAATTTATAAAATCAAGGGAAATATTTAAGAATCATATTCAGTTATATGATGTTAATCTTTTTCATTAATACAATGTTAGTATTTTACTATTGAGTAATAGATCAATATTTTCATGGCTGTTTAGTATTTTATTATAGGACTATGACATAGTTATGTTTGCGTAATTCTTTGATGTTTCTTTGCTTTCTTTTCTCTCTCTCTCTCTTCTTTGGCTGTGAGATAAGGCTGTAATGACAATCTTGTGGAAAGAACTTTATTCACGCATGTGCTAATTTCCTGGGGATGCCGTAACATATTAGGACAAATCAGGTGGGTGAGAGCAACATAACTTTTTTTCTCTTTACAGTTATGGAGGCCTGAAGTTTGAAATGAAACTTCTGGGGCTCAAATCAAGTCATCAGCAAGGGAAAATCACTCCTTGCTTCTGGTGGCTGCTGGTGTTCCTTGGCTTGTGGCCACGTCAATCCAGTCTTTGCTCTTGTGGTCAATCAGTAGTCACATCTTTAGTAGTCAAATCTCCCTCTGCCTCATTTTTATAAGGACACTTGTGATTAGGTTTAGGGCCCACCTATATAATCCAGAACAGTCTCCCCCATCTCAAGAACTTTGACTTAATCCCATTGTAAGGCAACATTCATACATTGCAGGGATTAGAACGTGGCTATCTTTGGGAAGGAGGAGGGGAGCAAGGATGTGATATCTTTATTCAGTTTTTTATTATATCCATGACTATTTTCTCAAAATAAATTCCTAAAAGTGGACATAGAGGGTAAAAGAGCAATACCCCCATTGCCTGTAAGTGTTCAGTGGCTTGAACTCATGTTTTTTAATTCCTGTCCCTTTAAGAACATTTCCTACTTCTCTTGGGAGTCAGATTGGATTTGGGGGAGGCGGGGCATAGATCAAAATCCCTATTACAGGAATCATTTAAAGTTAGCCTCTAGGAAGCTTGGGGCTAATGAGATAATTCCCATTAGTAGAGGAAGGAAATGAAGGTGGCCTGACATCCTTCTGTCTCTAATTTATATGATTCACTGAAACCTCCCCCTCTTCCCCCTCCCTACCCTCTCCTCCGGCTGCCCCTTTGAATTCTGGTCCCACTGTCCACCCGCCTTCTGCCAGCCTGGGCTCCGGTTTCCAGCAAGTCCCAGCATGCCGAGGAACCTGGGAAGGTTGCCTTCCACTGAGAATCTGTTCTTTGCCTCCTTCTTGGCTTTTCCCAGAGCCTCGCCCAGCTCCCCACCCCCCCCACCCAGCCCCAGCAGGATGAGGACTGGTGCCCATAGACCAGAGGAGAGGCAAATGCTCCCAGCAGAACCACAGGCGGGCATGAAGGGACCCAGAGGCCAAAGCTGCTTTGCTCCCCCCACCCCTACCCCTTGTTTTTTTAGGAGGAAGGGAAAGAAAGGAAAATAAAAACACAAGAGAACAAGCACGAGATCACTGACTTTCGGTTTGCTCCGTTGCCCACACTTCTGGTCAACGTTCTCTGTGAACACAAAAATCCAGTTTGGGTCTTTAATTAGAAAAGTGTGAAGTAACCCAAACTTGAGGGTTTTTGAAGTTCAGATGGAACCCCTGGAAACGTATCTGGAGGCTGGAAAGAGGGAGGAGAGCAGAGAGCACCAGCCCATCGATGGATGTCGCCGGTTTCGTGTATGGGACACCCGCCCCCTCCTCCCACACCTGCTGGGGGCAAGTTTACTCCCCCACCCCCATCCTGAGAAGGGTCCCTGCACGTAGAGGAGACGTGGCTCTCCCTCGCCACTGGTTTTTGTCTTTTCTTCCTCTCGCCCTCCCAGAGGGAGGCCATATGGTGGAGTCTTCCGAGTCAGGGCCCAGGGCCAGCGCAGCTCCAGCCCCGGGGACAGTCCAGCAGCCCTGATGCGCCGTGTGGGTGGCCTGTTCTGTGAACTTGCTGCCTGACCTCCCCACGCCTCTGAGAGCCCAGCTGCAGCCTTGGGTAGCAGCCTGGCCCTGTTGTGACGGGAGGGCGCCAGGGTACAGCTCCCCACCTCACTTTGGCGCAGGCACCACAAGCCATCCAGGCCATGCTGGGCCAGGACCAGGCAGACCAGAGACCCCCCAGGCATCGTTTCCAGTTGAGCTGCTTGTCCTGACTGTAGTGTCTCTCACGAGAGTGAGACCGAGACGAACAAACCAGGGTTCAAGGGAGAAAGCACAGACATTGGAAGGATGAAAGATGGCAATGGAGAGAGAGAGATGGGAGTTGGATATCTGCATACTGCAGCTTTAAATCAGAGCCAAGCTCAAGTCTGGATCAGCCTTTGCTCTTTTGGAATAAAGCTCTTCTCAGTGGCTGAGCTGAATTGTTCACGGTGGGGACTTCTTAAGCCCCTTGCTCACAAGTCCTGGCTTTGTCACCCCCTCCCTGATGTGGGCACAAATTCTCAGAACTTTTAGGGAATATGGAAGGAGAAAAAAATCAGGGTAAATCCAGATGCCAAAAGCAACTTTACTGATTAAAAAAAGGAGGACAAGAAAGAAGAAGGGAAGATGGATCTGGACTTTTTGCACATCTCTTAGGTATGGTCTATACCAGGAAAACACCAGGGAGATGACTTAATGTCCTTCCTTCTTTGGAAATGTGCTGTTTGTATTTTTTTTTTTTTTAATAGAGTAATAAGGACAAACACTGCTTACTGACTCTGTAGGACTTAACTCAGTCCTCCAGCAACTCTGTGCTGGAGCAGACACCACTGTTGCTCTTGCCTTACACGTGGCTTAAAGAACATTGAGGTGACTGGCCCAGGATCCTGCCACCAGTCCGAGGCTGACCCTGAAGGCTGAGCCCTGATCTGACTCCATGTCATTAAGCTGTGATATCCCCATGAGAAGAGCCACCTGCAGCGTTTTCCCGTTGGTGGGAATGAACGTCGTGGCTCGAGGTACCTATTTGTGAGATGACAGCTTTTGTTACTAGTGATCCTTCTGTTCATTTGTCCCCTCATTCATTCCCTCCTGTGGCTCATCAGTGTCAGGCAGTGAGTGTGGTACCCTCAAGACTGCATCTGACGGGTGACAGACCTACACCACGGAGCTGAGACATAGCAGGAGAGAAGCCTGCCAGCACCCACAGTTTGAGGACCGTTCTCCCTCTCTCCCTCATCAACGGACAGTCCTTCTTGATGACCCAGATCCAAACAACTCAAGGTCCTAGAGTGTCCTCACTGCAGACTGGCCGCTGGCTGTCAAATGTCTGGGTAGATAGAAGAGGCCAACAGGGGACTTCGGGGCACAGGTGAGGGGAACCTGGCCATGTATTCCTCCCGAGAAGAGTGTAATACATGACTCTCTCCAATGTCATTGCTGGTGTGATTCACAAAGGGGAGGCCATTCCTGCCTGGTCTCAAAGTGGCTGTCTTTCCCTGTCTTGTGTCCCCTGCTATAGCAGGGTCAGGGCAGTCCAGCCCCCCACTTGCTGTTGTTAAATGGGCCATCCAAAGAGAGGAGAGGAAAGACCTTGTGATCGGCTGCCGGGTGGCCCTCAGGGACATATTGCATGATAAGAAGAGGACAGAAGGGATCTGGGACTAGGATAGTTATTATCTTTAAAGTCCATCTTTAGGAACAGTCCGCCAGGGCTAAACAAGGGACCCAGGTCTGTGGGGTCGGGAGGGTCTTTGATCTGCCTATAAGTTACTGCTTTTCAATGGAGAACCGCAAAGCAGCCCCGCCCAGGGCCTCGGAGATAACAGGCCGGTGCAATCACAAACGGCCGGCCTCTTGATAACGCCGGGTTTCATTGAGGTCTGGAGTTTGCCCAATGGGAACACATCCGGCAAGCATCAAAGGGAGCAGGCGTCACCCTGTGCAAAGAATCGCGGGCCTTCAGGTGTGTGCGTGTTGGGAAGGGTGCGTGTGTGGCTGTGTGTGCACAAGCCGGCCGGTTGGCAATTACCCTCCTGCAGAGCAGAGGCCACCAGCCCCAGAGAGGCCTTCACAAGTCGTGAACTTCACTCTCATTCTGGCTGGTCTGGTCCAGCTCCTAAGGTGTCCTTGCCTATGGTAATTTAACATCTTAGGTAGAAGGGTTACCCCTGTGTCATTTTGTCCCTTACTCTATGTCCCAAAGGCAGCTGATATAAAAAGTTTAATGGAGAGGAGAAGTGAGCACGCAGAGAAGGCAAAACCCAAAAGCTCATTGTCGGGGAATCCCAGACGTTTGCCTTTGCAGTCTTTTGAAGGTTTTTCCATGGCATATAGAGGGTCCTCAAACTTTTTAAACAGTGGGCCAGTTCACTGTCCCTCAGACTGTTGGAGGGCTGGACTGCGGGTCCTGGGACGAGTCAGCTGCTAAGCAGGACAGGCAGTGGCAGCAAAAATACCCAGCAGGCTGGATAAATGTCCTCAGCAGGCCACATGTGGCCTGCTGACCACAGTTTGAGGACGCCTGGCATAGAATAAACTTACCCGGAATAGTGGAAGAATCGAGATGTTAGGGACGGTGGAATGATGTTGGGCGGGGGGGGTGCATCCTTTTGTAATGGAAGAGTTAATGGATGAACTGATTGAAGCGTGGTGTGGGGGATGTCATCTCCCCACAGACCACCCCTCAGGCTGGGCCTGTGAGCTGCCTCATATTTTATCTGGGCTGTACATCACATATTGGCCTCTGGAGACCAGCGCTGAGAAGCACCATGATACAAACAGAACATCTGGAAGCATTCTAAGGTTTATTTTTTAACACATTTGCAAAAGTCAGGACATTTGCACACAAGGTTTACAGGCTGGAGGGAACCCAGGGATCTGAGTCAAGTGGGAGATGTATTTTGACTTTGTTGTTGGGGGGCTGCTTAGGACGAGGAAAGGAGGGTGGGAGCATTGCAAACAGCCGGTGCCAGCAATAAGGTCCTCTATTCCTTGGACTCACTTGTCGCAAATGATCATCTGTTAGAAGTCCCCAGGAACAGAAAAGGGACCTAAAATGGGCCCTGGATCCCTTGTCTCTTTAGCACTCCTGGTAGGGGGTGACTGCATTTCTTCTTTGTCCCAGTCAGCTTAAATGGACGGAGAAAATGGAAGGAAAATCCCTTGGGAGTCCCTTGGGGAAGGATGGGCATGCCGGCGGGTTCCATCCCTGAGAGCCTGGGGGAAACTTGGGGAGTTGGCTTTTTCTATCTGCTTTATACACTTACTTACACCTGTTCCCTTATCTTTCCTTCTGGGCTAGCCAGGTGGGGCTGCTGAAGTAGGAGGGGCACAGAGACGTCATTTCATCCCGGTGCTGCAGTGACTTGGCCCATCTAAGACCTCAGAGCCTGTCTGCTTCCTCCTCTTCCTCCCCCTTCTCTTTCTTCTCCTCTCCTTTTCTCTACTCCCCACGTCGCCCCCTAATGGCATCCCGGACTTAATGATTCGGGCCAAGGGAAACAAGGAGAGGCATGGCTCAGCCTTTTAACAGGGCAGGCAGGGAATAAGGAAGGAAGAAGAATTCATGCAGGATTTCATCTTTCCTTTTCAAGAGTCGGGGCGTCAGCTTCTTCATCTCTCCCTCATTCATTGTCAACTGATTTCGCATTTAATCATTTCTTCTTCTTCATTCCACCTCGATGATGGACCCGTTGCCAAGCTTATTTTCAAGACTACATTAAATATATATGGAATGTCTACTTTTCGGAGGGTATCTTTGTGGGAGGATCCTTGTTTCTGTTGCCGTAGAGTTTACCAATAAGGAAGAGAGCTTATTCTCCTCATCCCTAAATAGGTCCCATGGTCGTATTGCTGCTTTTGTTGAGATGGTTCTTTTTCTTGTTGTTTTTGGCTTTTAAGAAACAGTGTATTATTCTGTCATGCAGGCTAGAGTGTAGATCCCAGCTCACTGGAGCTTTGTGCTCCGGGGCTGGAGTGGCCCTCCCACCTTAGCCTCCCGAGTAGCTGGGACTGCAGGTGCACGCTTCATGCCAGCTAATTGTTTTGGTTTTTATTTTTTGTAGAGATGGAGTTTTGCTGTGTTGCCCAGGCTGCTTTTGGACTCCTGGGCTCAAATGATCCTTCCTGGCTCAGCTTCTCCAAGTGCTGGGATTACAGGTGTGAGCCACCACGCCCGGCCGAGACGGTTCTTTTTGATGGGTGAGCTAATGTTTATCATGCCTCATGGGAGCTGGCTTCTTGTGTGCCGTGTTTATTAGGGGAGGAAACTGAGGCTTTGTGTGGTTATTCATGTGAGAGACGACACAGTGTCCACCCTGTTCTTATGGGAAATGTGCTGACACAGCTGCCAGGAATTTCACCCCATCTAGTCACTCATCGGGCAGGTTCCAAGGTGGTTTCAAGTCTACCCCAGTGACTCTGACTGCGTTTTCTGCTTGGGAACCTCTCGTGTCCTTCCCATAATCGGGAGTCAGTGCCTTCCTCCAGTTCAAAGCACACAGTTTCCCTTCAGAGCTCGCTGGTCCCCTGTAGCGGTTCTTAATTTTGGCTGCGTGCAGGACTCACCTGGGAGCTTCCCTTGCTGCCTCAGCCTGCCCTCACTGATCTGGATTTAGCCAGGCTGGGGCGAGGCCGAGGCATTGGAATTTTGAAAAGCTTCCCAGGTGATTCTGATGTGCAGCCAAGGTCAAGAAAGAGCCACTCCTCTGGGGAAGTGTTTCTCAACCAGGGACAGTGTTGCCCCTCCCCCCACCCTGGACGGATGACAATTCCTGAGACATTTCTGATTGTCACAACTTGGGCATGCATGGGTGGTGGTGCTCTGGCATCAACCTAGTGGCAGAGGCCAGAGGATGATGCTGAACATCTCATAATACACAGGACAGCCCCCTACAGCTAAGAGTTACCCTGCCCCAAATGTGCCCAACTGAGAAATCTTGCCCTCGACGAGTGGTTCGCACACTTGAGTGTGCATTGGAGTCACTGGGCTCTGCTCTCAGAGGCTTTGATTCAGAAGAATTTGCATTCCTAACCAGTTCCCAGGTGATGCTAAAGCTGCTTGTCCAGTGCGTGTGGAGAACCGTTGTCCGAGAGTGGCTCTGAATCCTACTTGCCTAGACTGCGCTCCTTCCAGCACCTTTTGAACAGGCTTCCTAGAATTCCTGCTATACTTCAGCTTATGTTTCATTGGTCAGATTTTAGTCACATGGCCCTATAACAACTGCAAGGGAGGCTGGGAAATGTAGGTAGTCTTTTTACTCTGGGTTGCAATGTGCCAGCTCCAAGTTAGAGTTCTGTTGCTACGTAGAAAGGGTATAATTAGATGTTGAGGTGTACTATGACCAGCCTAGTTCCATATATGCATGCCTGACCTTTCCTAAGGGTTATTGTTTTGGGGGTATCCACCATGGAACTAGCTGCTTTTCATGTATTATCTCATTTAACCCCAAGAGCTTTGCAAGGTAGATGATAAAATGCTATGACAAAACTGAGGCTTTCAGAGATTAAACCACCTGCTCGTGGTACAGTTGGAAGATGGTGTAATTTAACAGCCCACTTCGAAGCCTGGGCTGATCCCCGCCTTGCTTGCTCTCAGAGACCTGCACTTCTCCTACTGAGCATGCAGGGTGTTGGTCAGAACTCTCTGAGCCACATTCTGGATCCCAGTGCTTTTGACCAGCTCTACCCCATTGTGAACCTCTACTGTGATACTTCCGAAACCCGTGGGGGGAATACGGGTACAGTACTGACACGATCACTTTTTTATTCCTGCTGTGATAAATGACCACGGACTTTTAAACAACACATATTTAATCTTTTATATTTCTAGAGAGTGGTTTCAAGTGGGCTAAAGTCAAGGCATCTACAGGGCTGGTACCTCCTAGACGCTTTAGGGGAGGATCCATTCCCTTTGACCCCTTCCTTCAATCCTTCCACCCTCTCGCACCTCCCACTGCCGCTGTCCTCAGATCTCCCTCTGCTGTGCTCTTTTAGGGATCACGTGTAAGGTGCTCCCCCCCCCACATAAGCCAGGATAATCTCTGCATTGCCAGATCCTTGACTTAATCACATCTGCACAGGCCCTTTTGCTGTATAAAGTGGCATTCGCAGGTTGTGGGCATCAGGCCATGGCTACCTTTGGGGGCTGTTCTGCAACCCAGCTCAGGAGTCCTCTTGCTACTACTGTTGCTCCATTGCTCGCCCCCACTTTCTTCCGGGGGCTGTTCTGGACACAGAGTGTGCCTGTAGTTTCGTTCTGTCTGGGGGTTTTAACTGGGCAGAGGCAAGGTCCGCAGGCAGGGCTGTGTGTTGCTGGAGGGTTTGTCTAATCAAGCACCCTGTGGCCATAGCAACAGGTATGGAAACATTCAAGTGGTAAGGGATTGGCAAGGGGGAGGTAGGGAGGGCTCCTGCCCTAGAAGTGGCTGTGTCATCTCGGCCAGGTGACTTAACCTGTGGACCACAGGGGAGCACACAAACAGCAGATATGCTAGTTCCGTAGCAGGCTTGGGTAAACCTGCTCTGTGACTCTATCAGATGGCTGGGTGCCTTCTAAGCTCTGTGCCTCCTGCCACCTTTCTGTGGGCTAAGGCAGGCGTGTGGTTAGCCCAATACAAAGGCTAGACCTGGAAGAGTGGGGTGTGGGGAGGGAAGGAGGGAAGGGGGAGAGCTAGGATCTGCCTGTGTCCCAGCCTCCTGCTCCTTCCCTGTGTGGGTGCCCTCATCCTCCCTATCCCTCTGGGTCTGCTGTGCTGGGGTGAGAGTCTGCGATGTTGTATGTTTTGCTTTTTATTTTACTTTGCAAATGCCTCGCAACATTCCCCTGTGTTTAATGTCCCACTGCCAAGTGCATACAGTTGCCTGGCAACAAGAAGGAAGTCCTAGTGTGATTCACCAGGCTGCTGCCAATTAATCTGCAAGTTGTGTGCATCTCCCAGGGGAAAAGGGTTCTCAAGGACCCTCCCAGAGAGAGCTCAGAGGGCTGCTGCCCAGGAGAGGAAAGGAAACCAGAGACCGTTTAGCAGAATTTTGGGTTTGTTTGGGATGTTTTCAGGTCCAAGTGAAAGGTGGGGCATGTCCAGAGGGCCTGGGCAACACCTGGGGTGGAAACTCCTGGTTTCCCTCTTCGCTACCGGTCCAAGGCTCCCCGGAGCACCTGAGCTCCTCTGCGTCTGCACACTGGCTGCCTTTATTGGATTTTTGTTTTTAAAATTTTGTAGGTAATTCTAAAATGAATGCTCACTCTCACTGTCTCCAACCATCTTCCGGGCCCTCGTTGTGACATTCCCTGGTCTTTGGTGCCCTTCTCTCTGGATATCACAGCCGTTGCACATGTCCCTGCTGGGGGCTCCAGTAAAGCCCACAGGAAGGAGAGCTCCAGGCACCAGGTCTGTGCAGAGACACAGGGGGCCTGTGGTGTCCAGAGCTACTGCTGTCCCCTGCATCCTGCTTACCTGTGTTGCCTCTGCTAAGGCCCCTGTCTGGTTGATTTCCACATCCCCAGCCTCTGATGCAGCATGGTGGTCATGGGCACGTGGATTTGTGCTGTGCTCATCCAGGTTAGCCCTTCACAATGTCTGCGAGAATTGGAGACCCAGAGCCAGCCTCCTTCACACGGCCCAGGCCGTCTATGTCTGTGAAATATAGATTCCTTCCTTGTCTTACTCAGTCTAATCAATTTTAAAATGAAGGACGTCCCTTGGGGGAATTTGGTGGTACTGAATACCCAGGAGAACCTCCATGGTGACCACCTCCCTACACTGACCACCCCCTTCAGTTGACCTAATTTTCACAGCCACATGAGCGTTTCAGTACAGTAGGCCACTTATGTCAACTACCTACATAGGTTGACCGGTGTGTGACAGTGCCTGGGGGGGCCAACTTACAGAGGTTCTACTATATTTGTTACTTGGAAATGGGGACTATATGGGTTGGAAGTGAGGAAAGTATAAATCCAAGTCTATCTTAATTTATTTGCTGTCAGCATGAGGGAAAGAGAAATATGTTTAACAGTGTCTTCCGTTTCCTCTGAAGAACCACTGTCTACCCTGATTAAGTTCCTAGTTAGTCGTTAAGGGAATTTTGAAAGCAAAGAGACGTTCAGGGCCTGATGTTCTATAGGGCACCTCTGTGCCTCAACTTTCCTATCTGCAAAGTGGGTGACCTGACACCTCCATGTTCCCTGCCCCTGTCTGACAGAAATAATAGTGGCCTGCTGACAAGCAGAATTTTCCATTTCCTCTGGAATGGTGTATTCAGTGGTATTTTTGAAATTCAGCCCTGGGTATAGTGGTAGGGAGATTTCTGGTGAAGATTCTATATACGAGAGGTCCTTGAGAGGTAGAAATAGGTTCTTTTTTCCCCCTTTATCTAAAATATTCCTTTTTGAACTATCTTTGACTCAGTAGCAAGAATACTGTGGACCAAAGACAGTAAGTAACGTGATGCTAGCCTCTGAAGACGTCTGCTGGAAAAGCAGAAGCCGGAGGGTCGGTGCTCACTCTTGTGCTGTGATTTGTTCCACAGGCCGGAAGGACCGACCAAGGGCTACTCCTCTGTCCTCATCCACGGTCCCCCCATGAAGGGTAGTCGAACTCACGTGTGCTACCAAGACCCCCGTGAAGGACCTGGCTGAGGCCAGGCTGTCTCTTGAAAGGCAAGAGCTCTGGATTCAACCAAGAATTCTTCTTTTGGAGAACAAAGAAACTTCTGGATCTGAGGAGACATTTGGGCATAAAGCAAGGACCTTCAGGGAGAGGTGTTGCTGGAGGACACTCACCATCCCAGACCTTGCCCTGCCTTCCTCTGCTGCTCCCCACTCATGAGTGACCCCTGACCCTGTCCCCAGCGCCCAGAGGCTTCCAATACCACTCCCTTTCTTGCTCCCCATGTCTGCTGTGCCTTTGGACTCGGCCGTTCTTGTTTGCCCCATTATCTTACAGCCGGATGCAGAGTGAATAGTTAACTACGCTTAGTTTCAAATGGGATCTTGGTTTCTGTTCCTGTTCCTTCTGAAGAGGCCGGTTTCCGCGTGTAACAAGCAGCCTCGGGAGGGTGTCTCTTCCCCTGCGTTTGGGATCTAGACCCCAGGTTCCAGAGTGAGGCATGGACCGTGCAGGAGCCCTCAGGCTCTCAGACCACAGGGCCTCCTGAGAAGGCCTCTGCTCGGAGCTGACGTGAAGGCTGGTGTTCTCCATGTTCTACTCCCTGGGGTCACACACAGGCGTCATCTGCAAGGGCACAAAGTGAATGTTGTTCATTCCCGCTGCCTTCAATGACACGGATGCCAGCTGTGAAGACCTCCTTCTCCCAAGTGGCAATCAGGGTCCAAGCCAGATTGTGCTGCTTCATGACAAGCTGGCCAGATGCCAGGGCTGGTGGTATTTGTTGAGGACGCCCTTCCCCTAGTGCGTGCTGGTGACATATACACGTGTACACCATAAACAGCCTGAGATTCCTTTTTACCCTGTGGTCACCACGTGCATGGTTAAAAACACTGCCTAAATGTCTGTCATGGGCCAACTTTGGCCAAAGTGCAGAGCCAAAGATGTTTTTGCTTTCTTACTTCCAAAGCAAATGGACAGCTTGCTTTTGTGAAAAGAAATAAAGCTTCCCTATGTTGATGTGTTTGTATGGCCATTTGGTGACTTCCTTGTCTTCTAAGGGGAGTGATGGGGTCTTTTTGGACGTCTGAGGCTCACAATGATTGAGGAGAGCCTCTTACAGATGTAGAATGCTGTTCACCTTCTTTCTTCCCTGACACGCAGTTACAGCCATGTGTTACTTGGATTCCTTCAGGCATCAAGGACAGAGATCCACTATGGCAGGTGTCCTCAAACTACGGTCCTCAGGCCACATGCAGCCTGCCTAGGACATTTATTCGGTCTGCCGGGTGTTTTTGCTGCCACTGCCTGTCCTGCTTAGCAGCCTACTCATCCTGGGGCCTGAAGTCCAGCCCTCCAACGGTCTGAGGGACAGTGAACTGACCCCCTGTTTAAAAAGTTTGAGGACCCCTGCAGTATGGCGTCATCACAGATGATGATTTATCGGCCAGTCACGGTGGAAGTGGGGTAGACAGGTAGCTGCCCAGCTAGGCCTTTCCAGAAGCCCAGGGTATTCAACATATCTAGAAGCTATAGCTGTTTTCCAGGGAGATCAAGAGCAATGAGCTTACGATTATCTTGATCCTTTGCTCAACAACAGGATCCACTGCCCCTGAGTCTAGTATTCTGCAGTTGGTGATAAGCTGAGAGTGATCAGTTCTTCCCACTTGCGCAAGACTAAGGTATTTCTCAGGATGAAGGACTTTCAGTGGTAAACCTAGGACAGTTGTGTGCAAGTTAGAGCACATGCTGACCGCAGCTATGGTGACCCTGTCTATGTTTCTAGGTTACCTGCTGTAGCCGACCAATGCTATCAGTTGGCTTGGCCAGTTTCTATTCCATCATGTCACTGGCCACCGGGCAGCCACAGATGGATGCCATCCACTGCTAACCAATGTAGTTGGTTCCAGGATGGCTAGCTTGCCCCATTCTGAGTGAACACCTGGATCTGGAGAACCAGCTGAGACAATGTCCTTCCGAGGGTGCTGTGGATGGTGGGTATGGCAGGCCGACATGTATCAGGGGTTCCTCTCCAGAGCAGTCCTACTAATGAAGGTGAAATTAAGCTCTCTCAGTAGAAACAGAACTCTTCATTAAAAAACAAAAGCTGACATAGCCACTAGGAACTGGGAGAAATATATTGCACCTGCGTGCGTGTGTGTGGGGGCACACTTGCTCACACACACACACACTGCAAGCCTCCAAACCTGCATCTTTGCCAGACAGAGACAAAGAGCTAAAATCTTGGGGATGGTGTTGTCTGGAGAGCCAAAGAGTTGGCTAAGGGATTTCCTGAAATTCCTTTGAACTCTAGTATCCTGTGAACTGCCAAGGGCCGGCAAATTGGATCTAAGTATGTACTCTCCCTCTCACATCTCCTAGATAACCTTTGAGTTCAGCTCACATAGTGCAGAGCAGGCCTCCCAGCTCATTCTTACCTTTCCAGACCTGGGATGGAGGGAGGGTAACTTGGAGGTATTAGTTGCAGGGGGGGAGCGAGTGAGCCCAGTTTTTTGGGTGTTCGTGGTTAAGTAAGAACAATCCCAAATCAAATTACAGGTTCTTGTGCAGGTTGGAAAAAGCCAGGTTCTCAGGATCGCATGGCATCCTGAAGGTGTTGCTGCTTGTTGGGGCGTCTGGCCCCCATCTTCTCTGCTGAAAGACAGACTGAGAGTCCCATGATGCTGCTGGGGGCCTTTCGGCTAATCTCGCTCATTGTGCGTGGCAAGGCCATGGGGAGGTAATTACATGCTCGGGTAGAGAAAAGCGTGAGGCATCTCTCGTGCACCTTGGCATCTGCCCTGTCCCTGTGCTCACTCCCCTCATTGCCACTGGAGGGATGGATGCCCGCCCAGTGCTGTGGGTGCCATTTTTCTTTTTAAAAGATGAACACATTTTAGATGGGCCCTTCATTCATATCCCTTTGCTTCCAGAAGAAGTCTCGCTACCGTGTCAAAGGCAACCATCCTCCCACACCCGCTTTCCCTATCTCCTCATCCCCATCGAATCTCAGAATCCCAGAGGCTGAAGTGGTCTGCAGCCACCCTCTTCTCTGTATCTGTGACTAACGCAGGGATCCCCTTTCAGTCATCTGGCAAGGGATCGTCTGGCCCGGGGGAGGCAGCCTTTTTGGCAGAGTGGGAGAGGGAGGCCTGGTGAGAGAGGCTGAATGATATTCAACCCGATGGGGAAGTGGTAGAGTTTGAAATTAAAAAGAGCAGCTCACAGGCTACCAAGTGGCCACGAATGTCAATTTCCTAATGAACTTTTGAGCTAAATGCATTTTGCCCTCTCCCCCACATCTGTCTCCTATTCCTGGATCCAAGTAGAGTGTTTTATGCTGGTTTAAAAAAAAAAAAGCACAGGGTGGGGAGATAGTAAAACCTGAATTTTTGTCTCAGCAAATCCCTCGTCCTCTTGGGTCCTTCCATGTGAAAAATGAGGCTGTCGGGCCATGTGATCCCTGGAGCTTCTCTGAGCTCTGACATCCACAGGGTCTGCATGCCCAAGCTGTCAGCTTTTTAGGATTTCATGTCATAAAGATTTCCTATTTGGGGTTCCATGTTAGAGTAGCGTCATTGCCCAAGGTGGAGATTTCATCCACCTGCCAAACACACTCATCCTGCCTCATTTCTTTATGAGTATCACTTGATTTCAAATTAGTTCCTGATGCCCCTTCCTGCCCCCTGATTTTGTCCAAGCTTCTCTGGGAAATTTTTCCCTGGCGTTGAAACTGAACCCAAAGGAAAACTGTTATCCTCTTCAAATGAATGGCCCTGGAAACCTGTGTGGGCAAATGTTAGAGTTGTGTTGACAGAGACAGAGGAGGTTCTGGTGGGAAAGTGAGTCCCTTCGCCTGGAAGGCTGCAGTCTAAAGGATGGAAGGGCGACCTTGAAAGTAGCCACTGACCTTGATATTTAAGAGGGATGGGGAAACTGTGGCCTTCTGGATCGTTGAATGGGGCCTTTTGACCAAATCCAAATTTTATAGAACACATCTTTTTAATAAAGGGATTTGTTCCGTGAAGTTTGGATTTGGTTGACCGGCTGCATTTAGGGATCCAGAGGGCTACATGTGGCCTGGAAGGGTATGGGAAGCTGGACACTAGTCACGCCTTTGCTTCAGCTCACTCCAGATCACATGTAAGTTGCTGAAGCTTTTTTCTGTCTATAAAATGGTATAGGAGAGGGACAGTAGTTGGCCTTGACAGTCCTTGAAGGTTCCTGCCATGTGTCAAGTTCTCAGCCTTGCCTGATCTGCCTGGCTTCTCCCTGTTCCCCCACAATTGTGGCTCTTCCTCCTTTGGCCTGTGGCTGCACGTCCTAAGCAGGGCTGTCCCGGGAAGTCCATTACCAAAGAATACTTCAGAGCTGTTTGCACTGTTGTCACTCGCACTGAACATGAATTTGTTGAGGGAGAAGGCAAATAGACGTCCAGGCTGATAGCAGGAGGGATGGGAGAGGGACCACTGTTTACCCCCTGGGGTGATGACGAGGGTTAAAAAAAACCCTGCTTGCCATTTTGACCAATAAATAAAAACTGGGAGCTCTGCATGGCTAAAACCAGAGAGGATTTATTAGTTTGCTTAGCGAAAGGCAAACATTAAGTCTTAAGTTGACCCGTCCTGGGACCTGCCTTTTGGCTTTTGTATGCCACCCGGCACCAATCGCGGGGCCAGGGGGTTATCAAGGTCTGTGGAAGGGGGTTTTTGTTTTTGTTTTGTAGTTGCTTTCCGTCTCCTCCTCTTCTTCCTCTTCCACCTCCTCCTTTCTGCAACCTTCTACCTTTTCTGGTAACTCAGGTCTAGGTTTTGGAGGAGAGAAGAGAGCAAGGTGGAAAACATGTTGTCCCACTCATAAAATGTTCTCTGCTCAGGGCTGAGGCCAGCCTGGGAACTGCTGGTGCCCAGGATGTGGCAGCTCCAGTTGAGGGAGTCAGAGGGCAGCAGGGTGTCCTCCTGGGTCCCTTCCGGCCTCTGTCCTGAACTCTTAACATTGGCTTCCAGGGTGGAAGGCAAACTTTGTCCCTCATTAAACTTAAAATGAGCATAGTGACAGCCCTTGGGAAAGAACAGGGGGCACTTGTCTCTAAGCTGTAATCTTCCCATCCTGTGCTACTGCTCTTACCTCACCATGGCAGATGATTTCAGCCTGAAAGTGAACAGTTCAGGGTGGAACCCGACTGTGGCTTGATGCTCTGAGGAGTGAAATATTGGAACCCACAGGACTGGGCAGGCTCTCAGTGAATTCGGTTTCCAAGTAGAGCTTTAGGGAAACAAAACTAGATGGAACTGTTTTTTTGTTTGTTTATTTTTTAAAGACAGAGTCTCACTCTGTCACCCTGGGTAGAGTGCCCTGAAGTCAGGCTAGCTCACAGCAACCTCAAATTCCTGGCTCAAGCAATCCTTCTGCCTCAGCCTCCTGAGTAACTGGGACTACAGATGCCTACCACAACACCCAGCTAGTTCTTCTATTTTTAGTAGAGATGGGTTCTCACTCTTGCTCAGGCTGGCCTCAAACTTCTGAGCTCAAACAATCCACCTGCCTGGCCCTCCCAGACTGCTAATATTAACAGGTGTGAGCCACCAGGCCCGGCTTATGGAACAGTTTTGACTGTTCATTTTAGACATCCACAGTGCAAACTGGGCTGTTTTAAAGCCCTATAGTTCTTTGACCATCCACTCATGGTGGGTTACAGGACAGTGGGTAACCCTGCTCCGTGTCAGACCCTAAATGTCCTTTCCCAGGTCTGCCCCTGGTGACTGTCCATGGAGATTCCATCTTACTAGTCTACTTGGGACATTATGGTTCCCTCACCTACTGCTCATGTAACCAAGAGCTGGGAATGTTCTGGAACTGCTTGCCTAGGAGCGTTCCTCACACATTCCAATAATGATTTTTTTTTTTTTTTATTCAGCATGATTTTTACTTCTTTGGCACTGATTCATGGCAGACTCTTATTTTTGAAAGAATGGATGCTGGGCTCCTGGGCTACTGAAGTCCTACCAGTCCTTCAAGGTTCATTCCAAATGCCCCCTCCCCTCAGAAGCTTTTCTGGACTGCTGCTTCCAGTGTGAACTCGCCCTCATATGCTCTTTTAATTAATTGGCATCTTGGGCGGTGCCTTGGCTCAAAAGGGTAGGGTGCTGACCCCATATGCCGGAGGTGGTGGGTTCAAACCCACCCCTGGCCAAAAAAAAAAGAAAAATCAATTGGCATCTTTTAGGTACTCCCCCCCCGAAACGATTTTTCTTCCTTCCTTAAACATAGCCCTTTAGCATCACATTTACTGTACTTGTGATGAACTTGCTGTGGTGTCTCTTTCTTTCCCAACTCACCCTCCTGCACTGTTTCTCTCTGTCCCCCTCTAACAACAGGAACTGGGTCATTTCTTACTCACTAACACTTGGCCCCCAAATGCCCAGTGACGTTCCAGATCACATGGCAGGCACTGGGAGGGGCGTGTCATGTACTCCCTCATTTAGTCACCAGAAAACAGACTTACAGGGATCAGTGGCTTTGACTGAGTCTTTTATGAGAGTGTTGGGATTCAAAACCAGGGTCACCGGCAACCTCAAGTTCAAAGCTGGCAAAGCTGTGGTGTGGTGAAAGCTGTTGCATGGTAGTATAAGAAAGGCATTGAGTTGACTTTGCTTATTAACAAACTGTTACTGTGTATCTCACCAAATTTGCCTTCGATTTCATTTGCCTACGATTAATCAATAAAGCGTTTTCTGAACAGTGAAGACATTTTGTTTGTTGCACGATTGATTGGTTTCCCTGCAGAAACTCTCCACTTCATGTCTGGGTTTTGCCAGTTATCTGTGAGCTAGATTCATTTTTAAGGTAGGAAAGAGAGTAGCAAGAGTTTCATTCATCCTGTCTAATAGAGAAAAATAACAACAACAACCAAAAACCCCAAACAAAATAGGATCTGCCCACTAATATCCAAAGAGTTTCACTCTAACAGGGAGAGACACAAGAAAAACAAAAGGTATCTGCCCGTTCATATTCACCTCTGCAAGCAGAGAAGTTGGATATTAAAGGGCAGACCCTTTGCCACAAGGACTGGATCCACATTCAAGGGCTTACCTACCACCTGAGACCAAAGGCAAGCAGGCCCTGGGAGTCCTCGAGTGGCCCCGAGGGCACTCTGCTTACTTCTTCCATGGGGTGAGTGAGTGTAAAGAGGAAGAGACAAGAGGACACAGAGGGAGGCAGGAGTGTCACCTCTTCCTGGGAAGAGAGGCACCCAAGGCTCACCGCCTCCTTATCCCATACAAACAGGTAATATAAGACTTTGGACAAAGAGGAGGTCACCTGTGTGCATGGTCACTCAGAGTGGTTTCAGACATGAGATAATGATATGAGACTCAGCCAAGAAAAATCAGGCAGTTCAGGAAATAATGGGAGTCCAGTAGTTCTTTA
>NW_003852413.1:9048028-9051501 GCF_000181295.1 Otolemur garnettii
GAGGGCGGGACAGAGAACAGGGATGTTGAAGAGCTCCAGCAGTTTTTTCCATAAGCCAAACGCCCTCCAGGGCTACTTTGGTGCAGGTGGGGCCACTGAGTGCTGGCCGTCAGGTGCCACGATGTTTTGGGACTGGGTGTGAAGGTTTGGGGCTCTTCTATTGCCAGTGTCAGAGGCTTTAGGACTCCTGGCGGAATTGCACAGTGGCAAAGGGCAAAGCTGCATCCCAGACTGTCTAGGCTGGACCTTCTTCGTGGACCTCTAGCAGTGTGACCTCCAGCTGGTGACTCAGCCCCTCGGCGCCTCCATATCCTTCCTTTAAACTGCTTCCTAGGATTGTGGCAAGCTCTGATTGAGCTATTGCAGGCACAGCACTTAGGACAGTGCCAGGAGCAAGACACTCAATCTGTGCAGCATCTGGTCTTTCTTCACGCTCTCAACGTGGAGCCACACGGGCCTTTCGGCCTTGACTCAGTTGAAGATGATCTCCGTGCCTGCGGGGGAAGAGGAGACTTCTCACGAGAACTGAACTCTGCCGTGATGCCCCACTGTGAGGTGGTGTCACCGACACCCTGGCTGGGGTGTTTTTGTTTGGGGTTGGGACGAAGCCAAGCTGCAGACACTGGCCCTTGACCGGTCTCTCCTTGTGGGCTCCTCAGTCTCACCTGACTCAAGCATCAGCCAAGCTGCTTATCCCAAAGGCCAGGCTCTCTCCAGAATCTGTCAGTTTCCTCTACTGACTGGTGAGGCCCCCAGAGTTCTCCATGAGACATACTTGTGGGGCACTTGAAGCCCTTTCCACGGGGCAGAGAGAGAGAGCTGATTTCCAAGCCCCTGGAAGCCCACAATCCAGGCAGCCTTCTCCCTGTTTCCACACTCAGATTTCAAATCACGCCCTTCCCGGCACACTGAGGCCAGCAGGTCCCCCTCAGGCCCCCGGCCTGGGCGTGGGCTCCTGTAACTGGGAGGCTTCAGTGGCCCGGGCCTCTGGCACCAGCCATGCCTCTGGCTCTCCTGGCACCACCGGAGAAATGGAAAAGCTGGTGTGTTTACAGGACATGGGGCCAGAAGAGCATTAAAAAATAAGAAGCAAATTGAATGGCATAAACAAATTTCCTTTCCAGTAAGGAACGTTCCTTCCCCTGCCCTCCAACACGAACCATTTTTTTCTTATGTGTTTGGATAAACTTTCATCCTGTGCAATTACCCTGCCCAGGGAGGGGCCGCCTATTTCCGCTGCCTATTTATTTTGATTTTGATCATTCCCCTCTCTGGTGCATCGCACACCTAATAGTAAAGAAAATATGTTTTCTATCGGGGGCGCAGGGAGCGGCTCCTTCCTCCCACCCCTGTGTCTTCTCCTGACTCTTCAATTTCACCTTCGGGCTTCCCTTGAGCGTGTGGAGACGGGGCGGGGTGGGGGGCTGGTGGGAGGCTGCCCCCTCCATGATGGCTGGGGGCCTTGGAGGAGTGAGAAGGAAGGAGGGAAGGGCCTGACGCAGGGGAGAGAAAGAAGGCTTCCAACAGGAGCTGGAGCAGATCCAAGGGGGTTGTGTGGAAGGGACGGTCCCCCTGCAAGGGCTCTTCAGGGTGACTCCCCCTTGTGAGTTTTTGTGTGAGCAGAAAGCTGATGATCTCACGTTTCCTGACCCCAGCAGGTAGCTTATTGTAAAACAGTTCATCCAGAGGGGAAAAAAATACCTTGTTTCAGCAATTTAATTTTTTTTTTCTCTAAACCAGACTTAAGCAGAAGGGATGGGAGAAAATTGTCTCTTTCCTTGCTCATAAATACATGTCGCTGGGAGGAGGGAGGAACAAAACCAAAAATCTCACTTTCAAACAGGTTATTTTTGTTTATGAATGCATTGTGTCATCAAGGGGCCCATCTGCATGTTTTAAACTATGCCTCTGATTGATGGATCCATCAATTGCCCCCTCCTTCCCCTCTGCTCCCCTTGTCCCTGCTGAGTTGGGATGGGGAGCAGGGAGGCCCCCCCACACCGGTGGGGATAAGCCTTGCTCCTTCTCATTTTCCATTTTAAGTTAAGTCCACTTTCTCAACTCCTTGTCTCTGCCCAACTGCATGAATTGACATTCTTGGAGGTCCTGATTTCAGAGAGGCCATCAAGAGCAGGGTGGTGCTGATTCTCCCACAGGTCACAGAATCAGCTGGGCTTGAGATTCCCAGCGATTTCCCTCAGTGGAAGCCCAAGGAACGTGGTTTGGGGTGGAGGGTGAGGTCCATTACGCCATCACAACTTCCCATGAGTGCTGCTGTTCGCTTCTGCCCTTCCATGTGGCCACCCCTGTGCCCTTCTACAGATGGTCCAGAGCTGTCACTGTGTCACCTGACCTGGGCTTGGAACCTGGGTTAGGGGTTGGCCATGTGGTGGCCAGAGAAGCCAGTCCCTGTCCCCTTTGGAAGTCCTGTCTTCTGAGAGCTGAAGGTGAACCAGAGGATGTTGAGAACCTTGCGCATTAAACCTGGCTGGCCCGGGAATGGCTCTCCACGTGCCTGTCAATGAGTAAAACGCACAGAACTGCGTGTGTGCTGTGTGGATCCCAGAAGGTGCTCCTGGCTCTGCATCTGGTGGGTGTGAGCTATGGGCAGCCTTCTCCAGCATTGAGAAGGAATGTCTAAGGGTCCACCAGCAATTGGGAACTCAGGCCTCCACGAGAGCAACAGGAGACTCTAACTTAATAAAGATTGTGACCCAATGGTGATTCAGTGAGAGAGAGTGATTATGACCCTTGTTCCCAGCCCTTGGTCTCAGGAACACTGCGGTTCAGGTGGGCTAATTGAGTGCACTTGGCAGGTTAATGGTGAGCTTTGCCTGGAATAGGACCCCCCAGTTGCCTCCAAGGACAGATGCAGGGAGAGGAGGCCAGAGAAGGGGAGGGAGGGAGGACCCAGCCCAGGCAAAATGCTGCAGAAGCAAAATCCATTTGTGGTGGCTTTGTGCCCGCCGTCAAGGTTGGGTGCTCCCGGGTCAAAAATGCTTTGAGTAAGAGGCACCGGGGAAGGACCAGCCTCCGTGTGGGATGCCGGGCTCTCTAGGGAGGGGAGGACTTCATCCGGGCTGTGGCCCCCTGCTCAGTTCCGCTCTATTTAGAAAGACTTTTTTTGTGCAAAGCAGACTGCTAAGGAGGAAAGCACCAGGCTGGCCAAGGAAGGGGATTCTGCTGTATCTTTCAGAACCGAGGCTTGGGGAGAGGTCGAGACAAAGGGCTTAGAGAAGAATGGACCAGCCAGTCACCTCCTCCTCACCTTTTCCTATCTCTCTCTTGCCCATAATGCTCCCAAGCCCTCCAGCCCAGTCCAGCCCAGCCCAGCCCAGCAGCCCATCTCTGGGCAGGACTTAGGGGGAGGGGGAGAAACATATGAAACTATTTTTACCTGTTCAAGGTGAGACAGGCAAGTGAGATTTTAAATTCTCAGTGAACTGGGCACTAAAAAGCCCCCTGCAGTGCAC
>NW_003852413.1:9051734-9052644 GCF_000181295.1 Otolemur garnettii
CTCCACCGCCCAAAGGATCCCTTTGTTAAGTACAGATTAGGTCACTGCAAACCTGTAGGCCAAGAGAGTTGAGAGTGGCCAAAGGATTTCTGAAAACGATGTCTAAAGCCATTCCGTGTCTTGAGCTTTTGTCCTGCAAGCAAAATCTTGGTGTCTGAGAAGTGGTTCCCATCGGCCTATATCGAGCTTACTTGGGAGCTCAGTGGACAGGAGACTTTGTTTTCTGGGCTCTACTTGGCACGTTGGAAATCTCTTCACGGAATTCCTTCTTATAACCAACTGTAGTCATGGACCCACCCGGCCACAGTGACTTTGAAACCAGTGGCAACTGTTTCTGGAGAGTTCTGGAAGCAGCCAGAGTGCTACATGCCTGCTTTACTTTTTGTGGCCCTTCCTAACAGACAAGATCCTGGTCTGTTGATCTCGGTGCCAGTAGATGGCTTCTTGCTGAGGCTTTGGACACAAACAGCCGCAGTGACCTGCCCACACCCTGCTACATGAGCTGTTCCCTTCCTTCCACCTGGCTCTAGACCAGTGCTTTTCAACCTGTTTTATTTCACAGCACACTTGAACCTATAAACTTTGGGGCACGCCGAAATTATGTTGCTCAAAAAAAAAAAGAAGAAAGAAAAAAGAAAAAAAGACTATACTTGTACACTGCTTTGAACTTCTTTCAACAATAATTTAATTAATGATCTTTAAAAATGTTTTCTTGGCATATCAGTTGAAGCTCACTGCAATCTAGACCCTTTCCAGATCCCTTTCTGAGGGTGGGGACTCTTGGCTGTGTGATTCAGGCATGTGACTTTCTATCTTTCTATTTCTGCCCCCCGACCCCTGCCCCGGGCTCCCTTGTTGAACCTGGTATTTGCAGTAGTACCAAGCTCACTGTGGTATTGGGAGTGAGGGC
>NW_003852413.1:9052664-9052914 GCF_000181295.1 Otolemur garnettii
CATCATCTCCCTGACAAACCCTCTCCTACCCTTCCCTTCACTCCTACACCTGGGGAAGCTCATCCTGCATATCTCATTTGTAGAACAGATCCCCTGGGATTCCAAATAGTGAAACACTGAAGAGCACAATTGTAGGGTTAGGCGGGTCTGGGTTTGATTCTGATTCCACCATGATTGCCCTTGTGATCTAAGTCTGTTTGTCTCTTGTAAAGTGAAAATAACGAAAGCAAGAAGTCCTACCCCCAAGTCT
>NW_003852413.1:9053643-9057448 GCF_000181295.1 Otolemur garnettii
ATAAGGAGTGTGCAGTGTAGAAATCTCTCACCCACAAAGCTGACAGTAGGGCTTGTGCTCCTATGAGAATCTAATGCTGCTGCTGTGACAGGAGGCAGAGCTTAGGTGGTGATGCGCTGATGGGGAGCGGCTGTAAATATAGACGAAGCTTTGCTTGCTCCCCACCGCTCACCTCCCGCTGTGCAGCCTATGGCCCAGAGGTTGGGGACCGCAGCCTTGCCGGGCAAAAAGAGCTTTGCAGATGTGATCATTTTAAGATTCTTGAGACAGGGACATAATCCTAAGTTGGGCCAAGTGCAGTTTCAACAGTCCTTATAAGAGGAAAGCTGAAGAGTCGGGGTCAGAGAGAGATTTACTGATTGCTGCACCCCTGGCCTTGAAGGTGGGGGAAGAGACCACCAGCCAAAAAAATGCCTGGAAAAGGCAAGGAGACTGTCCTGGGCGACTGCGGAGGGACTGCAGCCCTCCTGATGCCCTGATTTTGACTCCGTGAGACCCATCATGGACTTCTAACTCCCAGAATTGTAAGATAATGGATTTGTCTTGTTTTAAGCCAAGATGTTTGTGGTTGCTTGTTACAGCAGCAGGGAAACTCATACAGCCCTAACAGCTGTGCTGCCTCAGTCTCTCTCTTTGCCTCTCTGGGTTTCTGTTCTTCAGTGGCACGAAGAGAGAAAAGGAGGGCCAGTTGCAACGGTGCTTTCTAGCTGAGTCCTCATTCAGTTAAGCAGAGTGAGGGCTGTACTTTACGTAATGCCAGTGGGCATCAGGCCAGACAAGGGCGAGTGGCACCTAAAATCTACCCCAGCAGGCGTCATACCAGCCTTGTGTCCTCACGCAGGGCTGCACCTGCCAGCCAGGCAGATATGCTATTTTCTACTCTATCGATACTCCCCTGCATGAAGACCCTTTGACTCACTAATCCTGTAGCTGAGGCTGGCCCAGAGAGCCCGCCATGCTGGAGGTGGGCGTGGGAGCTCAGCACATTTGTTCACTGCTTTTCTTCCTGACTTCTGGAGTGGCCAGAGGGCCTGGAGAGGGAAAACTGGCCATAGTAAGAAGTGCAGCAGAGGAGAGATTTCAGGTCTGCATCAAGGATCCTGAGTTTGCCCCACTGTTTTGCTTGGGCCTGGGCTGGCCCTGAGTGAGGTCATTTAAGCAAAGAGCTGTGCCCTTTGTCTTAAACGGGTGATTCTCAACCATGAACGATTTTTCCTCCCTACCTCCGCCCCAGGGGAGGTTTGCAATGTCTGGGGACAGTTTTGGTTGTTGCAGCTAGGGGACAGGGTACTGTTGGCATTTAGTAGGTGGAAGAAGGCAGGGATGCTGAAAAAAATTCCTACATTACAGGGGCAAGCCCTGAAGATAAAATGCAGCTCCAGTCCTGGTGTCAAGGCAGAGAGATTGTGCTTCTGAATCTGCTGTACCACTGAGCTGAGACCTAAGCCGGGTCCCCTCACCCTCTCCCCATCACTTTATTTACCAAAGTAGGGGGGGGAATCTGTTAGTTTTTCCAAGTGCATTTCCCCCCATATCTTATCAAGAACCACCAAGTTCAGCACACCCTCGATTAGTCACTTCCATTAACAGTGTTTATTTTGGGGTTTGTGTTTATTTTTGAAACGTGGTCTCCTTTGCCCTCCTCACTTCCTTACCCACGAAGGGGGCGAGGCCCGCCTGCTAGCACACTTTCTGGTGTCCACACTTTCCTTGGCCATCCATAAGCCCCTGGACCAACCTCTGAGGACGCCCCTGCCCCCTCCTTTCCTCCATAGGAGGCCACAGCTGCTTGGAGTTCTCTTAAAGAAGCAATTGTCATCTTTCCCCGTAGGCTTTCAAATCTTTTTTATTCACAACTCTGTTAACGAAGTGACTCGTGATAAAGTAGCAACTTTATTCCCAGCGGTCCACCTTCCATGAAACCAAATAATTTCTTTAGTGGTTTTCTCCACTGAGTCAGAAGCAAGGAGGGTTTTGACTTGTGGGTTGCTCTTCTTTCTCTCCACTCCCCCCATCCCTCCTCATGGCGGGCAAGTCTCTGGGCTATATTTAAGTGTTTCTGACTCATCAGAGATCCAATCCCGGTTCTTCCACACCCACCCACTTACCCGAATGTCTCTTAGCTCTCCCTCCCCGGGCAGCGGGATTTAAAGGCTTATTATGGCTGAGTAACGGGGAGTTGCAGGGAATCTCTGCACATGTTTCAAAGGTCTGAGGTGTTGATTGGACCCCACCCACCAGTCCTGCCTCCTCTTTCCTGAGTCCCAGAGCCACCACCTCTCTCCTGCCTGTGCAACCTCTCTGCATCCTGGTGGGTCTCACTGTTGGCTCTGCACAGCAGCAGGAGCCCAGAGCTATTCTGCTGGGACAGGCCAGTGGCTGGAAGGCCCAGAGTCCAACCCCCTCTTCTTCCTGGGACATTTATTTGAATACCACCAGGGAGTGGGTTACTTTGGGGTATTTATTTGTTTAAACATGGGTGGCTCCTAAAAGGAGGGTTTCAGGTTTCAAGGTTAGGGGACCAGTGCAAACAGAGAGTGGGTGGTCTGGGAAACAGGGAGCAAAGATGGAGCTAAAGACCCGTGTGCCTCTTCTTGTTTGTAGGTGGAAATGCCGACCGGGGCCTGTTCCCGACCCGGCTATCTCTGCCAGAGAGACAGGGCCACTGAGGGCTTGGGTGTGTTCACACTCGGAGCCGCAGATTGTTCAAAAAGAGCATTTAAAAATGGGTGGGTAATTCTTTAGGGGCAGTAACTCCTCTATTCATTTATCCTGAGGGCCTTGGCAGCTATCCAAGTACCTTGGGGGAGGAGCATAGGCAGAATGGGTTCTAACTGCAGCTTCTCCTCAGGGATTCTGGAACATTCCTAAACAGCTGGGTGCACTAGTGGAATGGGAAGCCTTCTTTCCAAAAGATCTTGAATTGATCAGAGCGGATGGTCCTGCCTTGTGGCCTAAGGCCAGCCTCCTTTGTAGGTTAAACTAGCCAGAAAAATCTCTCTCATCAGTTTTGAGTTGACATCAGCCCCGCCTGACGGGGCTTGGAGTTTTGTATTGGGCAGATACCTGTCAAGAGAATACCCAAGATGGAAGGAAAGCCAGAGATGTAGGTGAAACTGCAGCTAGCTGAGTGATGGTATGCCCAAACCTAGAAGCAATGACAATATCGTGCCTTGTCCCTCGGGCCCCTCCAGAAGTGATTGACTGCAGACTTGGAAACGACAGAGGAAGACCCACCACTGGTCTCCACAGATGGAATGCTGGAAGTCTGTCGAATGTTTTGCCTGGAGATATTTTTTTGGAGAAAAAACACCAGGAAACATTTTGGAGACATGGCCCAACACGTTTAATGACATCGTTAAATAAACACTATAGAGATACGGTAGGGAGAGCAGTGTGTGACCATTCTCTAATGTCTTACCAAGGGAAAATGAAGATGAGATGGATGGTACACCATGGAATAAGGTCAAACACTGGAAATATCTAATACTAAAAGTTACAGCACAGAGAGGCTGAAGCACCACTTTTTTAAAAATTGGAGGGAAAGGAATGCTTTTCATCAAGTCTTAAATAATGTGCCCTCAGGACAGAGAGATTGTCACTAGATTAATAATTCTTGAATGCCCAAGGTAGGGATGCTGGGTTCACAGCCCAGGCATCAGTTAGAGGCATTGTTTAAAATTAATGCTATGCATACTGACACGTGTAGGGATGAAGTGTCCTGATGTCTGTAACTTGACACTCATTGAAAAAACAACTTGGATGAATGGAGGGATGGATGGATGGATGGATGGATGGATGGAGC
>NW_003852413.1:9059095-9082953 GCF_000181295.1 Otolemur garnettii
GGATGGAGGGAGGGATGGATGGAGGGATGGATGGAGGGATGGAGGGATGGATGGATGGATGAAGGGATGGATGGAGGGAGGGAGGGATGAATGGAGGGATGGAGGGAGGGATGAATGAAGGGATGGAGGGATGGATGGATGAAGGGATGGATGGAGGGGTGGATGGAGGGATGGATGGAGGGAGGGAGGGATGGATGGAGGGATGCATGGATGGATGGATGGTAAATGGATCAATGTGTGATGAAGCCCATGTAGCAAAATCATGACAATCACAGAATCTGGGCTGTCAGTAGGTGGGTACAACATTTCTGAAATTTTTCAAATAAAATATTGGAGATAAATACCAATCCCTGGGCCACCCATGATGATTTCGATTCAGTGACTTGGTGATGAAATCTAGAACATTTTTAAGCTTTGCAGGTGATTCTGACAATCAGCCCAGTGTGGGCCTCTGTGGAACAGCCACTTCTTCAAACCTAAGTACACACATATATCCCCTGGGGGTCCTGTCAAAATGCAGGCTCAGATTGAGCAGGTCTCAGCTGGGCCTGACATTCTGCCCATCTCACTAGCTCCCAGGTGATGCTGCTGCTACTGGTCTATGGACGACACCTTGGACAGTGTGGAATGAGAGGACACTCCCCTGTTCTTTCTGTCTACTTGGCCTAGTGGGTTTTGGTCTGGGCTTCACATCAGAATCATCTGGGGAGCTTTAAAATATATTAACAGCTTGGGGTGTCTCTCACTCCCAGAGCTTCTGGTTTAGCAGGGCTGGAATCTAAACTCTCAGAGGATTCTAATATGCAAACCACTGATTTAACATCATGGAGCAAATCTGTGGAATATGAAATTAAACAAACCCCGGGAATGTGAAATTGAATGAAATGTATTTTTTCACAGAAGGACACTGCCTAGCCCTCATTACCCAGGTGTGCAGAGGGCTTTTCCAGTGATGATGGCTCTTCTGATAATAACGACAGGCTCAAAGTTACCTCCCCTGGATTCTACTAAATTCTCCACATAACGAGAATGATTAACAGTCGGCATTTATTGAGTGTCAAGCACTTTACCTTCTTTAGATCATTTAATCATCGCAGTAACCCGGTGAGGCAGGCATCATTATCCTGTTTCACAGATGAGGAAATTGAGCCTGATTGAGTTAAGTGACTTGCCCAAGTCGACAGCACTAATAAGTCTCCGGCAGAGATTTGAACTAGGTTTGCCTGACTTCAAAGCCCATATTCTCTGACCATTGTATTATCCTGTTGTCTTCATAATCTACACCAGGGGTTGGAAAAACAACCTCCCGTGAGCCAAATCTGGACAGCTGTCTGTTTGTATAGACAAAGTTTCACTGGAACACAGCTATGTCAACTTACTTATGTATTGTCTGTGGCTACTTTCATGCGATGCGCAGAGTTGAGTGGTGGTAACAAAGAAGGAACAGCATAAGATATTTACTGTTTGGCCCTTCGCAGAAACAGCCTGCTGACCTCTGATGGATCGTTAAGGCAGCAGCTTGGAGAGCAAGGGCGTAATCCTTGGCCAAGCTCAGAGCAAAAGGAATATCCCATGGGGGTATGAACTTGAACCGATGGTCACTGTAGCTCCAGTTTCTGCCTGGACATTTTAATTCAATCTTATGGCCTTCATTTCACTCTGAGGGTTACTTATTTCCTCTGCACATATTTTATTTTGATGCCAAAATTTCAGATCTGTTTTCTTAAGAGCAGGAGGTCTTGACCCCAAGCCCCGGGTCGTCACACAGCTCTCTCTAGAGTGGGGTGAGGGAGGCCAGCTGCTGATCACCTCCTGCTCCAACACCGTGGGAGGCCTGCGTGGAGTAGCTCCAGCCCGGCTGCTCCTGGGCGGTGTCAACAGTGAGAGGCTTCCGTCTCTGTCCCATCAGCCATCCAGGGAGAAGCCCTCTCCAAAGGTCAGGAGGGGAGAGGGGGGAAGGAAATGCCAGTCAATCCATCAAAGCCCCGCCCCCTATGGCTTCCAGGCCAAGGGCTGACTCTGAGCATCCCTGACCCCCAGCCTCGGGGCGGATGGAAGGGCACGCTGGGGAAGGGCATTTGGTAATGATTCTAGATTTCCTGTTTGGTTTCTGTCCAGGGGGCTTTGGGATATGCTAACTTGTATTATGTGTGCACACACGCACATTTCACTTCTCCTCATCTCTGGTCTCTCAGAGGTTTTTTTTTAATCCTTTGCTACATTTCCTCTTCTAGGGCTGGTTTGTGGTTTGTTGTTATTGTTGTTGTGAATTGGTGTGGCCAAGTAGTGGGGCAGGTTCCCAGCCTCCTTTGGGAAAATGTGTGGAAGAGGAGAAATGAGAGGTAGGGAGAGGCTGAGGGGCTCTGCTTGGATTCCCAGGGATTTGACCTGTGAGCTCAGGAGCTTCTGGTTCTCTGGGCAGGCACCCGTAGTCCCAGCTACTAGGGAGGCTGAGGAAGGAGGATCGCTGGAGCCCAAGAATTTGAGGTTGCTTTGAGCTATGATAATGGCATGGCACTCTAGCCTGGGCAACAGAGTGAGACTTTGTCCCAAGAAAAGAAATAGAATGTTTAGGTAAGCAAGCACTGATTTCGTGCTTACCCTCTGTGTGGGATACAAAGGCACATAGCAACACCAGGTTTTGCCTTCTAAGAGATGAGAGAAGGAAAGAGAGGGCAGCAGCAGAATTAGGCACGGCTAGAGAGGGGGTGTACTGGGTCATGAGGAATCCTTTGGTTCAGCCTTCTCCTCTGAGCCTTAGTTATCTAAAACGTTGTGGGCCCCTCTCATCAAATAATAGCCCTTTCACACATGGCCCCGTGTCTATAGCCTTATGTCAATGGGCAGGGCTGGGCCACCTCTGGGCAGCCACTGTTTGCTCCCTGGCCACAAGTCTTGGCCTCGAGGGGCCTGGCCTGCTGGCATCCCAGGACTGGGTCTGTGCCAGGTTTAGGAAGCTGGAATTCCATGGTGGAGGAGCGAGCACGCCTGGAGCACCAGGAGCAGCAGGCCATCTGGCCTGTTCACATTAGATAAGGGCTTTGACCCTCCAATGGGGGAGAGGAGAGACATCTTCCTTTCAGCACCTTTCAATATCCTTCCCCCTTGCTGTGCCTGGCCCCTCTGTCACCTCCACGTGGAGGAGACAGGATGTGTTTCCAGCTGGGCCCGCTCTCCTCCTGAGTTAGACTGGGAGTGAGTGAAGTTCATTAAACCCATGGTGGTTGTAGCCACACGGCTCATACTGCACCTGAAAGCATCAGGTGGTGGTGGGAGGGGAGGACAGGATGGGGCAGACTCAGGGTTCTCATGGTCTCCCTTCCCTTTGCTCAGTTGATGGCTTAGTCCTACTGACCAGTGAGCTCCAGGCTGAGGGCTGGTTATAGTGGAGCTAGGGGCAACCCACTGCCCAGGTTGCGACTTGGTCTGCTTGGCATGATTCATTCCATTGCTTCTCAAAATCTCTCACAAGGCCAATCACCTCTGGGTTTTCAAGCCAAAGTGGGGTGGGGAGGGAGAGGACAGGGAGGGAATTTCTATCCCTTTGTCATCTCCTTTTTTACCCATTGTTCCAAGAACTGAGCGCTTCAAAACAAAACAACAAGAACAGAAAGTCTTCAGCAAGATGGTGGTGATGTGAGGCTGGTGCTTCTGATTTGCGTGTGAATTCTCCACCTGAAGCTTTCTGGGAGTTGGTAAATCCGGACAGTCTGAACCCTGTGAACCGAGGGGAAGGTAGAAAAATAAACAGGGTGCTCCTGTGATGAAAAGCAAACGCCACTCTGAGCTCCCATCCAGTTGGAGCTCGCCACGGAACCTTTTGAAACCCCCCAAGCCTGACAGCACTTACCCAAACAAATGGCAGGGGGGCCTCCCCCTACAGCACTGCAGAGCCAGGGGGCAGGTGTGCTGGGCTCAGCAGCTAGAGAAAGTCCAGCAAAGCTGGCACAGAAGAATCTTCCACAAGGATCTAGGAAATAAAGGCATTTCCCTTGCTTTCCAGTCCATACTCTTAGTTTACCTGAATTTTCCATCTGTAGAGTCTCCAGCCTGGAAGAGAAGACGCTACCTTTGATCATTTTGCCAGGCAAAAGTTCTTTGTGACGTGAGTAGTTGCCTACCAGCCTATCTCTTTGGAAAATTTATGTCTACACTTCTGTATATATACATATGTCGATGGATATATTTTTTGCATATACTATGTGTATACCTGATGCGATCAAGGATTTTAGAAAGGAATAAAACCCCCTACATAAAATAGCTATCCCCAATCCCATATATGTACATTCTGTGCGTGATAGGGTGACCAGGACAGTCCAACTTTAAGACGGGAAGTCCTGTATCCCAGAAGTCCCCTCAGACATTGACAAAGGGGGATAGCTGTTTACCCTAGAGCCAGGCATTTTAAGGTCATTATTTGAACCCCTATTGGTAATATTGTAAACTAAGTGGTTTCTTTTCTTTTTTTTTTTTTTGGCGAGGGCCGGGTTTGAACCCACCACTTCCAGTATATGAGGCCAGTGCCCTACTCCTTTGAGCCACAGGTGCCGCCCTTAAATGATGATTTTACACATAAGGAAATGGAGATGTTGAGTGAGTTGAGGTGGCTCAAAGAAGTCTTGTACTTGGGCTGATCCCCAAGAAGGTGTTTTCTGTAAGGACAAGTCAGACCTCACAAATAGAAATAGGGAAAGCTTCGATGAAAAGCTTCCAAAAAGACTGGTGGTGGCTCACGAGGGTTGAGAGTGATCATCTTTCAAAAGGGAAGGGGAGGCCAGGAGGAGAACATCCCTATGTGTCCTCTGTGGCTGGGCCCAGCAGTGCAGGCATCTCTAGCTCTGTGTTCTAAGGAGGGGCGAGTGTGTGCCCCCAGGTGGTAGGCAGCCCTGGGCGCGTGAAACGCCCCCATCTGGCCGTGTCCTGATCTTCGCCCCACTGTCTGTTAGCCCCACTGAGGTGGCAACATAGGAAGAGAGATGGGGGACGTGGGGACTTGTCAGGGACTCGTTTGCAAGCTGCAGACGGTCTCCCCGTCTCCTCTCTCTCCTCTTCCACTCCCAGCCCACCCTCCTCTTCTCCCCTAGAGGTTTGCAAACAGGTTCTCCCCTGCCAGACCTGCTGGGGGCTGCTGAGACAAGCAGAAAGACGGAGAACTAATTACTGTTTTCTCTTCTGCGGCATAGCTCTGCCAAACTGGGATTCCCGTTCTGTGGAGACCCTAATCCTGCCCTGGTACCTGGAGGCATCCCGGGCACAGATTCCATCCTGCTCATCCTCTCGGGCCTCTTTCCAAAGCATTCCCACTCCCCGCCTCTCCGCCCCTCGGGCTGGCACACCTCTCTGCTTTCTGTTTCAGGTTGCTTCCAGGCCACCGAGAAAAAGAGAAGGTTGGGTTTCCCTGGGGGCTGCTGATGGCCAAGTTGAGCTGATAGGAATTCAGGCCAGGCTATTCCACCCACACAGCCAGAGAGCAGGGCCCTCTGGGGGATTCTCCTATTTTAAAAATAAAAGGACTGGTGTCTGGACTCCCTGGAGAATGGAGGGCCATTTACCCCAGACCATGGTGGGATATGCAATCTCTACAGAGAACAGGAAAGCCATCAGGAATCAGCTTCAGAAAGGATTTTCCCCCAGCTGCTGCCCAGTTCTGAGGGAAGAGCACAGCTCTTCCTGGGGCCGCTGGGCGTGTGGTTCCCCAGCACCCTCTGTCCCATCCCCTCTCTGCCCTCAATCCCCGTTGTTCCCATTGAAATAATCACAGGGTAGGTCCGGCCTGGCTGTGTTGCCACGACAACCGCTCTAATTTCTTTTAATCCCAGTGTTCCTTCCTAAAAGGTCCTCCCCCCACCCCACAGCCCTTACTCCCCCCTGCAATGTGTTTTAATTGTAATAACTCCTGGGTTTTCGGGAGGTAATGACCATGTGTGGGGAGCCGGTGTTGGCCTGGCTCCATCCCCAAAGTTGCTCGCCCAGTGGCGCCAGGCAGCCCTCCGGCCCCCAGCAGGAGTCCTTGAGGAACCCAGAGGCGGGCAGGCATGCGGGCAGGGGCTGCCAAGGGGGTCTCCATGCTAATGAACTCAAGCAGGGCATAGGGGGCTGGGCCAGGCAGGGTTTATGTCCCGAGGACATTTTACAACATGCCACCCCTTATTGCCATCTTCAGGCCCTCCCCCTGCCTGTAGGCTCACCTGGAAGAGAATTTCTCCCTCTACCTTGCTCCAGGCCCCAGCCAGCCACTGCTTCAGGAATTTGGCCTTGGTCCCCTGCAGGTTCCCATGTCAGGAGGGCAGATGAAGCCTCCACATGGTAAAGGCAGGCAGGGCTTTGGATATGAGGAAGTCTTCATATTGTGGTCAGATGATGTTTTACGAAATCATTGCATTCGAAAAATAATTTTCTTAGGATCTTTTTAAACGTAAAAGGAACTGCAGAAATCCAAAAGATACAGAAAGGTTAAAGGAAGTCGAGACACTGTGCCCCCAACCCAGGCACAGGCAATCTGCAGGTGGGAAGGGCTTGTCCAGGTGGTGCTGGGAAATTCTGAGATGTTCATCCTCACCAGTGGGCAGGCCACAGGCTTTTGAGTGTACTCAGACCCCCAGGGGTCTTGTTACGATGCCGATTCAGAGTCGGCGGGCCTGGGCAAAGCTCTTGATCTTGCATTTCTGAGCAACTCTTAGGCCATGCCCACACTGCCTAACCTCAGACCACACTTTCAATAGCAAAGATCTTAACCAGCGATCCACAGCCCTGTCTAACAGAACTGTCCTCTGAGATGGAAATGTCCCCTCTCTGTGCCGCTGAGGGCCTCAGGAGGCTACTGAGCTGTTGAAGTGTGGCTTCTGCAACCGAGGAAGGGAATTTTAAATTGAATTTAGCATTCATTCATGGAAATTTAAACAGCCACATGTGGGCTGGTAGCTCCATCTCAGACAGCACAGAAAGTTCCTTCGGTCAACCCAAGACTTCACTTGACCTCTCTGTGACGAGTCTGTAGACTTGGATGCCAGAGACCACCTGGTACATGGGTTCTCCTCTCCCATGAACTCTGGTTAGTTTTGTACATGTGGCCATTCCCTCTGGTGGCTGTCTTGCATAATATGGACCCCAAAGAAGTGAGCGTGAGATCTAACAGTCCAGTTTTGAAATAAGAACCTTAAATCTGACCAGCGCCCATGAAAGTCTGTACACACCCAGCCATTTGGGGAAACCAGTTGCATCGGCAGCAGCTCAGAACATCCAGGGGCCACCAGGGCCTGTCAGACGCTGAGTCCTACTGCTCTTTCCCTCCTAATAACATCAGGAGACAGTTTTCGGTCAATGCAACAAGGCCACAGAAGCACTTGGTCCCCACCTTCTCCTACCGAACTCCTCCCGCATAGCACCTTTTCATCCGCACGCTGAAATATTAGATGTTCAGTTGGGAGTCCAATAGCGAAATATTTCTGAAATTGTGTGTGTGTGTGTTTTTCTTCTAATTTAATGTGCCAGACAAGCCTCCCTGTAATTAAAACCAGAAACAAGGACCAGACTTAGACAGAGATTTGAAGGCTGTAAAATTCTAGGACAGGTTTATGTAAAGCAATTAAAAAGGGAGTTAAAAATTGTTAAAAAATTAAACACTAATTACTTTTTTTTTCTCCTCTCATTTCTGCTGAGCTGTTTTGGCCTCAGAGCTCGAAGAAAGATATAAAAAGGAGAAAGTTTTGCCTCGTTGCTGTAAATCATGTTCAACAAATGCTTCTCTACATTTTGCAGCCGAACCCATCTGCTGTCAATTAGCCTAAATCATGCCTTTTCAATTAAAGTGGCTTAGGGAAGTCTGGTAGCGAAACGGGGTGTGTGCATGTGTGTGTGTGTGTGTGTGCACGCGCGTGCATGCGTGCGTGTGTGGGGTAGGGGCCAGCGTGGTGGTTGCAGGGAATGGAGAAAGGTGAAGTCTGATTTTAGGCTGTGAGGTGGAAATATCTTTTAAAAGGTGTGATCCTATTTTAGTGTTTTCCATATAAAATGGGGTATTATTTGGCATGCTGTGGGGAGTCATCATGAAGGGTGGAAACAAAGGAGGTGCACCTTGAGAATTGGAAGTCAATTCATTCCTTCAAGCCCCAGTTCCAGAGGAGTTTGCTGGTGCCCGTGGGCGCTGGCTGGGGGTGGCTGGGGGTGGCCGGGGTAGGAGTACAGAGACCACCGTGGTATGAGCATCTAAGAAAAGTGCTGGAAAAAAGGCTGCAGCACGGGGGCCTTGGGACCCACAGAGCCTTCCATGGAGGAACACGGGTTCGTTATTGGAACCTGATACCTGCAGAAATTCTGTCTGATGGGGGCCAGTGAGGAGTGAGGAAGGGGAAGATGGTACCGTCTCTCATAACAGACTGAACTTTCAACATCCCAAGACGGTCTGGGCTTGGGCCAGGTGGGAGTCATAAAGGGGCCCAGTTTTAGGGCACATTTTGGGGGTATCTGAGTCTGACTCCAATTTTCTCTTTTGAGTCCCCCAGGCCAGGTGGGCTCCTGATTCCTGCCCAGGGTTATCAGCTAGAGCTGCTCCTGAGAGCGGGAGTGAAATTCAGGGTGGTAGTGTGGGGCCTCCTCTCCCTCAAAGAAGGAAAGCATGTTTGCCCTGAATGGAGGAATTTGCCCCATTGGCTGTGGGTGGGGCGGCAGGTGAAGTGGGTGGTCTTCAGAGGAGTGTTTATTTTCCACCACTCGGCCCCTCCTTTCCTGCTGCTGGTGGTGGAGGGACCTGCCTGGAAACCTACTTTTCTGCTGGGGTTCAGAGGAGGGCACTTAGTGAAGGAAGGTCTGGCGACATCCATAGTTATGACAATAATAATAATAGTAAGAGCCAAAGTGTATAGAACCCTTGTGATGTTGTCGCAGAGAACACTTCATTTAGACAGTTGCCTGAGGTCTCACACAGCCTGGGTGCAGAGGCAGGATTCAAGCTCGGCTGTGCTCTCTGGAGCCCCAGAGTCCATGGCCTCTTAGAATGAAGGAGGGGTGTGCTCCAAGAACATCTCTGCTGTCTGCCATTCTGTTCCTGAACTGGGGCTTAGAGGAGGGTGTTGGTCAGAAGGGCCATCTCAGAATTACTGAGGGATGGTCTTGGCTATGACCATAGGAGTGCTGACCTTTAAGTTGTACATACCTGGGTTTGCACTCCAGCTGTGCCACCTGCCGCTTACAGAGCCACCCCAAGTCTCTTATGGTCTTGGCTCATGCACAGAAGGTTGCGCCCGACCTCCCTGGAAGACCGCCACTTTCCATGTGCTGAGTCTGCCCGGCGTGGAGAAGACACTTCATAAACGCTGGGCTCCTCGCTTGCCTTCCTGGTGGCCTGATTCCATGAGGCTTGACCTGGTTTTTTTCTGGCTCCTGGCCTGTGATTTCCTGCAGGATTCAGTTACAGGTCTCTTTCCCAGTGATTCACCCTAAACAAGGCCCGGGTGGGACACTGTCCGCTGAGCAAGCTGACGCCCTGATGGGCAGGGACTTGGAGGCCCTGTCCAGGAGCCCACACCATCCGGGAGCCCTTCTCTCCCCAGAAAAGGTTACCTCCAGCCCCCAAGGAGCCCTGTCCTTTTGACAGCTGGAAGAAAAGATTGAGGCCAGCTCAGCCCCTCTTCTCCATCCACAGCTCCTTCTGGGTGCCGGGTGCCCCCACAGCCAGCCTGGAGGAAGGCAGGGCCGTCTGGCCTCGCTCCAGAGGAGCGCAGCAGGCCCAGCCGTGCAGGCTGTCCTCACTCTGAGCCCCTTTAATCCCATGGCTGAGTGCAGTGAGCCGTGACCAGGGCTTCCAGGGGCCGCCCTGAGCCAGGCACCGGTGTTCCCACCCACCTCCACGGGTGGTGGAGAGGTTGCTGCCGGACTCTGTGGAACTGGCAGGAGGCCGGAGATGGAACCTGGCACCGGGGAGGTCCTCCGTAGGGAAGTGTCTGATGTAGACCAGCCAAAGGAGCCTAGGTGCCCTCCTTGTAGATGTTGCTGTCTTCCTCTCCTGGGCTCGTGGTCACCCTTTCACCTACCCAAAGCTGTGCTGAGTCACCTGGATAGTTGAGCCATGCCCCAGTTCTCAGCCCCCACTTTCTATCCCTGTCCTTCCCTAGTCCCTGCCCCTGGGATACTTTGAAAATCTTTTCTCTCCCAGGGAGGTGGGATGAGGTGGAAGAGGTACTTTAATTCAGGCAAGGTTACGCCTTAGGAGAACGGGGATGGTGGGGCCAGAAGAATCAGCCTCTGACTTAAGTGCTGTCACTTGGGCTGGTGACCTTAGTTTAGGCAGGTGACATAGCCTCTTTAGGCCTCAGTTTCCACATCCTGAGAATGAATCAGACTTTTTAGCATGATTCAAATGATTGGAGGAAAATGAATGTGAAACACCCAGTACCGAACCAAGCGTCCTGTGGGTCCTCCCCCTCCCCCTGAGCAGTTCTGTGCTTTGTATCCAGACCCCTGCAGGTGGGTATCACAAACCCTCTTCCCTCAGATCCCATCCTTGGGGACCCCTTTGGAACCAAGTGACCATGGTACGGCTGTCCCTCCCCAGGGAAAAGCCTGGCCTGAGCCGGCAGTTAGTCACAGGGCTGGGTTGCTACTGGCCATGTGCTCCAGGAGGCTGGCTGGGGCTGGGAGGTGGTCCTCTGCCCATGTGCAGACACATTCCCTGGGCACAGCTGAGCCTTAATGGGACTGTGGAGGGAAGCTCAGCCCGGCGTCTGGAATAACACAACCGGCCTTGAGGTTTGCATTGTGTCTCGTCCTCTGGGAAGGTCGCCAAGCCAGTGCGGCATCTCGGTCCTGCAGGCCTGGAGACCTGCCCTTTGGTGGCTCAGCTACTCATCCTCATGGCTCTGCATCCCAGAGGCTGCTGGGTCCCGAGAAGCCCACATCTGGAGTTCACCCTCCGGGCCACCACACTGCTTTAGGTGAGGGAGGCTCTCAGGAGAATATCTCCTGTTCCCCCAGGTCCATGGTTCTAGGGAAACATGACTGGGAAAAAGTGACTTGAGGTGAGGTCTCTGGAGTCCTCATCATTCTCCCAGGAGACCACACTGACTGGCAAGGATCTGGGCAAGAGCTTCTGTCCACGGGCTGGCCCAGACTGACCCAGCAGAATATAAACCAGCTTTAAGACTCCACTCCCTCATCACCTAGCGTGTGTTACACTTGGAAAGAACAGGGCTTGGTATTAGCTCCTCACCTGCTGTCTGGTGAGCTCAGAAGGGCTGTGGTGGGAGAGGCAGGAGGCTGTGTGAGTGAGATGCATGGAGCTCCAAGCTGGGTTATCATACGGGTTTAACACAAGCTTTTTCTTAGGTTTACAGTTTGCCTTGTGCTTCTCCCAGTCGTATGAACCAGTTTGTATAGCAATTGTTTCCTTAAACAGCTGGCCCATGGGACCATGAGCGCCTTGAAGGCATAGACTCAGGGGCCTGGGTGCCTAATACAGGCTTTGGCTGGGGGTTGGGGAGAGCAGCACATGCCTGTGGGGTAGATACAGCGACATGGTAAGGGTTTAGAGATGAGCCAGGTCCCCCAAATATCCTCAAGACGCCCATCACCTAGCAGGCAGGGTCCTGTGTTTGCCGTGTGGGTCTCAGGGGTCTTGGAGACTTACCTGTGTTGGGGATGTAAGGTGGGCCCACGATAGGCTGTGGGCTATCCCTGTATGAGGAGCCCCGAACCACTGTAAGGCTGGAAGCCATGTCACATTCCTGATGGTGGAGAGAATGGGGCTGAGTCTGGCTAGAAAGCTCCACCAGGAGCTGAGAGGGCAGGGATGGCTGTGGTGGGGGGATGAAGGGGTGGAGTGGCTGCACCTTCCAGCTCAGCTAATCGTGAGTCAGGCTCCTGGTCTACTTTAAAGGGCAAAAATGAGAAGCATAGTTCAAGTTACCAGGTCTTAGACCACAAACACTCTTCTGGAGTCAAGAGCTTGGGTAATTTAGGGCACTTTGCCAGCAGGCCTGGGTCTCTGGTTTTTTGCATCCTGAAGTGGAGGATGTGAGCTGGTAACACCCTAGGGAGGCTCAGGCCTGGGAAAGGGCCAGTGCCATCGTGTCCTCCAAGCAGGACTATCCTTGGGTCTGGTGGAGGCCTTAACCCTGCTTCACTGCGTGGCTTTGGGGCAGCCCCTTCCCTTCTCCGAGCCTCACCTGTTTATTGTAATTGATGTAACCTGTCTCAAGTAGCTTTCAGAGTTAGGATGACAATTAAGTCAAGGTGGTATATGTCCCTCTGGCAGCATCTTCCTAAAAAATACTCTAAAAGTGTCAGGTGCTGCTGGTGTTTGTTTCAAGTGGTGAACAGCAAAGCTCCTAGGAGCTCGACCCTCCCCCCAGACTCCAGCCAGCTCCTCCTTCAGCTGGGTTCTCTGAAAATTTCTCTAAATCCAGAAGTTGGTTTTGGACTTCCAATAGAGACAAAAGGTCTCACAGGAGGTAGAGAGCCTCCCGGCTTTCAAGCCAGCGCCCAGGACACCGCCTCCAGGAAGCCAGGGCTCTGGTGATTGCCAGCTTTGCATGTGACTTCTCTACAGAAAGTGAGTGGATGTGAAGTCTGGCAAACTTTCTGCGCCATAGACCCTTCCAGCTCCTCCTTGAAAAAGCCTGGTTCACGCTCCCAGGGGCAATCTGGTCCCTTTGAGCTGGGCCAAGTTATTGCTGAACCCGTGACAGAGTCTGTTTCCCAGTGTGTCCCACCCAAGCCCCACTCATCATGAAATATGACAGAAGCTAATAGCACTTTCTCTCCAGGGCCCTCAAACTTACTCTAAAATCCCTAATTTTAGAGTATTGTCAGCTATTTATAATGAAGAAATATTATTTTATACATTCAGCTTGAATGGACACCGTAAGCAAAGATATGGAAAATATCTCTGGGTAAATTAATGGAAACATTATGAAGAATAACAGGGCTATGTTTCATTGTGGGGACAGAGAAATATGAACTTGGCTCCAAAATGCAGTGTGGCAGAAAGCTGACAAGGCGAGGCCCCACCGTTCATGGATGTTTTCAGAAATTAGTACCTCCTAAGCCTTCTCATTTGTGGTGGCCTCATTTGGCTTCGTCCTACCAAAAGCATTAAAATGTACCCGCACACTGCGTTAAATATCATTTTATGGGAGGGGGGACGAGGGGTCCTTTGTAATTTTTTATGACTTTGAGATTTAAGGAAACAGATCTACAGTCAGCCCCTCAAATCCTTTGTGTCTGTGGATTTGACGCACCTTGGATCCAAATGCAGAACTCCGCTGCGGGGCGGGGGGGGTGGGGGGAAACTGTGTACTTGATTCAGATTTTATTATATTCACTGATAACTATTTGAGAATTGAGTTTAATCACCCTTGGCTAGTTAACAGTGTTATTTTATAAATATTTAATTAAATATTTGGTATAAATAGGTTTTGTAGTTTTTAATGTTCTGAGGCCAATATTGTTTTCCCCCCTCTAAGGTTTCAAATGTTTTCTTGGGCCCCGATAAAACCTGTAGGTTTTAGTCACTGCCTGTATCATCTTAAAAGTGTTGCTGGAGTCAAAAGCTTGAGTTAGATTGCTGGCTTCGTCCGGACTAAGTCTTCACTGCGTGACCACTCTAAGCCTCACTTTCCCCATCTGTAAATGGGGCCAATTTGCTCTCCCTGTTCATGTAATTCCTGAAGGGATCAACTAAGATGACAGTGCAGTGTCTGATTCCTATCTATGACGTGATCTGGTTAAATATGCTAGCATTGAACAAGCCAGATTAACCAAAGACACCTAATTCTAGAGTTTGAAAAAATTTTCCTGAATTGGATGATTTTCTCTTATTTTCCATTGAGATCCTACAAGCTCATATTTTTTTTAAAATTTATTGATTTTTTAATAAGAGATTCCATTCATTGAGCACTCAGAATAATTTCACTATGTCTTAGGTTCACCTTCTTGTTTTCTGTAATGAAAGGGTTTGTCCAGGGAATTAATGGTGTAAACAATATTTCATGGAGCGGGGAGGTTTTTGGTCTCCTCAAGGGTACAGGCCTTTCAAGCCCTTAGAAACATCTATTTGGAAACAATTAGTGTGTTAATTAGGGCGGATTCTTATCAGCTCCCTTGGAACCTCTTCTTGGCGGAGCTCTCAGAGCAGGGGCTCTATGTCCCCAGAAATCAAACAAGCTTCCCTCTCTTTCGCAGCTTTCTTTAGCTAAAGAGTTTAGTTAATTCAGACCAGCCTTCCTTCCTCACTGAGCCTGACCTCTGTGGCCATGTGGAGGTACAACCTGGTTGTCAGGACGTCCCCAGGGGGCCTCTCCCCAAGCACATGATGAGCTCGAACATGTATGTGATGTGAGTCATGTTTGAACGACTCCAGGTCGTTTGCTCAACACGATATTTGGCAGTCATATTTCTTGTCTTTCTAATTGGAAGGGCAAAGAGGTGGATTGATGGATGGGAAGTTACAAGCTGGAAAATATGTGGGCATTTCAGAGGAGGTACTAACAGCCACATGGCGCCACGTTAGTGGGGTCAGTTTCTGCTCAGGGCCATGTGCTGTGGCTGTCTCTTGGTACACTGTGTGCATTTTATATTCTCGATGGTGGGAAAGCATTGGGAATTCATGACACCTACATTCCAGCTTGGGTTCTGTTAATAATAATCTGTATGACTTCAGATGTCCCCATGACTATGGATTAGTTAGGGTTTATAGTGAACTGAATTCAATAAGAATGATATATTGGGGGAAATTAGATATTTTCAAAGAGTAAGCACTAAATGAATGAGGTTTTACTTGACTTCATTGTCTGGTTAACAGAGTGAATGTGAGCTGGTTAAAAATGGTCTTGCTGGGCAGATTCCCAGATGCTTAAACAACCACACCCAAGATATCAATCAAATCATAGCTGTGCTCCAGGAATCCATCCTAGTCTTAAATTTGTACCTTCAGGTGACTTCCCTGAAGGTGGAGAGAGGCTGAGGATGACACTAAGTGAAGCCGCTGTGATGGAGGGAAGCGTCAGAATTCTTGATAATCTCCATAGACCCAAAGACTCGGCCAAACCCAACAAGATGGAAGACATTCAACTCTTGCTGTTCAATTTCATGTGGTTTCAAATTCAGAAGCAAAAGAACTAGATTAGAGAGCCCTCCGTTGGCAGCAGTTCACATGAAAGGGATCTGGAGGTTTTAGTTGACCACAAGCATAATATGATCCAACAGTGTGACTGTTGCTAAAAATGCTGAAATATAATTTGTAGGCTGCCTTAATAGACATATGGTATCCAGATCCAGAGAGGTGATGGTACAGGGTCTTCTGGCGGGAGCAGGGCACGTCTAGAGGAGTAGGCTCAGCCCTGAGCATCACATTTGGAGAGACCAGCAGGGCATGCAGTAGAGGAACAGCAAAGACATTGAATTAGATTAACACAGGGTGCCCCCAGTGCCTAGTGAAACTAGGCACACTGGAAGCCCACGTTCGCTTGGACCATCAGACTGGCTTCTGAATGATGGAGTATGGGTAGAGCTGAGCCACTCCACGTCCAGTCCTGCCCTGTGAAGTATCCTCACATTGCTTCATGCTGGAGAGTAGGGCTGCACTGTGAGAGCAATCAAGCTGGGGACCCTGAATCACTTTGAATCCTACTTGGAAGGCTCCCTACCCCACATCCCTTTGGACTGTGATGGGAAGGAAAAAATACACCTTTATTGTATGAAACCACTGAGATTTGAGGCATGTTCATCACAGCAGCCAGCATCAGTGATCCTCATACAGCTGTGGAAAAGAAAATCAAAGGCAGATAATGTAATGTGCTCATAGTATATATGGCGGATTAATCCCCTGAGATACTCACCGCCTTGTTCTTTTTTTTTTCTTTTGAGACAGAGTCTCACTCTGTCTCCCTATAGAGGGCCATGGTGTTATCATAGCTCACAGCAACCTCCAACTCTTGGACTCCATTGGTCTTCTTGCCTCAGCTTCTTGAGTAGCTGGGACTTCCGGCACCTGCCATGACATTTTTCTATTTTTAGTAGAGATATGGTCTCACTCTTGCTCAGGCTGGTCTTGAACTCCTGAGCTCAAGCAATCCACCTGCCTCGGCCTCCCCGAGTGCTAGGATCACAGGTGTGAGCCACCATTGCTTTGTTCTATAGCTACTGGGCCCTTGAGATAATGAAAAGGTGATATCCTCCTGAGAAATCTCTGCTACCTGGGCGATGATCACTCTCCTGCCCTCTGAATCCCCCAAGTCATAGTTTTGGTTTTAATGGTCTAAACAGTCCGCCCTTGCTGGCTAGTTCTATGACCTTGAGCAAGTTACTTGACAACACTGCACTTCAGTTTCTCTATCCACACACAGGGTTTAATACCAGTGTCTACTTAATGAGTTGTTTTAATGATTAAATGACTTAATTGTACAAAGTACAATGGTGCCAACAGGTGTTTATTTTTTAGGATTTTTTCTTCTTAAGGGACTGTCCTCAAGAAACTCACCACCCAGGTCTTTGTTTGGAGGGTGAGACTGATCAAACCCCAGACTTGAGCAAGAAACAAGATTTTAGTTTTTCCATCGAGGAAGTTGAAGCTTGTCCTGTCCTGCCCCTCAGTGCTCTGGATAGTGTAGAGGAGGCCGTGCTGGTGAAGATGGGGGCTATCAGGAGTATCCAAACCTTTCTTCTTTTCATGGTACACTGGAAGAAAAAGAATTGTCTTGGGCCACACATTAAATATGCAAACACTAATGAAAGCTGATGAGCATATAACAGGTCCGTGCATAAATTTCATGATACCTGCTGCTACAGATAAGCAAAACAGGCACCTAGTAATCTGTATGCAGCCTGCAGGCCTCAGGTTGGACACCCCAGGCAGAGATGTGGCTTCTATGCAGGAAAAGGCCCAGCAGGAGAGGCAATGTGTGACAACTGGGAAGGACCAAGCCTGCACCAAGCATTGTGGAACTGAAGGTGGACATCTTCTGACTACGGGTGCTGTCATCTGGAACAGAGCCGTAGATTCTCCCTTGTCCTGAGGGCCCTATGAGTCCTGGGGTTGGAGAGACCATCCATGAAGGGGCACTGTTGGAAGAAGCTGAGGTTTATCTGTCCCCGGGGCAGATCAGTGTGCGGCCATCGAGAGACTGTGCGCTAGGGAGCCCCATAGACCTGGTGCCCCTGCCTTATAATTGCTATGTGCCCTTGGAAGAGCCACTTAACCTCTCTGGGTTTCAGTGTTCCCATCTGTAAAACGGGACAACAATGCCTCTGAGAGGAGATGATCACAGTGGATGAGCAGAAGACTTTTGCAGTCTCTCATTCAGCCACGATATACAAGTGCCTCTAGCTCTGTCTTGGCTAAGAAGGAACATTCTAACCTCTGAAATGAAGCCAGGCTGTTCCATGAGTCAAGGGGCACTGGGGAACCAGCAGTGATCAACGTGGAGAAGCCCAGGATGTGGGAGAAATGGTCTTGCAAGAGTGAAGACGGGATGAGACCTGTTTCAAGGGGAGTAATTAGGGCAAGAGCTCTCAAAGGGGGTCCTAGCCCCCTGGGTGGATGACGCCTGTGCAGCTCTTGGGCCTGCCCAGCCTTCACCTGGTGGTGGGACTGTGACACCCCCCGCCCCCAGCAGAGCGGGCAGGGGCCTGGGGAAGGGGAAGGTGCAGATTCTTGAGCATCTCACTTAATAATTCAGGGCTGGCTGCAGCCCAACGAGGGGGTTCACACTCTGCAAAGGCAGATAATGAAGCATTCTTCCAAAATGAGAGAATGCGTCATTTCTTTGCCCCCCTCCTTCTTAATAAAATCATTAAACTAGGATTTCCAGGGGCCTGCCACCCCACCAACCCTGGCTGTTTCTGTGGGGAGGGAGAGGAGCGTTGAGCTTTGGTGAGGGTGGGGAAGCTGGGCTGGGCAGTGGGGGGGAGGCTTGGCTGGTGCCAGAGGGAGAGCAAGCCTGCTGAGGGGGGTGTTAGGGTCTCAGAGGGCACAGGGGAGGGGCCTGCTGATTTCTCACCGCCAATGACACATGACTTAGCAGGTCCCCAGGTCTCCGGGGCTGCAGCCGGTACCATACTTTCCACATGTGTTTGGTATTATCGGTATTTTTATAATAATAACTGTGGTCTTGAAAGAGACTAAAATTAATTAAAATGTTGCACTCTGCCACACTGTACATTATTATCACAGAAATGCCTAGCTGGGAAAGACCTCTTTTTGGGGGGGTCATCTTGTCTGTCCCCCTGTTTCTGGCTGGATCTATATTATCAGCCAGTCTTAGAAGATCACTGGTGAGGGAGGATCTGCAGCCTTAGAGGTTAAAATTCTTTCTTTGAAGGAAGATTTTCATGGTATTTAAACAATCATAAGAAGGCAGGCCCAGTCTATGACCATACTACCCTGACCCGCCCAATCTCATCTGATCTCGGAAGCTAAGCAGGGTTGGCCTGGTTCGCACTTGGATGGGAGGAGGAAGGTGGAGACAGAAACTGTGTCTGTGAATTGCAGAATTACACTAAGAAACCCCCTACAGGTTGTTCTTACCAAACTCTGCTGCGTGTCCTCACCTGAAGGTCGCTGCCAGAAGCATCTCCGGGTTCAGAGGTGAACAGTTTGCCTCATGGTTTGGGGCGGCATTTCTCCTACTCATCCGGCTGGGTTGACCTTTGCAGCTGAATCATTCCTGGGGGTGGGGACTGTGCCATGTTTTGGAGGATGTTGAGCAGACCCCCTGACCTCCAGCATTCCCACACCCAAATAGTAAAAACCAAAGGTGTCCTTAGGCATTGCCGCATATTCTCAGTGGGGGGATGAGACTGCCCCCCTGATTTAGAGAAAGACTCTCTGAAACCCAGTTCACCTCCTCCCCCATCCCCAAGGGAGCAGTTCTCATCCAGATTGTCATGACATGTGAGTGTGTCACCCTCACCCGTGGCAAGGGAACAAGTGACTGGCTGTGATTAACACCCTGAGGTTTGTGAGTGATTCACTTATTAAAACAAATCAGAGCAGGTATGAACATAGCACCGTCTTTTTCACTCCCTGGCCTTCCAAGATGCTTTTCCGAGTGGCCAGAGCTGCCCATCACTGCCAGCCTGTCTCAGGCAGGTCACAGGCCGGATTGGGTTGGCCACTTTTGCCAATAGGCCACAAGCAGTGTGGTGATGACAAATTGTTGCCGTGTTTTATTGCTTCATCACCGTTGGGTTTGCTCATGGGGCTGTGCTGCACACAAGACCATCACCCTCACACTTTGGAGGAAAATGGGACTCCCGGGGTTCTGCTGGTCCAACTGGAGTCACCTCCTCAGCTCTCCCGCCACTCACCACTCCAACTGCCTCTCCTTCTGCCTCTACCATGCTACTTCCTTCCTTGGCTGCCTGGACCCCTGTCCCTGATGCTCTGAATGTGGCTGGCTCTTCCTCATTACGTCACAGCTCACGCGGCCCCTTCTCTGAGAGGCTGGCTGCCCCTGACGTCTAGCTACTGTGGCCTTCTCTTACCAAGTCCCCCTCCTTCCTGTTGCCCCATTCTTTTTCTATAGTACCTGTCACTCTCTGCAGTCCTTTGTGTGTCCCCCCAATACCAGTTGGGTTCCCCAGGAAGCCAATGTCGAGATGGAGTTAGGGGCTTATTGGGGAATAACACCTTTAGCAGGGAAGGAAAGGTTGAAGACAACCCAGACAGTCTCTCCCAGCCCGTGGGGAGCTTCAGAGCAAGAATGCCCACTAGACTAGACCCCTGTGAGTGGAAAAGCTTGTTCCGGGGCCGAGCATGGAGGCTCATGCCTGTAATCCCAGAACTCTGGGAGGCTGACGTGGGTTGATAGCTTGAGCTCAGGAGTTCAAGACCAGCCTGAGCAAGAGTGAGACCCTAACTCTACTAAAAATAGAAAAAATATCTGGGCTTTGTGGTGAGTGTCTGTAGTACCAGCTACTCAGGAGGCTGAGGCAAGAGGATCACTTGAATCCAGGAGTTTGAGGTTGCTGTGAGCTAGGCTGATGCCACAACACTCTACTCAGGGTGAAAGAGTGAGACTCTGTCTCAAACAATAATGAAAAGACTTGACTCTTACCCCACCACCTTGCTCAGTCCTAGGTGGGGGCTGCCTCAAGAAAAATGTGACCCCAGCCTGAAAGCCAAAGAAGACTTTGAAGATACTAGTTGCTGGAAATTATCAGCTCATGGTGTTCCTCTGAACCAGGCAGGGACAATCTTCTTGAGGGAGGGTCTGGGTACATATCTCTGAGCCTGTCCTTCTGGGTTAGAATGTGCATTTTTCCAGAGCAGAGGGACCTTGTAGATCTTGCTTGTGGCGGATCCCATTCCTTACCACAGAGCCTGGTGCATGGTGGGAGCTCAAACAACAGCGTAGAAAGACAAACGTGAGTCTTTAGGAAGACAAGGCAGAGAACCGCTGCTCCAGTGCATCTCAAACTATTGTTCACCTTGCAATGCTTCCAAGGTTCCCAAAGTTAAAAATATCATGATACTGGGGCTTCTTGCAGTATCAGAAGATGTTGGCTGGGTGGCATCTCTTAAAGCAGATGGAAGAGAGAGAAGCAGCCCAGGGAATCATGGAAGCAAAGGAAAACAGAACTCTGAGGAGGGTCGAAGGCACATGCCAGGGATTGTGGGTGCCTCTCAGACTGGAATGGTTTCTGGTCTGGGTTTACCCACCATCCTAGGTAGCTGAACAAACCTGAGACACAGTGTTCCCAGAAACTGGGGTGGGGGAATGTTGTCCTTTACTTTTAGCCTGTCCTGTCCCAACATTTTCCTCTTCCAGAGGAACTGGGCTAGGCTGAACTTGTCACCTAGGCTGAGCTTGTCACCTGCTCTTTGATAGAGCAGGTTGAAGCCCAAGATTCTAAAAGAACAGGCCTGACTATGAGGATGCAGTGATATGGAGGAATCTTCCAGGTGGCAGAGATGCCTGTGGGGCAGGTGCACAGCAGCCTTGGGGGAAGGAGTGGAAGGTGGGGCAGAGAGGAAGGGGTGGTGGAATCTGTCTTGGGGAGGCGTTTCTGGCTCAGAGAGCAGGTGTGAAGCTCAGTTACAAACTCAGAAATGCAAGAACTAGACCTCCACTTTCCTAGCTCTCACTGGCACTGGGGCATTTCAGGGTCCTACCCTTTTTGATGGTGTGACATCTAATTTCAGGGAATGGAGAAGGCTAGCAGAATGCTGTGCTGTTAGGGGAAGGATGGTGTGCTCTGTTCTACCTGCATCATTTGTCCACACTGAACTTTTCCAAGATCTTCAGAACTTCCCACAGGGTCTTGGTCTGTCACTTCATACCAGTCACTGCCTTGTTATGTTTGGTTCCCAACCAGAGGTCCCTTGGGCCATATGCATCTGTCTGCTTCTTAGGGTACCCTCCTAGTGCTCCTTACTTGGTCCCTAGAATACCACCTCACCCTCTACTTTGTGTCTGGCTCCCTTTCCCCCTTGAACACAGAGAATTTCTCTCAGGCTTTATCTAAGAGCTGCTGTGATTGACCTCATATGTTCTCCCAAATTTATTTTATTTGCTGTGCATTTCAAAAGCCTTCTTTGAAAATCAAAAATCAGAATGTATTATCCTATATAGTAGAACCTCTATAGTGGACCGCCTCCCTGTACTGACCTCCTCCTTAAGTTGACCTAATTTTCATAGATTGGATATGCACCACATGTACGAGTCAGCATGGTAGGCCTAGTTCTTATGCTGACCACTTCCATGTGTTGAGCAATATGTAACAGTCCCTTGGGCAATCAACTTATAAAGGTTCTACTACATTTCTTTGTTTTTTTGCTGTGTTATCCATACTCTAATGTAGCAAATTCCATAGGACCTCCGTGAAATGCAAGGAAATATTGTGTGTGGAGTGATGGAAGAGGACATTGGCTAAACATCTCAAAACTACTCCCCGAGCACACTTGCTCTGGGGAGCCTTCCTGCCCAGAGCCCAGCTCCTCTCTTAACTCATCTAAAAGCCCATCCCCTTTTTCATATGGGCTAGGATGAGATAGCTGGGAGAACTAAGCCATTGGTACCATCTTCCATCCCCAATGGCTATAGAAATGTAGGAGTGTGCGGGAGATCAATCTCTTCATGCCTTTCCATTAGCAAGTCCTTCTTTTGCAATGGTCAGACCCCCTTGTGGGGAGTCAGGAGAGCAAGGAAGCAGACTCAGTTGTGGGAAGAGTGGAACAGCTCACAGAACAGAAGCATACCAAAGGACTGCCACTTTGGAGTCTCAAAAGCCATCAAACCCGTCAGTTCATCTTCATCTATAAGCTAGGTGGTATGCTAATGTGGGCAGGTGCTCAGGGACTGCCAAGTCAGACCCAGCTTAAATGTTAGCCCTGCACATTAGTCATCCTGGGAAACACACCTCATCTCCCTTTGTTTCCATTTCCACATCTCTAGTTGTGAAGCTAAAAATACAATGATGAGGCTGGGCATGGTGGCTCATGCCTGTAATCCTAACACTCTGGGAGGCCGAGGCTGGTGGATTGCCTGAGCTCAGGAGATCAAGACCAGCCTGAACAAGAGCAAGATCCTATCTCTAAAAATAGCTGTGCCTTGTAGCAGATGCCTGTAGTCCCAGCTACTCTGGGAGGCCAAGGTGAGTGGATTGCTTGAGCTCAGGAGTTTGAGACCAACCTGAACAAGAGTGAGACCGTGCCTCTACTAAAAATAGAAAACCTAGGCGAGCATTGCGGGGGATACCTATAGTCCTTACTTGGGAGGCTGAGGCCAGAGAATTACTTGAGCACAAGAGAATAAGGTGGTTGTGAGCTATGATATCACAGCACTCTACCCAGGGTGACAAAGTAAGACTCTATCTCAAATAAAAAAAAAAGAAGTACACTGATGTTCCTAAAACCCTTCAAACCCTGCCTGGCCGGTCCATGCTCAGTTACTGCTCATTGCCTTCCTTTTCCATAGGTAGTCTACAGATAAGAGAGCTGCTCTCATCTCTAAGGCTTAATGTCAACAATTCACAGGGCCCCCAAATAACTCCTGAAAACGAAAATCAAGTAAATTCAGAAGAGACCCTCCTACCATCCGTTCCTTAGCTCTCATACCTGAGAGTATGGGTAATCAAGTGTCTCCTCTTGGCACAGACCCGAACATGGTGTGACTCAATCTCTTGCAATGCCCTGCATTGCTAAGGGACTTATTTCATGGCTGAGAATGTTTCCTTATTCAGTATCAACTTCTTCAGCTGATTGGCTTTATTCCATGTTTCACTATCAGGGATGATCACCTAATATTAGCCCATTAGAAGGGCTAATATTAGCCCCCATTAGAAGGAAATGCCCAGTAAAATCCTTACCTTTAAGTGAGCTTACCAAATATTGAACCAAAAGTCTACTCCCTTTCTTTTGTTTTCTCTTTTATTATTATTGTTGCTGTTTCTGTTATTTATAATGAAATTACATAGATGACATATTACAACATTCATCTATTTGGTTGGGAATAAATAAAACAATACAGGTATACATGCATTGACTAATTCAATGTCTCCCGCCCACCACTAATCTCTCTGTCAGGGTAACTACTCAGGCAGGCTGGTATGCTTCCTTCTGGCCCTTTTCCTAGACATTTTAAAATATGCATACATACATACATATATGTATGTTTATGTGTACAAACATAGAGCTTGTAAAACATAGATTTGCCTCATAGTATCTCATCTATTGAAATTCTACCCCTTTCTAGATGATGGTGTTAGGATATGGGGAATTGGGGAGATGATTAGGTCATGAGGTCGGGACCCCACTGAATGGGATTAGTGGCCTTGTCAAAGAGGCCTGAGGCAGTTCTTTTGCCACTTCTTTCACATGAGGTTTCAGCAAGAAGTCAGATGTCTTCAACCCAGAAGGGGGCCCT
>NW_003852413.1:9083322-9100527 GCF_000181295.1 Otolemur garnettii
TACTCTCAAGAGCCTACAAAATGACCTTCTCATCAGTGATGCTTAGTTTTCTCTGTAAACTTTGCTAGGCTATTATACCCAAGCATTTGACCAAAAACTAACCGAGGTATTTTGTAGATGTAGTTGATATCTACAGATTGGCTGAGCTTGAATTAAAAAAATTACTTTCGATAATGTGGGTGTGCTTCCTCTAATCAGTTGAAGGCCTTAAAAACAAAAACTGAGGTTTCCCAGAGAGGAAGAAATAAATCCTGCTTCAAGAGTACAGCATCAACCTCTGTCTGAGTTTCCAGCCTACCAGCTTACCGTGCAGATTTTGGTTCAAGATTGCAACATCAGCTTTTGCCAGCCTACAGCAAGACTTCCCATCCCATACAATTGCTTGAACCACTGTCTTAAAGTCAACCTCTCTCTCTCTGTCTCTAGAGGGAGAGGGAGAGGGAGAGAGAGTGTGTGTGTGTGCTCGTGTGAGTGTCCACACTGCATTGGTTCTGATTTCCGATTTTCTAGAGGCCCCTGTCTGAGACAAAAATTTAAGTCTTCCCCCACGTTTCCATTTTAAGAATTTAGACTATAAGACCATAAGAAGCTGCAGAATAGAATCTCACAAAGCCATCCTCGCCCAGGTCCTGCGTGCTGCTTGGGGATACCTGCTGTTCCCGCTCCTATGCTCAGCCACGTTCAGCCTCTGGGTTTCCAAGCTGTCTAGTCCCTGGTTCTCCTCTGTCAGCTGGAGAGATCTTCTCCAGTTCTTTCTGAATACCATCCCCATGACAAGTCAGTTTCGTAGTTTTGTAACCCTTGTCATGGCCTCCAGAGCCTGCCACCTCTGACTCCTTTCTCAAGTCCATAGCCCTGGGAGCCCGCCTCAATTGGGCCAACTGCTGGCATTCCCTACTGGTGACAATGTCCCCTCACAGGTGCCTGGGGCAGGTAGACAGCAGAGGTTGCATGTCAGGTGAGAAGAACCGCAGACAGTCACTTGCGACTGATCCTTACTTGCCCATCAGAATGGACACTGTTCCCTATCACAGCAGCAAAATGAAGAGAAAAACACCCAGTGTCTTGGAAGGGATGTGCCCCCCTTTAAAAAGAAGTAAGTCATGAAAATGAAATGTCTTCAGCTCTGTAGCTTTGGGGTGAGGAAGAGGTGGAAATGTTGCCAGAGTCGGCCTCCTGAGTTTCCTGTTTTCAGGCAAGCGGGAAGCACAGTGCAAACATCCTTCTTCATTTATGGGCTTTGTTCTTGTTCAGCCAGTGTGCTGTTTGACAGGGTGGCCTTTCAGGCGCATGCTCCTGTCTGCGTTATCTGCTTCAGATCAAAAGAGAAAAAGCCTGAGAATGCGCTCAGAAGGGCCGGATAACGCACACATGCCAGTTGCAATCATAATCAGGAGTGCGTGGGCTGGGACCTCTCGGGGAGTCTGGGATTGTGTCCCTTTCTCTTAGCTCCATCTTCTCAGGTCTGACACTCATTGCATGTTAATGTGCCACACACCAAGTGGAGCATGGTGGCACCTCCACCCCAGCGGGTCCCTCCACCCCACAGGTCCCTTCACGAACCCAGTTGAAGGACGAGGGTTTCCAATTCTCCTAGAGAACATGATGTCTGAAGAATTCACCCCTTCAGCATCTTTGAGCACTCACTTTTCAGAAAAGATCTCTACAAGATCTAGAAAACCCATGACCATTTGCCCAAGATGGTCCTAGTTGGATAATAAATCCTATAGCCCTTCTGGGAAACTCTGATAAAAAAATATCAACGACCTTTTCTAGGAGCTAGGACAGGGCTTGGTGCTGGGAAGGACCCTTGGACAGAAGCATTGATTGGCTATTCAATTACCTTGGGAATTGGAGGCCTCCGTAAAGCATGAGGCAGGGGTCTGGGCACGATTGTGTCGGCTTTCTGTACAGCCCTTGACTGGCTGGATGTGCAGACAGAGCAGGTGACAGGAGGTGGGGTTGCAGCTGTGTCCATACGCCCTGAAAAATGAGCCCCAGCTTTTAAACTGTCACAGCAAGGTGCTAAGGACACAAGTCAGGGCCTTCATGCAAGAAATTGGGCTTCGGGAAAACAGGAGAGTTGAGCCGATGTACAAGTGTGGAAAGAACCCTTCTCTGAGCCTGGTATTTGTGGCAAGGTGTTGCCACATGCCTAGTGGGCTAGATAGCTAGGAATACATATCATTTGTTTAGAATTTGGCACATGGGAAAACCTATTTGCATATATTCTTGCTCGGGGCCCATAGCACTGGGGGGTAGGGAGGACACATATTATCATCCACATCTTTTTATTTCTGAGGATGAGGAAACTTTTCCAAGTCTCCAGAGCTAAAGGGGGGCAGAATCCAGATGTTGAGGCTAGTTCTTGCTCTGCTTCATTCTCTTGGAGTCTGCTTTTTGGGGGGACTGGCAAAAGCATTTTGCATTCCCACAGGGGCTTTGATGCTCTCTGCAAGGTGAGTTTGCTCAAGGGACCCAGGTTAGGATTTTTTTGTTGCATCAGTTTATGTGGACAGATCAGGGAGGCTCCATGAGCAGGTAGGAACAAAGCTTCAGCAGCAGGGCAGATGTGCTAAGGCAGATGTCCTCAAACTACGGCCTGCGGGTGACATGTGGCCCGCCTAGGACATTTATCTGGCCAACTGGGTGTTTTTGCTGCTGCTGCCTGTCGTGCTTAGCAGCCGACTCATCCCAGGGCCCACAGTCTGGCCCTCCAACGGTCTGAGGGACAGTGAACTGGCCCCCTGTTTAAAAAGTTTGAGGACCCCTGTATCTAAGGGATCATGCCAGCTAATTTCCATTTCCAACTTTTAGGACTTCTGCTCAGCACACAACTGGTGGCGGGAACCCGGGCCCTGGCAGCAGGGAGCAGAAGCCAGCGGTGAAGGCCAGGTGCAGTGCGGCTGTGAGCTGCAGCCTCAGACTCCCTGTGTGATCGGGAGCAGCACAGGCAGGGGAGGCGATTGAACTGCGGGTGACCCCGCAGAGCAAGGAGGCTAATTAAAGCTTCTCTTCCCCACACTTCAGTCACAAGCCCCTCCTGCCCTTCCTCTTGATGGTGCAGCTGATAAGGAGGTATTGAATTTATGAAAAGAGATGAAGATGTTTGGATAAGCTGTGGTCCCAAGGCAAGCTGGCCGGACGAGTTAGGGCCTGACGGAGGCAGCGGGGTGGCTGTGAAAGTGTCCTCCAGGGCAGGCAAGGCAAGGAGGAGAGGGAAGGGGAGGACCCAGCGCTAAACGTGACAGCCCGCAGACCTCGCCTTGGGACTGCACACCTTGGCAGTTCAGGTGGAAAGGGCTTGCTGGCTCCGCCTGCTCCATGCCACCTGGCAGCCCACGGCTCCCAGACCTGCTGCTCCAGTCCCGTGAGAGAGGCATGACAGCGGACATGAGGCTGCTGAGGAGGAAAGGGTGGAGCTGAGAGAGAGCTCTTCCTGTCCAGGGGCAAAGAGGCCAGATGCCCATGACAGGGGAAGATAGTGAGGATCCGTTTTTGTTTTTTGAGACACAGTCTTACTCTGTTGTCCTGGGCAGAGAGCTGTGGTGTCGTCATAGCTCTCAGCCACCTCAATCTCTTGGGCTCAAGAGATCCTCTTGTCTCAGTTTTTCTACTTTTAGTAGAGTCAGAGTCTCACTCTTGCTCAGGCTGGTCTAGAACTCCAGAGCTCAAGCAATCTGCCTGCCTCGGCCTCGCAGAGTGCTAGGGCTACAGGTGTGCGCCCCTCTGCTGGCTGACAACAGCCATGGTTTACAAGAGCGCTCATGATGTGCAAAGGGCTTTCTCTGCAGTGTCTCACTTAGTCTTTTGACCTGAGGGTTGTGGTTGTTCTCTGCCCATTGCATGGATATGGAAAGTGAAGTTCAAAGAGGTTAGGGAACTTGCCCAAGACCACACAGCTAATATGAGATTGATATAGGAATCAAAACCAAGCAGTGAATTAAAAAAAAAAAAAACCACAACAACAATCACCACTAAAAAATAAACCGTAAGACTCTGGAGCCTTTTAGAATGAAAGTTAACCTCCTCTAAGCCAGTCCACTGTGCCTACATGGGAAGGTGGGGCTCCCGGTGTGTCTGTGTGTCTGCAGGAATTGCAAGATGAGACCTAGCTTTTATCCCAGGCTGCCTGGACACATTCCTTGGCCAGGTGGCTCCTTACTCACCCCTCAGCATCAGCCCCTCTGGCAAGTGGTTATAGGGAGCAGGTGGTTGTTGGGACCAGGAACTCTCACACTCCGGAACCCTCAATGTTGGCTGCAGAAGCATCAGCTTCCACGGTCTTAGGAGTGAAATGCCCCAACATTTCCCGACACCCACATCTCACTGTCCCAGAGGAGCCCAGGGTTCTGTGTCTAGCTGGTCTCCTGGTATGGCCCATGTGCATTCTGCTCAGGGCGTCCCATTGCTGTTCCCTCTTAGGTGCTGGCCAGTTGGCATGAGTGTAGTGTCCTGTGGGACAGATATGTCACTTACCTCTAAATTAAAAGGGAGACCCCCAACCCCAGCACACTTTGGAAGAAAGTAAGGCCAGAGGCAGGTGGCTGTCCTTGGCAGAGTTTCCCCACCCCAGTCTCCTGGGTTCTGATTCTCTCCTGCCTTTTAGAGGCCGGCTTTGAGGAGGTGAGGCCACTACGGCACACCTGCTGATGTAGATCGTCCCCAAACAGAATCATCCCCTCTCTCCTCCCCACCTTCACCCATTGGGAAGACATGAACCATTTGAATCAGCCAATGCTAATTATAGATGATTCCAAAGTCACGTGAACTAGCTAAGAGTACCACAAACACAGCAAACAGCTCTCAGAATGGGAGAAGATTTACAGAGAACTCAAATTAAACAATAAGAAAAGTGCAAACAACCCTCTCAATAAGTGGGCAAGAGATTTGAAGAGAAACTTCTCTGAGGACGACAGATGAATGGCCAATCAACACATGAAAAAATGCTCGTTGTTTTTAATCATCAGAGAAATGCAAATCAAAACCACTCTAAGATATCACCTAACCCCAGCAAGATTAGCCCATATCACAAAGTCCCAAAACACCAGATGCTGATGTGGATGTGGAGAGAAGGGAACACTTCTACGTTGCCGATGAGACTGCAAACTAACACAGCCTTTTTGGAGAGAAGTATGGAGAATCCTCAAAGATCTAAAAGTAGACCTTCCATTTGACCCTGCAATCCCATTAGTAGGTATCTACCCAGAAAAACAAAAATCATTTTACCATAAAGGCATTTGCACTAGAACGTTTATTGTGGCTCAATTTGTAATTGCCAAGTCGTGGAAGCAACCTAAGTGCCTATCAGCCCATGAATGGATCAACAAACTGTGGTATGTATATCATGGACTATTATTCTGCTACTCAAAAAGATGGAGACTTTATATCTTTTACATTTACCTGGATGGAGTTGAAATACATTCTTAGTAAAATATTGCAAGATTGGAAAAATAAATATCCAATGTACTCCATACTAATATGAAATCGATATGTAAACAATTACATGTTCCTAAGAACAATAAAACACTATTCTAGTCCAGTTGGGGGTAGAGGGAAGCGGGAGAGGGGAGGACGTATGGCAGAGGGAGGGCAGGAGGTGGGATCTCACCTACTGTGCACATTGTGAGGGTGTATAACACGCCCCCTGGGTGAGGGGCTCGTCTACAAATGGAAATTTGCCCTGCAAGTGAGAACAATGTAACCTAAATATTGTACTCTCATATTAATTTGAATGAAGTTTAAGAAAAACCAAAGTCACGTACACTAATTAATATATTCTTCTCAACACCTGAATTTCCATGTGTTTTTCTATTCTTGGGAGTACCTTCTAACCAAGAAGGCAGAACTATGATCCAGAAAATTAAGGCAGCAGACCCTCTGGTCTGGTCTGGTTTGATCTGGTCTGATCCAGTCAGAGCTGGGAGGTAGTGAGAAAGAATAAAGGCAGGAGGAGGGAATGTCTGTGCATTTTGATATAAATACCCACCATTCTGGTTAAATGCAAGGCACGATGTATACACCAGCCTGGATCATTTAAGTGAACAGTTCAGACTTGGTTTTAATATTGGTCATGGTGCCCCCGACTCATTTCATTAGTGTCAGTTTAACAGTTGGTTACATGGGCCAGGGGTAATATTAATGATTACTTGTTAGTTAAGTAGACACAGAGCTTTTACATAAAATGCCAGTGGCACAGAGACCTTGGCAGTGGCCATCCCCTGTGCACGCTGGGATGGACAAGGTAGGGCTGTGGGCTTGTGTGAGCTGGCACTCCCAGGAGGACAGCTGACAGAGGATGTCCTGAGCCCCAGCAGGTCTGGCTGGGCCTCCCCTGGAGTTTGGCCCAGGAGGCCCCTGGAAAGGTGAGCTGCCACCGCTTTGGGGCCAAGTCATTGTCTGAGCAGGAGCTTTTTCTGCAGAACCAGACACCAGCTCATGAGGCAGCTCCCCAGAGCCCAGAAGAAATACAGAGAGAGCCGGCCCTGGGCCTCCCTCCTGGGAAAGAAGCCACCTGCAAAATCTGTGTTGAGTTTTTCTTGTGCCAAGAGGGGAATGCCCACCAGTGATTTATGCAGACATTTATAGAAAGCATACAGGTTTGCTCATTCATAAAATGGAAGAACAGAGTGTTTTCTACCCTGGCTGGGCTCTGGGGCAGCTCTCAGGGTAGTGTGGCTGATGGTAATCATTTCCGGACATGCCCTGATTTGCCCGCGGGGAGAAGGCCAAGGTTGCATGGGAACAGGCCACAGATGGAGCCCAGAGTGCAGGCTGCCTACCCTGTGGACAGAGCCAAGCTGGGCTGTTAGCAAGGGTCCCCTCCTGGCTGTGCTGCCCCTCTGGCCCACCCTCTGCCTTCTCCCGGCCTCTTCCCAGACATTTTTCCCTCTTGCAGAGCTCCCCAACTGCTAGGGAGGCCGCAGCCTGCAGGGACCAAGTGACACGAGGGCCTGGGGCCTGCCTCGTGGGAACTTGGGGGAAAGGGATTCTTCCTGGCCCTATCTGGTCAGTAGGGCCAGGAGCTTCTACGTAGCCTGACTTGACTGTGGTCAGCTGCCCAGTGGGAGTCAAGTTCCGCCTTCCCCTCCCCAAAGCAGCCTTGGCTCTGGTTGAGCGGCTGGTTGACTCACCATACCAGCATCTTCTCCATGCCTGGCCAGACAGCCCTGCCCGTGGGGTGGGTGGGCAGTAGAGAAATGGTTTCATGAGAAGCCAGTGACCAGCAGAGAGTGATTTCATTTCAGTACTGCTCTGACCTCCTGGCTCTGATGTCCAGGGCTGTGGCATGGTCTTTGGGGGTGGACTTGGGCTGCTTTTAAGTGAAAATTCCACCTTTGCAAGATGTGAAGTGCATCTTTGATGATTTTGCTCCCTCTTCTTTGGAGCCAAAGGCTCAGGAAGTTGGAGGTTTGGACCAGGTGACCCTCCACCCCTGCTTCTTGAGGAGCGGTTGCAGTGACACTTGACCATGGCAATCCCGTTCTCGGGAACCCTGAGCCGGGTGGGAGGAGCTCAGAAAAGGCAGAGAAGAAAACGGGGAGAAAGAAAAGTGAAGGGCGGAGGGAGGGAGTCCTGACCAGTGTCTTTTTGGTCTGCTCGGGCTGGGAGCTTTAACAACAGAAATTATTTCTCATGGTTCTGGAGGCTGGAAGTCCAAGATCAAGGTGGCGGCAGGTTGTTTTTTTCCCCAAGGCTTCCCTCCATGCATGCAGCTGGCCGCCTCTCTGAGTACAGGTGTCCACCTCTTAATCTCTTTTTATAAGGACACCAGTCACACTGAATGAATCAGAGCCCCTTCAACCCCATGGGATTGCCACATTCCAAAGCCTCATCTCTTAAGAGAAAGAAAAACGCAAGGATGGAAAGAATGAGGGTTATGTGGTTCTGGCATCAGAAACAGCCCTGTAGACTCTCCTTGGCCTGAATCTGACTCTCAGGATTAATTGCTGTTCATCACAGTCCTATACAAGAGGTTGGATGACATTGTTCTTCTCTCTGGACGGTCCTCTCACCAACACTGCCAGACCCACATGGGAGCTGAGGATTTCCTAATCCCTGAACCTGGAGGGAGGTCCCGTGACCTTAGGCAAGTCTCCTGACCTTTTTGGAAACTCAGTTTTATCATCTGTAAAATGGGAGTATAGCAACCTCACCCAAGTATTCTTCACTGGAAGATCCTTATTAGAGGACGGAGTAACACGGCAAAGAATTGGATGGACCTGGCACCAAAACTGAAAATGGTGATGGGACCTTTGTATCCAGGCTGCTAAAAAACTGCACAGAAATCCACAAAAAGTTTAGGAATGTGGCATCTATGGGTACAGTGGTACAAGGGAATAATGTCTTTATGTCTCTGCCCCATGCCTTTAAATCCTTGACTCTCGGCTCCCAGAAACTGCTCTGAAAAGGAACCAGCACTTTCCATAGAGTGGTTTCTTTGATTTGCTTAAGTTCTTATGAACGTTTGTGTAAGGACAGGCTGAGCAGCTCCTTGACAGAGCAGATTCACCTCCATACGATCAGGAAAAGCACCAGGGGGAACTTCTGTGGCTTCCTTGATCGTCTCTTGCTTTTATAGACATCTCAGTGGCCCCAGGGTCCCACTGGATGCTCAGGCAAATTAATTCACTTTTGTATCAGTTACAGAAACAATATTTGTATAAAAAGATGGGAGCGTGCTACAAGGATGCCACAAACCAGCTTGCAGGGGCTCCCAGGGGCCAAGTCTGGCACGAACATGAGCACAAAATAATTTAGTAGAAGAGTGAACAATAAGCCATTAAAACAGGATTCGTGAGTCTGTGCTAGTGATATTCTTAGGGAGATATAAATAGATGGTAAATTGATTGGTAGGTGGAGGAGAAGGGAGAACGGTTGCTAATAGAATTCTGAGGGCCAACAGGGAAACGTGGAAGGAGCACCGGAGCCGGAACGTCTCGTTCTGAAACCTTCCTAGTGAGGATGGGATCGGGTAAGGATCCTCAGCGGGTGGTAAACTCAGGAAGACATTTTGTCGAGGAGCGGGATTTTTGCACCATCTTAAAGTGTAATCCTCTCAGAATGCAAAGGAGGGGGAAACAAAAACCAGAAAACGAGCAGCTGTTATTCGTGGGGAAATTGGGCAACATCTTGAAAAGATGATGAGAATCAACCATCCCCCGTGAGGACCAGATGACATCTTGCATCTCCAGAAGGGATTCTCCGAGCAGGACCCAGCAGCACCTAGCGGGCACCCAGCCCGAGGTGTGTAACATCCATCCACTCTCTAGGACATATCAAACAACCCCTCCAGGAGGAATATTCTACTAAAAAGAAAAAGAGCTGTGGGGGAGAAGATATTCTTTAAAGCTGTGGCATGCACCAGGTTAAATGTGGCCACAGAGACAGGGCAGCTCAATGCCATACCCGACTCTGGGTCAGATTCCGCATGGAAGGGAAACAGTGGCATAAAGGCAATTATTAGATCAACTGGCCACACTGGGACATGGACAGAGATTAAAGCAGCACATCGGTGCAAATTTGTGGAGCTGGTTTTTGCACTATGGTTATGCAGGAGGATATTGCTGTTTTTAGGAATATGCCCTGGTGCATTTAGCAGGCAAAGGAGCCACAGGCTGTGAACTTCAGTGGTTCAGAAAAACAAAAGTGGGTGTACATGCATTTATGCAGAGACAGAACAAAAGGGTGTTTTGGGCATGTCTTGTTCTGTGTCTGTAACTTTGTATAAATTTGAAAAATTCCCAAATAAAAGGTATTTAAAAAAAGAAGGAAAATGGCACAGGAGGGGAAGCATGGGTTGTCGGAGCCCTTCCTGTTTCCGTGTGTTGGATTGATTTTGCTTGACTTCGTGAGAGCATCTGCATCCAGTTTGTAAAACAGCCAAGTCCTGTGGCTCTAGTCGACCTTCCCCTGCTCAGCAACCTGGTACCAGCTTCCTTCCCGGTGTCTGGTTTTGACTCTGGCCATTTCTGTCCTTCCTTCTTTTTGCTGACTTTTGCCTGTTCTTCAGAGCTCAGTGTGAGCCCCCCTCCTCCGTGAAGCCCTCCTGGACTGCTTCTGTTCACTGGGTAGAATTCCCAATAGATACCAAGACAGTTTCTCACGTTAGTGTGTGATAGTCATTGACACAGCTATCAAGTATTTCTAGCTTTTTGCCTATGATGAATAAGTTAGGACTGTATTTCCTGGACCTCAGGGGTAGGGGGTGGGTAGCATCACCTGACCAGTCATGGCCAATGAGCAGAAAGATGTGTTGCTTCAGGGTGAGGCCCTCTTTTCCATCCTCCATAGTGACCAGAAATCTGCCAGTGGTGGCTATGCTATTGGCCTGGTCAGGATGGCCACAGCATGGAGCAGAGCTCTGGCCAACTTGCCATGGACATGTAGCAAAAACAAGAAATAAACCTTTGCTATTTTAAGCCGTGGGGATTTGGGGGTTGTTTATTATCTTAGCCAACCATATATGCCATGCCTTTACAGATGTCACTTCCTCAGCCTAGAGTGTTCTCTTTCCTTCCACCTGGCAAATTTTGATTCATCTTCCAAAGCCCTGTTCAGGTATCACCTCATTTTTTTTTTTGGAGTCTAGGTCTTGCTCTGTTGCCTGGTATCAAAGTAGCTCATGATTTTTAAAATATAAAGGAGTGCCCTCCCTGTGAGTATCCCCAGCCTTCATCTGCAATACTTGTGTGCACAATTCACACATATTTCCACGACCCTGGTTTTCTCTCCCTTGCTGGATTATGGGTCCTTTGGGAGGGATGCTGTGCCTTCCCGGTTTGTGTGTGTTGAGGCTGCAGGTCTGAGGAGGCCTAGACATGGGCTGGGTAAGCAGCAGATGTCTGCAGAGTGACTCTTGATCACAGATCACAGAAATAGGTGTGGGATCATCATGAACTCATTCCAATACATAATTATGCAGAAAATGGTGAAGGTGACGTGGAGATGGAAGGCTTTCCATCTCAGGTTCTAGGTCCTGAGCTTGTCCTTGGAAATGAACCATGAACTGGAGACAGCATCCTGGGTCTAGCCCCAGAACTGCTGGTGGGCTGATTGCTTCCCTTTCCTGGGCCTCCATGTCCACATCTGCAAAATGGGTCATGGACCTGAGGATCTTTCTTCTCTCTTTCCTGAAAGGCGACAAACTTGGGTCCATGTGGGACAACCCAGAGAGACCATGTGAGGGAACCTGCTCTTTATTCCTGGCTTAAGGGCAGGGAGGGAAGAGTTCTGGCCTGGTGCAAACCACTGGACACGCTGTCCTGTGGCCCGGACTCCTGGGAACATTGCTGGCATTTGGGGGGAAAAGCCTCAAAAATAGCTTGAGTGTGCTATTTTCCAAACAGTGCTGCTTCCCAGACCGAAGAGAACAAGTTGGCAGAGGAGAGCGGTGAGTCTCTCTTCCTCCCTCTGTGCAGCGGTGACACTTCAGTGGGCTTGCTAACGAGCCTGCACCCTCCCCACAGCCACAGCTTGTTTGCTTCTCCCGGGAGCCTGGCGCGGAGCCCTAGATGTTGTCATTGTCTTGGGGACAGAGTTGCCTCCCCCCAGAGCCTTAAGTGGCCCACACCACTGGGTTGGGCAGCTTTGCCCCCATCCAGGCTCCCGCCCTGGGTCACCTCCATCCAGCATCTCTCTCATCCCTCTGGCTGCTGAGAGCAGCACAAAATGAGCTCAGCTGGTCCTGCGTGGGGAGAGTTCTTGGAGGCCCGTGAGGGGGCCGACCTGCAGACACTTCATTCACAACTTGTTGTTGGTTGGTATTTCTCTTCCAAGAGAGGCGGGGGGTGTGGTTGCAAAATAAATCTTAGTTTTGTTTTTTTTTTTCTTCTCCCCAAAGAAATCATTGTGTTGTAATGCAGGGAGAGCCCGAGCTGCTGACATTTTTATGGGGCTGCCTCTGGTGAAGTCTGTAGTCTCTGCTCGGGCCATCTAGAGGGTCCGTAGATCTCTTTCTGTCCCCATTGCCATCCCCCACCCCCTTTCTCTCCCAGCAATACAACTACCGTTCAATAGTCATCTAGAATTCTCAGGGAGGCTACCTAGGCTAGGACGGGGTGGGGGCAGGGGAGGTGACATCACATCCTCATGCTCGGATTGGCTGCCTTCAGGCTTCAGGAATGATATCATCTCTGCTTCTGCCCCCCCCCCCACGCCGCTGCCCCTATTTCCAGCCCTTTCCTGGCCAGCCAAGGCCCCCCTCCCCAGCACCCCCACCCCAGGATACCCTGTTGCCTTGGAGACCACAAGTTTTCCACCTCGTTGTCTGAAGGAATGGTAATTCATTATATGTGTGACGTCGGGGTGAAGGGTGCAGGGAGCTGGGGCGGTGGGGGGGGGAGACCCCAGGCTGGACGGTTGGGAGGGAAGGTTGTGGACAGCAAAATAATGAACAAAAATATGTTTCACGCATGAGAAGCTGTCAGAGAGGGGAGTGAGGGAGAGGCCAAGGCAAGTGGTGTTTATGGCATGGAAAACTGAAGGCTCTCAAACAACAAGCAGTGGCCAAGATATTGTTGGAAATGACCACCCCCTCCCAGAGACAGCTCATTAGGAAGGTTTTGGAGGGAGGCCTGCAGGAGGTGGGGGCTGCTGTGTTATCTTCTCTGGAGGAAAGGCCATCCTCCCTCTGGCCCCCTCCCGAGGTGGATCCACTGAGACGACTCCCCCTACCCCACACCAAGCTTTTCTCAGAGAACAAGCAGTTTCTTAAAAAAAAAAAAAAAAAAGAACCAGATAAGGATCCACCCACCTCCAGAAACAAAGACTGTGGGTGTCTCTGGGAATGGAGCACCATGGCACCACGGATGCCTTTGTGTCCTCAGGAGACCAAGGCAAGGGGCAAGGACAGCCCGTTGAGGTTGTCTGCTGTGTGTTTCCAGGATCTGTCCATTACCTGCACATGCTGATCATATTCGCTAGAGGAATATTTCAATCCTGATTTCCCTAGGACAGGAAAAAGACAGCAGCATACCCAGTGCCCCGGGTCCCATCCTGGCCTCACTTGCGTCTTCCTCCCTTTTGTGTCTCCCCAGAGGGACTTCATCTCTCTCCAGGCACTGTTACTAGGTCTACCTGTTACATTCCTTGATGTTTGTTCAATGTTTCTTGTCTGGGCAATTCTGTAGATTCAGGAATTGGAGATACGAGGCTTAGAACATTGACAGGACATCGTACTTCTCTGGGTCCCTAATGTATCATTTCCAAACCTCCAGTCCCTGCCTCTTCTTGGCCTCTCCAAGCTGCCTCTGAGGCTGTTATAGGTAATTCTGAATCTATATCTCTCTGCTTAAAAAGAAAATAAGGACACGCTGGAAAGAGAGGTTAAAGATGCCCCAGCACCTGCCTGAGTGATGAATAATCTTGGGTAATTACAGGTGAGTCTGCAGATTCATTTTAGGAATGGATTGTTCTAACTGTGCATGTGTGTGTGCAGAGATTGGCAAACACAGTTCCCTATGTTCAGAACACACCAATAGCTTAAGACAAGCTGGCTGTTGTTATTTTCTTGTTTATCCTAACAGATTTTTGTGAGCTAAAAATGTATTATAGAATACCAGGTAGAAATGGATGAAAACTATATGTATATGTACAGACATAAACATGTGACCTAAATACATCTCTCTCTCTGAGGGTGATTGCATTGCCTTATTTCTGTTTTTGAAATTCAAGTGTTTTGCAGTGAGTAGGTATTACAAATATAATCAGGAAAGAAGAAAGCTATTAAAAAAAAATCGGTCACCGGGCAGGATGTTCCAAAGGGCAGATGAATGGTAACTTCCAAGATGAAGTAACCGGATGTCTGTCAACTCAGAGAAAACAAGGTATGTGTCTGTCCCCAGTGGGGCGGTGCCGTAAACATCTCTAGAGTCCTGCGGCTTCTCTTCACTCTGCCCTGGCCTAATTTCTGGGCTTTAGAGAGAAAACCAAACATCTGAGCACGGGGAATGGAGGTGATCTCGAGCAGTGCTCTGCTCCACCCTCCTCCCCTCTAAGCTGAAAAGTGGATGTCAATCCAAATTTCCACAAGCCGTCACCTCAGAATCCACATGCCCAAAACCAAAGGCATAATTTTCCAAAACCGTCTTCTGCCACCCCCTAACGTTCCTGTGTCTGCCCCCAGAACCACTATTTTTATTCAAGCTAGAAAATTTGGAGCTGTTTGTGATTAATCTCTGTATGTCAGTCTCCAAGAGAGTCATCAAGAACGTTTCATTTTCCTTTCCAAATGTGTCACCAGATTGATCCTTCCTCCCTTCCTACTGTCCTAATCCAAGCCATGTCCTTCAGATTCCAGCGGAAGTGACTTCTCCTCCATGAAGACTTCCTTGGTCACTCCTGACTTTACTGATTTATCCTGAAGTCCAACAAGATAAACAGACTGTAATACTGTCACCCACCCTGGCTCACGCTGCCTCATATTGTCTGGGGGATTAGACTTGGCTGCCCGGCTAGAACCATGACCTTGGAGAGGGGCCCTTAGTCAGGTCTCAGGATAGAAGCTCAATACAACTTTCTGGTTAAGCAAGAGGAAACCACTTCCTCTCTTGACAAACCATGTTGATATCTCACCCTCTTCTCTTCCTAAATGTTCACTCACCCCCCTGACCTGAATGCCCACTGTCAACTTTAACTTTTCTTTCTCTTTCTAATTTCTCATGTGTTCTTGTCTGTAAAGATAATGATTAAACTCTACCTTGAGAGTTGAATTATTCTCCTGATAAGTAGCTCCAAACTCTCTATAATCAATTTGAAAAGCAAGTTAGTCAAATGTTTCCAGGTTTGGATTCTGGAACCAGACTTCCTAGGTCTGGGCATCCAATATGGTAGCCACTAGCCTCATGCATCCATGTAAATTTAAATACATTGTTGTTAAATAAGTTACAAATCCAGTTTTTCAGTCATACCAGCCACTTGTCAAAGGCTCGGCAGCTGCCTGTGGCCAGTGGCTACCCCCTGTTGGAAAGCACAGATATGAGACGTGTGCATCACGGGACAAAGTCTGAAAGGACAGCAGGCTAGAGCCACACACAGCCCAGCTGTGCCACCGTTTATGTGACTTCATGCAGAGACCGCATTTGGCTTTCTGGACCAATTTCCTCATCGTCTTTACCTTCTTGAGTTGTTTGAGCTTTGAATGAGTTAACACACATAAATCACCGGTTATAGTGTGTAACAGAACATAACCACTGCTCCATCATGGTTAGCTGTTACCGTCAGCCCCAGGCCTGTGTCCCAGCTATCAATTCGAGTCTGTGACCTGATCACGAATCTGTATTGCCTTTTCTCGTAATAGCATTCTCAGCACCTCCTGCCAGCAATCGCCTTTCATCTCCCCTAAAGGACAGCATTGTCTTTCCAGAAAGTATTCATGGAGCCCCCCTGCTTACACACTGGCATGTATGTTACTTTATAAAACCATGAATGACCCTTAGAAGTAAGAAGTGCTCCAGGTAGGAGCTGGGAAGGGGCTGTGAGGTTGGCAGTGAACTCCTGCAGCGCCTTGGCTGGGCTCCCTGGCTTGGGCACCTCTGGGCCAGGGAAGCTGTGTTTTCTCCCTGGGATGTGGGGCGGCAAGTGCAGAAGCTGGAATGATGTTTAATCAGCCTGAGCATTCTTCACTGCTGACCTAATGAGCCGGCATGACTAAGTGACCATTAGATGGAATGTTTGTGTGAACTGCAATAGAAAAGTTCCTCTAAACTTCCTGAAAAGGAAGATAATATATCTAAATAGCTTCCTGTCTCTTTGCTGCCAAGCAGCAGCCGCAGCAGTGAAATAGATTCTCCAGCAGGGAAATATTTAGCAAATTGGTTGGGTGTGCTCGGCCCCTCCCTGTTTGGAAGAGTGAACCCAGCAGGGAAGTGAGTGGGCCTCCGGGTGCTCCCAGAAGCTCCGGACACTGGGAGAGACATTTGACAATTTGTAGGCTGGAGATGAGGAAGATGTGAGGGGAGGCTAGGAGGGGAGGGATGGAAGGAATGAAGGGGTGGGGGATAGAGGTGGAAGCAGACTTTTCAGGCTCTCCTGGCTCACCTTGAAGGGGTGTCATCATGGCCAGGAGCAATCTTTGCTTTGGTTCTTAGAAACCTCAGCTCATGTTTTAGCAGGAAAGGGAAGAACAGCTAGCTTCCTCCTGCCAGACTGCTTCCAAGCCCTACACGTGAGCATCTCTCTGGAAGACCTTTCTCATTGCGGTTAAAAAGTATGCTTGGGGTCTTTGCTTTAAATAGAAACTGCCACTTAACATAGTCAAACCACAACAGAGAATCAAAAAACCCCTCCATAGTCCCATTTGCTGTGGCTTGAGTGCGTGTACAGCAGAATTCTATGAGGAGGTCATGTTAGGTGTCCCGAGCCCCACTGCCGAGGTGTCTGCAGTGGGGCAAGGAGGTGGGTGTGCATAGGGCATGTCTGTACCGGCTGCCCTTGAAGGCTGCGTCCCTAGGGGCCTGCTCCTACAGGTCCAGCCAGCTGCCTATGGGCTCAGCTTTGAGGGTATCTTAGTGGGGAGGAACCTGGGTCTCTCCCTGAACACCCCTGTCTTGCTCTCTGACCACAGGCTACACCAACCAAGCTCCATTAGCACCTATTCTTGGGGTCTAGACCAGAGATTGGCAAACTTTTCCTTTAAATGGCCAGAAAGGAAATCTCTCAGGCTTTGTAGACCCAGAGGCAAGGTTGAGGATGTTATGGAGGTATTCATCTAAACATTTTAAAATAAAAAAAATTATTTTTTAAAAACACCTTAGTTTGAGCAGGGGGTGGTCTGGCTTGGGCCTGTGGGCTGTAGTTTGATGACCACCACTGCAGGTTGAAGACTAGGGAATAATTACTGTTTCAGGGGTGAGAAACTTTCCCTGAGAAGCTGCTAAGTGCTTGGGTTGTACTGGGGGCTGGGGACACAGGTGCAGCTCAAAACAAGACAGCCAAACACAGGCTGAGTCTTTGCTAATAGTTCACTTTCTAATGGAGGATAGATTTATAAAAAGATTGCTAAATTGCAAGATCCTAGGTAAGTGTGGGGCTAAATAGGGTGGAAACTGGAGAGGGGCTTCCAGGCCTGCTATAGTGTGTGGGGTGTGAGAGAGAGAGAGAGAGCCAGGAAGCATATGTTCACCCTAGGTGGCCATTTCCATTTCCATTTTAATTAATTAAAATTAAAGCAACTTAAAAATTCAGTTGCTCAGTGGTACCAGATAC
>NW_003852413.1:9101908-9126950 GCF_000181295.1 Otolemur garnettii
GGAGGGGGGGGCAGAGCAGGGCAGAGCCAATGGGGAACAGCAATTAGCTGGAGGGAGTGGGGAGCTGGGCCGGTCATCAGATGCCGAGGTCTTGAAAATCCCGCTGTAATTAATTTTCTCCTGCATTAATTAGAGAAATGTTGGAACCAGTGGGAGAGGGAGGGATTGATTGCCCCTGGGTTGCTTTTTTGGGCGACTTGAGGGAAAGATGGTAATCTCCTGGAGAGTGGGTTTGAGGACGTGGCCAAGGCTCAGGAGATTCTCCTGCTTGTGGTTGGAGACAACAATTTAAACCAGGAGTTATAGAGGAGCACAGGTTTTGTTTTGAACTGAACTGAGTTCACAACTCTTCAGAAACTTGGAGTGTCTGAGCATGCGTACATGCCTGGGTCCCTGCTCCTCAAACATTTGCACGTGGATTCTGAATAGAGAGGTTCAGACCTCTCTGAAGAGCTCCTTGTTCCTCTCCTTTGCTCTCCGTCTTACTTCAATGTAGACCAGAGCATCTCTTCCAAGGATTCCATTTTAGCCTGAACAGAAGACGCGCCCCTGTGCTTTTTCTAAGTTACTAAGGGTACAAGTGAGTTTCTAGGCTGTGGAAAAGACAGCCCTGAGAAGATTCTAATAAAAGTTGCAGGAATCTAGCAGCCCACAGATTTCTATCCTGAGTCCCAGTGTTGATAATGATGTTTGGAGGCAGAAAATCAGCACATGTCTAGAATTTGATGCCAATTCCCTGGTCCTGTTAGCTGCTTTTATGGAAACTTGGGGTTGAGCCTAGTGTCTTCTAGGTTTGGTCCTGTATGGATTTCATTAACTTGGACCAATCAGTGGCTTACTGGTTCTCTGTCAACTGGAAGTCCACATCCAACAGGCAGAGATCTTTAACCTTGTCCCCAAGGTCAACACCTTCAATTTACTAATTTGATGGAGCTGTCTCCAAAGAGGAAGGTTCCTAGTTAAGGGCCCTTTTATTTTAAAGACGGTCAAAGCAGTGAGTGGGAGGTGTGGCTGTAAGCTCTGGCCTCAGACAAAGGCACCCTCTTCACTGCTTCTTAACTAAAATTAGTAGATCTTCAATAGAAAGAGGTCACACGACATGGAGGGGCTTGTCCATGGAGCAGACATGGTGGCCTGGGAGGAGGGGGTGGCCAGTTCACCTGGGGGTTATTTGATTCCAGCTCTCTTCTGCTACTGGCCAGCCCAGCCCAGAAAACTGGAAGGCCAAGTCAAAGACAACAAAGCTGAGCCTCCGAATCTGGGCTCATGGCTCCCAGGCATCCCATCTGAGATCACTGTCACCCGATTGATGGACAGTGATTAAACATTCCAGGCCGAGGGTCTCTCTGGCAGGACAGTACCGCTGAGGATGACCTGCTCAGAAACATTGCCTGGTCATTACCAATATGCCTAGCAGAGGGAAGAATCTTTGACCTGTTCCACTTGGGCCATGTGACTCAGTTTCCCTGAGGGCAGGATTAGTGGAGAGAGGATAAAGAAAGAAAGAAGTGAGAAGAGTGTGGGGTGCAGGGCTGGGAGTTGGGGTGACAATGACAAGGTGGACTCTACTGGAAGCTGTCAGCAGCCCTGGGAGGCTGTCTGTACCCTCTGGTTCTCTGTCAACTGGCCAGAAGATGACGTCACCTGTGGCCCACGCCTCTGGTCTAGACCTACTCCAAGTGGCCTCCGAGTTTGGCTGTGCCATTGGAAAGACCTGGGTTTAAATCTGTGCCCTGCCATTTTTATTGCCACTTGTGGACAATTTATAGTTTGTGCCCATGTAAAACGAGGTTGTTGTGAGAATGAACTTGATGCAGAGGACTTGCATGTAAACCAAAAGTAAGAATAACCCCTGATTGTCTCCAGTAACGTCAATATTACTGCCACCACCGCCACCACCCACCTGTTCCCTCTGAGATTTTATTGAGATACAGCTTGTTTTCCTCCTGGAGTCCCCCTCTGGCCCGAGGCAGAATCTACCCGCTCCCCTCCTGTTCCAAATGATCATCTCCGGCATTTTCTGCTCACTCCTCTCACTCCTTCCCCAGCATCTTCTTCTTGGTGTGCAGGTCCCACTTAAACTTCCCAAGTGCTTCTGTTTCTTGATTTTCCCTCAACCACAACAGATTCATTCAAAGAGTCATCTGTGTTTGTGGACACCACTTCCTTACCTCCTACTCACTCCCCAACCCACTGCAATTCTCCTCTGCCCCCCTGGTGTGGAGAAGTGGGACTTTCAAAGGTCGTTCTAATTGCCCTCTTTATCCCACTCAGTCTGGCCCTGTTGATCTACCAGTCGTCCCCCAACCTTCTTTTCAACAGCTGTCCCTGGTTCTTCTTTTAATTTGCATGGGACCCCATGTCATCTGTCTCTGTGCCCAGTGGCCTCTGTCTACTTCTCCCTGGGTGGCCTCACAGCCTCCTTCTCCTGCCAGGCTCTTCTCTGGGACTCTGCCCCATCCACAGCTCCAGCTCTGGAGCCCACCATGCTGAAGATTCTGGTTGTTTCTTGTTCTTCCACACAAGACTGCCCTGCTCAGCCTGTCCAGTCATCATATCTTGATACTGAACAGTCACTGATCTCATGGACTTAATTTTTTCTCATCCATTAATCAATAAGTCTTACTGAATCTACACCCAATGTGGTTCTCTCCATTTCCCTTAGCTCTTCGCCTTTGGAGAGCCTTATTTCCTACTGGGATAGTTGACGTGGCCTTTGAATGGGTCTCTCTGGGTCCAGCCTTTTTTGTCCCATTTTCTGTTTCCCACTGGATAGCAGACTGATCTCAAGCTTGGGAGATCACATAATTTGTCATCTAAATGGAAATGCTTTTATGAGTGAGGGGGAGACTGTCTTGAGCAGACAGAGATGTGTGTTCATGCTGTTAAAATGACATTCTGATGATGTCACATCCTGGTCTGAGAATCTCATGGCCCACATAATAACATGTAATCTTAACACAGTGTCCATGCCCCCCTCATGATCTGACCTTTAGTTTTTTAAAGTCGCACCTTCACTGTGGACACTGTACCTGACTGTCCAGCTACTCCATAGGGTCATAATTTCCTGAAACACTTGGTCCCTCCTGTCTCTAGCCTATGCTCCCATAGTCTCCTGCCAGAAGCCTCTCTGCCTCCCTGTCTTTGACCTTCAAGGCTCAGCTGAATTGCCCTGCCCTCTCTGTAGCCTTTGCCAGCACCAGTCGTTGGAATGAACTTCTCCCTCTTCTCCATTCCAACACACCGTGTTTCACCGTGTGTCCAACAGTTCCAGATATCTGTGTACACAAATGTTATTCCCAGGCTGGGCTGGCTAACCTCCTTGCCCGCATCTCTCAGAGATATTACCATTGTTTCTTGCTTAAAGAAGTGAAGTGAGTATCCACCCAGAAGTAAAAACATTCATTTTATAATAAGGACATTTGCACGAGAATATTCATCACAGCTCAATCTGCAATCACCAAGATGTAGAATCAACCCAAGTGCCCGTCAACTCATGAATGGATTAATAAACTGTGGTTATATGCATCCATGGAATACTATTCAGCCATAAAAAATGGAGACTTTACATCTTTTGTATTAACCTGGGTAGAGCTGAAGAACATTCTTCTTACTGAAGCACCCCAGGAATGGAAAAGCAAGCATTCAGGATACTCAGTGCTAATATAAAACCAGCAAATGAACAACTACGTGCCCACACAGGAGAAAAACACAATTAATTTCACGTGTGAGGGAGACAAAGGGGGGAAAAGGGGAGGGGGGATGAGTAAACTGTCACCTAACAGGTGCACTGTAAGGTTATGCAGCATATCCCCTGCGTGAAGGGCTCAACTGGAACTTGGACTTTACCTAACAAACGCAAACAGTGTAACCTAATCGTACCCTCATATTGATCTGAAATTAAAAGAAAAAAAAGAAGCAAAGTAGGAATGAAACGTTCTGAGCACCCGCCCTGTGCCAGGCGGTCACAGTGGCCTCCTGTCTCACCTTCCCAGCTTGGGGTGAGGGACATTGTTACCTTCCCTCTCGCTCTGTTCCTGTCTTCCCTTGAACAGAAGAAAGATAAGCCCGGAGAGATGATGTCATTCACACGGCTGGGAAGTGCCAGAACTGCACTTCAAATGGAAGCCTGTCTTGTGCAGGGGAAATGCCGAAGATGTGGGGGCATGAATGACTTCTAATCCCCGTACCTCGCCCTCCATTTCCTCCCAATATTTTCCACATAAGATCTAATAAAAAGAGGGTAGGGGACAGTGCCATTTGCAATGGGCCTTCAATACACCCTTTCTCCAGCAAAACAATAACCTGCACCTATGTAGAGGAACGCAGAGTTAGATATGCGTTAAGGTCAGCCTTGAATGGAAAATCAGGTCACAGACTGGTAGTCTACAAAAGATGGTCAGTGGAGGGGAGAGTTGGGGGTACACGTTTTCTGCTTTGGTTATGGTGCAAGGGAGATTTTGTCAGCAAAGTAACTCAGCCCTTAATTTTTAAAGCATAAAATATTCTTGTTCTCTCCTCTTTCTTCATCATTGTTTAATGACCGGGATGGCGGAGTCTCTAAAGGAAGTTGGCCCACTCCAGCATCTATGTCGCAGGTGCAATAGAAAATACCATAGTGAGATCAAACCACATCAGAGGAGTCAAACCAAGAGCCAGAAGAGGATGTTCAGAGGATGCCAGGGCTGCTACTGGATTTTCTTGCCACATGGGCCATTTTTACTTGGCGGATCTCAACTTTTCATTTGATTTGGTTATAGGGAAACAGGACAGGACTGGAGAGGCTCTGGGAAAGGCACTGTCATCCTATAACATTCTCTACTCACTACCTGATATACGGGCTGCACTGAGACGTCATCTCTGCCTCCCAGACAAGTGCCAAATGTCTACAATGGTTTAGACAGGGGTCTCCATTGGAAACGCACAAAAGAGGTGGGAGTGGGTAGAAAGGCAACCTCCACCTGATGGTGATGACCTAAGGGAGTAGTGTAGGGCTCTGATCCAAGAAGGGAAATATCGAAGCGTTACGTCCGATCCTACAGAAGTGTAGTATGTATTATGTGTTTTCGTAAGTAGGTGATGTGCCCTTGCTGAGGATTCTAATTATCTCTCTCAAACTCAGATCACCAACAAACATCCTGCGGACCCTCTGAATGTTGCCTGGGTGCAGCACATCTGTAGTTCACCTCTGTCCTTCCCTTCTTCCGGAGCACAGTGGGCAGAAGGAAGACAGACCTCGAGAATCTGGTAGTCCCCATAGCATGTGGTTGCTACAGTGGGGAGAGCTCAAACTGGCCACCAACTGTGCCAAGTCTCTGAAGCCCCTCTCTGTCATTGCTGAGATGCACCTGGCTTTCTGCCACCTGGCTCTTTCACCGCACCATCTTCATCAAGAGCTGAAGTGGGTGGTAGCAGGACAAACTACTTGGAAGAGGCACCAATGAGCAAGAAGCGGGAAGGTCTGTGCATAGAGGTAAATAAACAAGGCCCCTCACTGCCTGCCCCTGGCTGCCTGCTTCAGACTGATGGACTCACTAGGAAGGTGGAGCTCACTTCACCCCGCCCTTCTGGAAGCCTACCCAATCAAATTTGTTTGAAACTATAGATTTTTGGGGGCCGGGAAAGACTTAAATCATTAAGGCCAGATGTCAGCAAACTAAGGCCAATGGCTAAAACTGACATGCTGCCCATTTCTACAAAAAGAAAAAATAATTATTAGAAGAGCGTCATGCCCATTTGCTGACATTATCCATGGCTGTTGGTGCCATACCAGAAGAGAGTCAAATGGTTGCGACAAAGACAGTGTGGTCTGCAAAACCTGAAATATTTACCATCTGGGTCTTTCCAGAAAACTCTGTAACCATTGCAAGTCCACCATTTAGATTCTGGGCAACGTGCTGCAGGAAGCTGGCAATCATGCAGAGAAATATGTAAGGCCATGTGAGCTGTTCAACAATTGTTTTGATTATTAAATTATCACGTAAAAAAGAAAAAGCTACACGTAATTCTATCACTTGCTGATCAGAACTATTAATATTTTGTTGTGTTTGTGTTTAGCCTCTTGGATGCATGTACAAAAATATATATAATTCCATAATTAAAATCCTGCCGGGTTTAGCTTCGTGTCTTGCGTGTGTGTGTTACCTTTTATGGGGACCATTTTGAACACCCTTGAATATTCTTTGTTAACATGACTTTTTAGCACATATCATGACATCACTCAGTGTCTAGGGAGTTTTTAGTTATTCCCGATCATTGAAAATACTGTTGGCTCTACAAAAGGCCATGGGACAGAAATCTCCGTCTGGTTCTTTGATTATTTCCCTGAGATAGATTCCCAGAAGTGGAATTACTGGGTTAAAGGGTAAGGACAATTTTCAGGGTCTTGATAACATATTGCCAAATTGCTTTCCAGAAAGATTGTACCAATTTATGTTCCCACCAGCAATGTACGAAATTGCCACCCTACCCTCTTCTCACCAGCAATGAGCACTATCATTTAAAAAAAAAAAGTTACCAAATTGATAGGCAAAAATCACATTTTGTTGTTTTGATTTGAATTTCTTTGATTACTGGTGAGGTTAAACATTTTTTTTTCATATGTTAAACACTTCTTTATATGTTTATGGCCAAAGGGAATCTTAATAATGGTCTTCAAGTGTGCAAAGGGGTTATTTAGTAGATTGGGACCAGCTGTTCTCCAAAAGAAACTGGAAATGTTTAAACTTCAGCAAGAAGAGCAATGGGCTGAAGGTCCTGCATGGAAGGATGATCCGAGTGGGCCAACTCTGATGGAGGTGGTGGCTCTCAGACATCCTCACTCACGGGTGCAAGGAGACCCATGAGAAATCGCTGCAAATTGTCAAGAGCTTGTAAGCACTAGAATCTGCTCAAGCTTACATACATTTGCATTTAAATGCTCACGAAAGCCCTATGAGAAATCTGGAGTTTAGGCATAGTTTCTTATTAATCATCCCAACTAGGATTAAAATCTTCATTCTGAAATCCTGGTTTCAGAACTGTCCTGCTGCTATACTTGCCTCTAAAAGAATGGATCAAATGAACTTTTCTGGCTTAAAGGTTTTGCCAATGTTTCATAAATAGAACAAAGGAAGTGTGAACTCATCTCCCGTGACCCCCCGCAACATGGTGTCTCCTCTCTGGAGCAGATCAGAGCACCGCGGTCTGCTGCCTAAACCTTCCAGGGCTGCTCCTCCCTAAGGATAAGAGTGAAACCTTCAACTTGACCTGTGCCCATCTGCCTGGGCGTTGCTCATGCCCGTCCTCACCTCCAGCTACTTCTCACCAGCCCATCTGCTTCTAGTTCCAGATGCCTGTCTGTTGCAGGAAATTTTGCCCAGGTTTGTGGGAGTTGTCCCTCTATCGCCAGCCTCTGACCACTGCAGAGTGTGTGTGTGCGTGCCTGCACACATATGTGTCCACACACACATCCACACATGTGCACAGACATACGTGCTTCTCGTGATAGATCCTGTATTTTGAAATAACATGACTATTTAATGAATGCCTGACTCTCCCGTGAGAACTATCAGCGAATGGGAAAAGAAGTTATGTGGATGTGCTCACCACGTTACCCATAGAGCTTAGCAGAATGGGATAGAAGAAAGGTTTGCTGACTGACTGACCAACTGAATAAATGAATGAGTGAATGAATGAATAGAAGCTCCCTGCAGCCGTACATGGACTGTGCATGCTGTCAGCATTGTCTGCAGCCCTGCCCTGGTTCCCCATCTGCATATCCTCTCCCTCTGTTCCCCCAAAACAGCTTCCTGAGCTCCTGAATTTCAGCTTATTTGCAAGTCTTTGGTGGGACCTGCCTCTCATTTCTTCTGTAGCTTTCTCAGTACCTAGAAGGAGGCCATGGGCCTAACCAGCGTCCAGCACTATGGCTGAATGAATTCATTTAAACTGCTGGCAGGCCCCGACCTCCCTACCTATTTTCATGTTGCTGCTGACCAGCTTTTCTGGGATTTTCAAGGGACCTCTGAGTCCAAGACCTTGGCTCTTCTTTTAGAGCAGCGATCCTCAACCTGTGGGTTGTGACTTACAGGAACCATATGAAAGGGCCATGGCATTAGGAAGGTTGAGAACCAATGTTTTAAAGGGAGGCAGATTCTTCAATGTTGATTCTTCAATGTTGAAGGTCTTCTCCACAGATGTGTTCCAGCCCTCCTAGCATTGACATATGGCTCTGTACCCTACGCTTAGGGCAAGACTAGCTGATGGCCAGTGCAGGGGATGCCCCGTGTATAATGCTGGCAGTGGTTGGGCAGGCTTTTCTCTGTGATCAGACACAAACTGAACTTGGGCAGACATTTTTGGTCATTTGTGTTCGATGATATCCCAAGCTCTTTGAGCCATGTCTGCCTTTTGGTGGGTTCAAAACTGGATAGATGACTAAATATTCCAGGGCAATAGGAGCTTGCAAGAGCTATGAAACAAGAAGAGAGACATTGTTTTGACTGCTGGCATTTTTTGGAAGAGAAGAAGAGTCCCCCTTGCTTCTGGTTGGGGCCCAGAGGACAGAGTGATGGGCAGACCAGCCTTTTTTCTGCAGTGCTGTGAGCTTCACCCCTGAGCCTTCCATCCTGAGCCTCAGGAAAGGCTTTGTGCTTTTAGCATGAGGCCTCTAATTAGGTGACTTTTCTGCTGTGGGCACATGTCTGGGCCCTCTGGGCCACTGGTGCAAGAAAAGAGGAAGGAGTCCAAGCTTTCTGCTGTGGTCTGGGCTTCTACACAGCCACCTTCTTGTCCCAACCCCAAGGACATCTGACCATGGCATCCTTCTTATTCCCATGGATGCTTTAGCCAACACATAAGACATCTGGTCACCTGTGTGTGTGTGTATATATATATATATATATATATATTTTGTCATCCATCTAGATACCCACTAATCCATCTACTCACTCAATGCAAGAGTTCTGAGACCATGCTACCTTTCAATCAGCTTTTTTGGGATAGAGCACGATACAAAACTCATCAGTACCCATCCTCACTCACTCTCCATAGCAGGGAGGCCACACTGGACAGTGGTTTGAAGCAGAGACTGGGGTAGAACAGTGCTGGGTTGGGATCCGGGTCTGCCACTTGCTCTGTGACCCTGCAGCTTGGACAGGTTAAAGGACAATTGTAACAATTATAAAATGGAGCTGATAATGGACCGAACTTGGGGTGTTGTGGAGAAGCTCTCAGTAAAGTTAATGGTTGGAGGGAGAACCTGCCTGAGAATTCAGCCCAGCTCCACTGGGTTCTGGTGAGTCATGGGACAACTTGTGTCTAATAGAATGAGAGAGGAAGTTACCAGTATTTCTCTCCCTATCTCAGGGACTCTGGCAGCCATGAGTGGAGAGAGCTCCATGACAGGGTGAAACACTGTAACCTCCGAGTTATGGGATTGAGGATGGCTGCCCTGGAGAATCATCTGACTCGTGCTGGACTTTACATGAGGGAGAAATAAGCCTGTATTGCATTAAGCTCCTGAGACTCCATGTTTATTTGTTGCCCTAGCTTAGCGTGCCCCTGCCTGCCTGATGCACCATCTCTGGGTTTTGCTCTTCTTGGCACTGTTTAATTCTTAGCCAGGTTCTCCCTCCAGGCTCCCAGGTTCACAGCCCCAAGTCCAGCAGACCGAGTCACTGCTCCAGTCCAGTGCCCGTCTCTGAACCAATCCCTGTAGCCTAGGACATGTGACTGGGCAGACACAGGTCATGTGTCTTCTGTTGTAAGACTGACATGTTGGGGGCCTCCAGAGCACAATGGGGTGCCGGTGTCAGAAAAAGTGAGCAAGACAACCAAGATGCCCCTTACAGGTCTGCTTAGTCCCTCCCTCAGTGGGGGTCCCTTGAGCTGCCATGGCGGAGGCTGACCTGGCGGATAAAACCCAGGCTTTGGGGCCCCATGCACACTCCTGGTTCTTTTATAGCTTATTACTGGTATTATCTTGAACAAGTAGGTTAAACTCTCTAAGACTCAGTTGCCTCACCTGCAAATGGGTATAATAGTGGCACCTACTTCATCAGGTTTTGTGACCAAAAGGGCAGGACCATTAATTGCAAATGCCCGAATGCCTGAAACAGAGTGATGAAGGAGCAGCAGGGAAAGCTGCTGGCTCCTGAGGGCAGCGACCAGCAAGGAGGGAAGCTCTATTGTGGACTCTTCTGAACTCCAGGAATGAAGACCTCGGACACACCAGGGCGCCTCTGATTATCCCCACTGTACACTCCTCGAATGGGGAAGTATTTTAAAAACAGATCTTCCTCTTGTAAACCGGGGAGCCCAGGCGAGCACACAAGTTTGCGGCCCTTGCAGCTCTTGCTTCGCTCTTCTCCAAGCCTGTCTTTTGCACTTAAGGTAACTGCAAATCAAGATCATGGGACTCAGCTGAGCGCTTTGCAGGCTGTTATTTATGGGCAGGCGATGGGATCACAACTATTTCCTGTCCCGAGGGCTCTGGGTCTCTGGTATAAAATGTAGGCGTGTGGGTGGGTTGGGGGGAGTTGAGAGGGTGGGAATGGTGACTTACTTCTGAGTTTGCAGGCATAGCCCGAAGGCTCAATGTCTTTGGCATTCCCAGGCTCACTGCCACCAGCTGTGGGGAAGTGCCATTTGTGTGCATTTCGAGTGTCTTTCTGCAAACATCCTGCAATCTCACAAATAACTGGGCTTCACCCACCCTTCACCTTCCCACTTCGTGTCTGCATTTCCCACAGCATTCCATTTCTCCGCAGTGTCCCGCTGTGGAATTATAGGATGTTCCTTTCCAGAGCATCAATTACAGAGATTGTCTCACTGGACCATGATGAGGGGCTAATGCCTCTCCCGAGTTCACTGAGTGTTTGTCACGTACCAGGAGCTGTAGTTAGAGGGCTTGATCTCATTTAATCCTTGCAACATTTCTGTGAGGTAGGTATCAGGATCATCTCTGTCTTTTTTAGTCAAGGAAATGGAGGCTCAGAGAATTTATAAAAAGGATTTGAAAGCTAGCAAATTGATGAGCCTGGGTTTGAACGTAGGCACCTGGACCCTTTCTTTGAAACCTTGAAGCTCTGTCTCCCACTTCTGTTCAGAGTGGCTCAGTCCCTCTGTTGAGCAAACGGCAGGCCAGAATTTGGGAATCCTCTGAAACTCGCAAATTTGGGTGCCCCCATAATGATGTTCTATGAACCTATCTGTCACATTTCACTGTGGGACCCTATAGAGTTCCCCAATTTTCTCGTCTTTACACATGGATGTACATATATGTATACACACACATTTACTGTGTTAAACTATTTTAAATTGCACACAAACTTTATGTCCACCCTGTGTGCGCTTGTGTGTGTGCATTATTTATTTACTTATTTATTTTTGAGACAGAGTCTCACTCTGTTGCCCTGGGTAGAGTGTTGTGGTGCCATAGCTCACACCACCTCAGTCTCTTGGGTTCAAGTGGTCCTCTTGCCTCAGCCCCCTTAATAGCTGAGACTACAGGTGCCCACTGAGATGCCAGGCTAGTTTTTCTATTTTCAGCCCACAGAATCAGACCCTCGGCACATAGGCCCAGGGGTTTGTGTTTAAGGAACATTCCAGGTGTTTAAGAACCACTCCTTGGGTAATTATTTAACATAACAGGTCTCAATTCTGGTGGCATGTAAGGGTCACCTAGGGTGAACTTTAAAAATACAGACCAGTGATATCAGAATCTCTGGTGGAGGCTGGTCATCCAGGTGAAGACCAAAGCTCTTTTGGCAGCCCAGTCTGAGAGCTGTTGCCTTCCCTTCTCAGGTCCTATTTGGACGTCCCTGGATGGAAGGACTCTCCCTGATGCCAGCACAGTAGGAGGAAAGGTGCAGGGGTTAGTGGGCAAGAGGCATGGACCAGGAAGGTTCTTCCTATGAGCCCAGCTGCCTCCGTCCAGATGGAGCCTTGCTTGCACTTGACCATGATGATAATAATGACAAGGAGGAAAGAAGTGATGATGCAGGGAGAGGAAAGAACAAGGTCAAGTTTGCAGCAATGCCCGGGGCCCCACGGTCTGAACCATGGGCCTGCAGACAGGCCTGCCTCTCTTGATGTCTGTCTTCTCTGCTTCACCTCCTTCTGAGAGGTGTTATTGGTTCTCTTGACTGTTGAACTCCTTGATCTTATGTTTATAAGGTGTTTGAAGCAAACACCTTATACCTGGTATTGGGAATTTATTCATCTTAAGTGGTTCTTAAACACCTGGAGTGTGTATACACCCCCCCCCCGAAAATTATTAGATCGCCTTTCTGGCCCTGGACCACCTGCCGAGAACCCAGGCTCTGCTCTGGAGCTCTTTCTGTTTTCTCTCTGCAGGTCACACACGTGTGCAGGATTACGGCCCCGGGCTTCCTTCCGTCTTTTCTCATCTTTGTCTCATGTCCGCATCCTGGTCTGGAGGAGCCACAGGTATCAGGTGTGTGCCTCATTCCAGGCTGTCACCCTCGGCAGCGCGTGGCCAGGTCGGGCTCTTCTTTCTTCCTCCTCCGTCTTCCTCTCCCTGTGGGGATGATGATGGAGGTAATGAGAACCCTCCCCGGCTCTCCCTCTTCTCCCCAGCTCTCCTCTCCACCACTCAATAGGAGCTTTGTCTGTGCAAAGAACAAACCTGAAACCCATCCGGCCCCGGCAATTGTTGTCTGCCGGCTCCTGCGCCATTTGGGTTCTGACTCTGTTAGAGATCTTGTAATTTAAACTTCAACCTGCTTATTAGAAATTAAAAAAAAAATCTAATAATATTTGAAAACCTCAGGAAGAGCAAGCCAAGCCTTTCCCTTCCCATAGCTCTTCCTTTGCTGGACTCACACCTTTGATTTGGGATGGTGCTGAGACCTGGATTCTCTACCTGGTATTGGGAATTTATTCATCTTAAACAAAGTGATGAATCGCTCACCTGTTTCTAGGGTTATAAGGGCCAGATGGGGCTGGCTGGAGTTCTCCGATGTTAGGGGAAGACCTGAGGGTTTTAACTCGGGCTTTCCTGGCCTCTGGGATTTTCAGCTGAGAATTTCTGCAGTCTCATCTTTTAGATGCTTGAAGCTGTTTATTTTGTGTGGTCAAAAATGAATTATTGCCCTGACTAGGGTTGCTGCAAAAACAGTGGGCTTTCGTCCTCCTCAATTACCCATTTCCTACTCCCTGTCTCTGGAGTGCTGGTCGTTGTGACCCTTGGACATGTGTATGTGTACATGTGCATGCATGTGTGTGTGTGTGTGTGTGTGTGAGAGAGAGAGAGAGAGGAGTGGAGAGAGCAGTTATTCTTTGTCCTTTCTCTGTGAGATGACAATTCAAATGTCATTCCAGTGACATTTCAATGGTTTGATTCTGTCCTCCTCACCTCTGGGCCTAGTGGTACTTGTGTGCCTTGAACAAAGAAGGGTAGTCCTGCTATTGTGGGGAGATCAAAAGGTTCGGATCACCATGGACCTGCTTTGGTTGCTGCGTGGACTGGGGAGAGTTGCCTCTCCCCTCTGGCCTCATGTCCTCTCCTTTTGTAATGAAGGGGGTTGGCCACTGTAGTCCACTTCATCTCCAAAAATCCTGTGTTTCCACACTGGTGATCCCCTTCTGGGGTGGTGGACAACTTGTATGCCCAGCTCAGTGTCTAGACTCCTAGGCCTGCTTCTCCAACCCTAAGCTCAATCTGCTCAAGCTCTTCCATAAAGTTGTGTCTCCCAAATGAGGGGAAAATGCGAGACCTAGAGATGCCAACGGGTTTGGTTGCATGAAGGGAAATTCTCTGGGTTGGTGGGTCTCCAAGCGTGGGCCTGGACCAGCAGGGTCTGGGTCTCTGGGGAGCTTGTTGGAAATGCAAACTCTCAAGGGCCACCATAGACCTACTGAGTGAGACACTCTGAGGGTGGGTTCTAGGAGTCAGGGTTTTAACAAGCCCTGTAGGTGCTCGAGTCTCAAGCCCACTGCTCTGGATTAAATCTGTAGAGGTTGGCAGGAGAATACAGACACAACCCAAGTTCTCCTTTGGTCCATCACATACTAGACAAGAAGAGAGAATCTTTTGTTCTCCCGTGGAGGGAGTGGGGCCTGATCCTCCTGAAGAAGAGTAATACCCTCTACATTTGCTAAGACTCATTAACAGTTTTCCCTAGAAAAGCGGGCTTTTCTCCTCTCTCAGTGTGACAGCCAGACTGCTTGGCTGCCTAAGAGTTGAAATGCATGAAAATCAATCAAATGGAGAAAATGCGGCTTTCAGCTGGGCCACTGTAGCAGCCCAGATAGCCTATGGCTAGGAGGAATGAGAGTTATCAGAAATACCTGTATAGCTCAATAATGGAACACCTTGGTGACAAGGGCATGGAGAGGGATTTAGCTCTCCTAATAAGCATGAGAGCTCGCGAGATGAGAGCAGTGGTGAATTGGCAGTCTCTACACCTGTGGTGTTGAGAGGCGCAAGATCAGCCTTATATTAGGCTGGAGGAGAAGGCAGTTGGGAGCGTGTACATTCTATCACGGATCCGCTTACTCGGATTGTCTTCTCGCCTGCCTGCAGAATGCCAGCACGGTGTCTCTCTGCCGAAGATTACCAAGCTCTGCTAAAGACTGAGATCTATCTATTCTAAGACTGCTTTACTCTCTCTAAGACTATCTCTCTCTTTCTCTCCCCATCAGCTGAAGTAAAGCCCTCAGGCACCTAAGAGAAATTGTTCCTGAGCAAGGTAGCTTAGTGGTCCGTGTCCAGAACCTAGTTAAGCCAGGCCCAAGACCTGGCCAGTCCTGGGCCCTGACAGGCACACATTCAACTTTAAGTTTGTTTTCATGATTGATAGGAATTATTATCGTTCCTCTAATATGTCTGTTCTCAGAAACCACAAGGCATGGCTGAGTCAAAAGATGTTTAGGTGCAGAAGGTGGCGTGCATGTGGCCCAGAGTTTCAATGTTGGGGCAATCTGACTGCTCTTTTCGGCAGTGAAGTGAGATTTAAAGGCTACTCTTAGGAGGCCTGAGCTGAAAAGCAATTGACTATCAGGTCCTTAATAAATCAAACTCTGTCTGTTGAATGTTTTCCTGCAGATGTCTCTGTGCTGGGCACCACTAAGAACAAGCAGTCTTACAGAGCTAATCATAGCCTTGCTGGGCAGCCCGGCAATCATGGCCTTGGGTATTTACCTCACTGATGCGAACACTTTAGCCCACAAAAAAACTCTGCATATACATGTTTATAGCAGCCTTATTCATAATTACCCCAAACTGGAAGCAACATGATGTCTTTCAATGGATGAATGGCTCGAGAAACTTTGATACATACATATAATGGAACGCCATTCTGCAGCATAAAGGGATGAATTATCCAGCCACACAAAAACGTGGATGGATCTCACGTCCCTATTGCTAAGTGAAAGGAGCTAGTCTATAAAACTATGTACTGTGTATTTCTACTTATTTCTGTGATATTCTGGAAAAGCCAAAAATTATAAGCATCAAAACATCAGAGGTTACCTGAGATTCTGGAGGGAAGAAATTGAATGGGAGGATCACAGGGACTTTTTTCTTCTAGGACAGTAGAACTATCTGTTTGATTCTGTAATGATATATACCAGACCCTTGTCAAAAACCATAGAATTTTAACAGCACAAAGAGAGAACTTTATTGTATGCAATTAAAAAAATTGTTAAGAAGGTTGGTGCGGGTGGGGGCTAGTTGCGGTGACTCATGCCTGTAATCCCAGCATGCTGGGAGGCCGAGGTAGGTGGATTGCTTGAGCTCGGGAGTTCAAGACCAGCCTGAGGAACAGTGAGCCCTGTCTTTTCTAAAAGTAGAAAAAAAACTACCTGGGTGTCATGGTGGGCACCTGAAGTCCCAGCTACTCTGGAGGCTGCGGAACCCAGGAGCCTGGGTTTGCTGTGAGCTAGGCTGAGGCCACTGCACTCTACCCAGGGCAACAGAGTGAGACTCTGTCTCAAAAAAAAGAAGGAAAATAAGGTTGGGAGATCATAGAATATAACAGGAATGTGACCAAACATCCTAACCGTATTATAAATGTATGAAAGAAGATAACTGAGTGGGGTGGGGGGAAGGTGCTGACATAAGTAGCTTGGAAATGAGTGCGGTCTGTTAGACCATAGGCAAAGGAGCTCACATAAGCCTTATACTGCATGTAGTTGGTAAGGTTATTTTCCATGGGGGCATGGGTTGCAATTCTGATACTGCTGTACATGTGCACTGGGACTGAACGACCAGGGTCATGGATGGGGGGTTGTGGGAGCCAGCTTTCTCATAGTTGAGATGGGACTTTGCAGCTCAGGAAGGGAAGGAGGCTAGAATGATCTATATGGTACTGGATTAGAGTTGGAAAATCAGTCTAAACTCATGCTTAGCTTAATAGAGATACAGGTGTTATGTGCAGAAATACTTACAAATGTGTTTGTGTAACATGGACTGTACAGGCAGGTATGTTTCTCTGCTTTATCAGCCAAAAGGGCTTAGAATGAACAGCACTCCAGTAGCAACAAGCACTTCCAGAACCCAGATCCTGATTCCTAGTGCTATTCTATGGTAGAAAGAGCTAGAGCTCCTTGAAGAGATGCCTAACATTAGGGCTGGGCCAGGGAGTATCCAAGATAAGCTTGGAGCATCTGTAGAGCCAGAAAGTAAGAACATGGTGAAAAGACAAATAAAACCATACAAACAATAACAACAACAATAAACACCCAATGATGGGGGCATGTCAGAGGAACGCGGGAACCCCACGGGCCAGATCTGGAACAATTTGAATAACAAAATAAAGTAATAGTGGATGATAACCCAAAGTATAAAGTAAATATCTATGACTTGAGACTGATGTAGTAATCAAATGATCAGCTAAATAAATACAGGGGAGACAGCAGAGAGCTCTCCTGGGCAGAAGAATTCCAAATAATTTATGTGGACACTCTGCCCTTAAGGAGATGGGACCCAGTGACTTCCTGGCAGAGAGAACAGTGTGGAGAGGGGAGGAAACAAGTAACTTTGCAGCAGAGAAAGCCAACAAATCCCACCTGAGCCAAGCGATCAAGGTCAGAAGGGAGGTCAAGTTGTGAGCAAGTCCCCTTGATGTGATGCCACGGGAGCAGCAGCACTTTACCTCTGTGGCCCTCTTTCCTGAAACTCCTAATCACAGTCTAATGAGAAAAACATCTGACATGTCCAAACTGGAGGATGTTCTGCAGAATACTTGCCTGGTACTGTCAAGGTCACACAAAACAAGCAAAGTCTGAAAATGTCACGGCCAATAGGACCTAAATAGACAGGACCACTGAAAGCAATGTGGTGTCCTAAATGGGACAGGAAAAGGACGTTAGGGGAAACCTGAGGGAATCCGAATAACGTATGGGCTTGATTTAATAATCATGTACCAAGATTAATTCATTAATTGCAACAAAGGTGCCTTATTAATATGACGTGTTAACAAAAGTGGAAAATGGGTGTGGGGTATATGGGAACTCTCTGTACCAACCTCACAGTTTTTCTATAAAGCTAAAAGGATGCTGAAATCAAAAGTTCATTTTAGGAAAACAAACCAGAGAAGGTTCTTGCCCTTAGAGATTAGAGTCAAGATCAAGGACGTTGATAAGGAGTCATAATAAAACACTGAGAGCAGATCCCATATTGAGCTGTCTGTGGGTGAAACAAGTAATAAAGTGGACATAACACCTTCTATGTCCAGGCAAGCGCGTCTGTGCCTATAAGCTCCATGAACGCAGGAACTGGTTCAGCTGCCTTGTCCCCGCCAGGTAAGGGGGATGGAGGTACTAGGGGGGTGGCAGGAGGTTACGGTTTTCAACAGGGTGATGAGAGAAGGTGGCACTAAGAAGGTGATGTTTAAACGAAAACCAGAAGGAGAGAGAGGATAAGTCAGTATCTGGGGGGCAGATGGAAGTTGAGCCTGGGACTCTGGAAATAAAAATGTCATTTATTTAAGGATGTGGCAGGGGGAGGGGGCAACACTGGATGGAAATAATTAATTAGTATTTGGCTATGTGGAAATGACCGGTCCTGAAATGGAACTTCAGTGAAGGGAGGAGTCTGTGGGGTTTGGAGAAGTTCAGCCAGGCTTTGGGGGAGGCTGGGCTTGCACTGGGCAGGGGAGGGAGGTGAGAAAAGTGTGATGTGGGAAGTAAGAAGGAGAGCGGAGCAGGGAGAGCAGAGGGGGTCAGCAGCCCTGATGGCAGGGGAGGAGGCTGTGGGGGCTGTGGATCGAAAGCCACAGAGTTCTCGCTCTTGGGTCATAGAACATGAGAGTGGTGTCTGGAAGCACAGCCTTGAAAAGTGGGAGGATTGAAGGAGGAAGATGGGAAGACCAGAGGCTGGAGCTTCCTCTAGAAACTGCTGGGGGACCTCTGGGCAAAAGATGAAGGGTGTTTCTCTTTGGGATTGGCAGAGGGAATGGAGAGGACAGGACACATGGACATTCACAGTGGGGTTTAGTGGCAGGAAGACCAGAAGGTTGATGGAGAGGAAGGAGTCACACGTAAGGGCAGGGCTTCTGCCCGGGACCCTTGAAATTGGCAAGAAGAGGACAATGGCAATAATTATTCTCTGTCCTTGGAGCCAAGGGGAGGACTTGTGGGCTGCCCCACCGACCACGGGTGCTGTCAGCAGTCACTTGTGTCCACGGAATCAGTGGCATTGGATGGTTGGTTGTCACTGAGTGGAAAGAGAAGGGCTCTGGGTGTGCTCATAACAGGCACTGTTGTGCCTTCAGTCCTGACAGTGAAAGTCTCACTGTTCTGAGTGTTCTGTTCTCCAAGGCTCTCCGAGGGGACATACAGCAAGGTCTGGAGACAGTTTTGCCTGTCATGACTTGGAAGCAGTCTCCTGGCATCTGGTGGGTAGAGGCCAGGGGTGCTGTATACTTCCCTCAATGCACGGGACAGACACCCACGATAAAGAACCATCCAGGCCAAAATGTCAACAGTGCTGAGGCAGAGAAAGCCCAGTGTCTGTGCACCTGAAACCTGAGTCCCTCATGACCTGGGGAGAAGGAGGGTCTCTTTCTTATTGTAGAGGTGACATTAATAAGACTCAGATGACTGGTTCAGTGGCTCTCAGCTGGTTAGGGCACCAAGAGGTATTGAGAATGGCTGGAATGATTTTGGAGATTACAATGCTCAGGGGTCAATGATGGGCAGAGACGGGCTTGGGACTCCAGCCTGCTCACCTCGTTCTCCTCCAGGACATGTATCCTTGTACGGCTCAGAAGAACTTCCCACTCTGTGGCCCTCCCTATCTGTTAGTGGAGCCCCTCTCAGGAGGATTCACTCACACATCCTCTTTGGCCAAAATGCACCAGAGTTTTCAGCCATCTCAGGCAAATATTGTATAACTAATGCATTGTCACCTGTAAAATGGGGAAAACAGTGACCTTGAGGGTGGTCTGAGAGAGTCCATGTATTGTCTCTTCTGTGCCTATCAGGAAGCCAGCAGGGAGGGGAGGGAGGCCAAGTTCACAGCACTGGGGGCAGAACAGGTGTGGGCGAGCCCAGCATCTCACAGAACCACAGTGGAGCTGTTCACATCTTCAGCTCTGTGAACGTGCCCTGTGGTGCATTGAGGAGGGGACGGAGGGAAATACCTCCTTGCCTTCAGGATAAGCCGTTATTGGCGAGTATACTCATGTCCTGAGGGGCTTGGACAACAGTATCACATACTGGGGGGGTGGGGGGCTTAAATGGACACTTGAGTTCTGAGGCCTGCAGTCTGGAGCCGAGGTGTCCGTGGGCTGGGTTCCTTCTGAGGACCACTGCGTGAGACACCCTGTCTCCCGCTTCTCTCCCAGTTCCCGGTAGACTCAGGTGCCCCTCAGCTGCGGACAAGACCTTCTCCCTGAGTCTTCACACCTTGTCCCTTGGTGTGTTTTTGTCCATGTCCAAATTTCATTTTTTTATAAGGATGACGAATTCTGCCACATCAATTCCCTAATTTTAACTTGATGACCTCTCTAAAGGCCCCATTTCTAAAGAAAGTCACATTGTGACGTACTGGGGGACATAAATGCATCTTTTCTGGAGGAGGAAGCAGGGGTGGGGAGAGATCACAATTCAACCCATATGGGAAGAAAAGTGTACGGCAAAGTTGAACCATCCTCCCTGCATTTCTTATAATTGTTTTTATTTTGGAAGCAGAAAAAAACCAACAACAAAACTTTTCTCAGGGAGAAGGGTGAATGGGCACCTTTCATCAGGAGCCACTGCCCTTCTCAGCCAACCTGATTCTTCTCCCTGCCACTCTGAGAAACTCCCTGATAGGGCATCTGGCAGTGAGGAGGACGCCACACAGCCTGGAGCCTGGCTCCTCCAAGGCCAAGCACAAGACCCTGAGCAGAGCATCAGTCCTTGTGCTGCTCCATGAAGGAAAACCCTTCCAGGAGAGTGAGCTCGTGTAGAGAAATGAGAATTGTGCCATCTTCCATCCTCACTCAAGGGAAGTCTTGCTGGTGGCAAGAGGCAGATTCTGCCAATATTCTTACCTGAAGAGTTTGTGCCTCCCTGCAGTCTTAGCAATGCGACATGCAAATAGTTTTGCATTGCGTGTTCCTCAGCAGGAACTGGGACAGTCACATGTGGTTAGGGAGCCTGTGCAGTCTGATCGACTCTGCCCGCTTTCTGCTTCTTGGGTACTCTGCCTCTAACCCCAGCCATTTCCTGCTTTGGGATGCCCTGGCTCCACGTGGTGTGGTTTCTATTCCATTGCAATGAATTCCTTAGGGCTGTTATCTCATGCAAATCAGCTGGGGATGGGGGAGAGGAAGGATAAACAGGTGGGAGGTGGAGGCATCTCTGCCACTTCTCTGTTCCCTGGTCTCTCTGCTCTGCAGTTAGTCTGTAGCCGAAAACACAAATAAACAGAGGAGCTGAAGACCAGGGAAGAGCCTCTGTGTGGTGCTCAGGCCAGAAGGTTGCTGCTGGCTCCGTGGACGTCGGGAGCTGCTGCAGGTGGCTCTCAGCAGAGAGCAATAATGCGGCTCAGCTGGTTTGCCACAGTGGCTCCTTCCAGATGTTAGCTACTGGCTGGTGCTGTGACCCTGCTGTTTCCCGCCTTGCTTCGCAGGAGGGCAGTCCCAGTTTTCCCTGGTCACTTAGATCTGCCCCTCACCACTCCTCATTCACGCCCCTCCTCCTCACTAGCTGAGCTTCTGCCATCTGCGGTCACCTGCCTGGGCATCTGCTGCCTCCTTGGGCCATTTGCTGCTCCTGTTGCCTGGATGCTCTTCTCCCAGGTCCTGTGGTCAGCCGTTTGGGTGGGGTGTGCACAAATGCTCCTTCACCAAGGGGACTGCATGACCACTGTGCCCAAGACTGTGACCCAACTGACCTTGTCCTATTCTATTTTTCCTCATTCTCCTTGATACCACTCATCTCCCCCCCCCCGTCTTAATGACCACTTTAATGTCACTGATCTGTCTTAGTGACTGGTTTTGAGGAATTGGGGGTGCCTGGCAGAGGAGGCTCTGGCTCCCGCCCACTTCCTCCACCTCATTTATTTTGCCTTTATTCTACTTTATTACTAGGGCATTCACATAAGGGTTAGTTATAGGTTTTGTTCTGTTTTTTAGATAGATTCTCATTTTGTCACCTTGTGTAGAGTGGCATCACAGCTCATAGCAACCTCAAACTCTTGGGCTCAAGCGATCCTCTTGCTTCAGCCTCCCCAGTAGCTGGGAGTACAGGTACTCACCACAATACATGGCTAGTTTTTCTATTTTTTAGAGATGGGATGGGGGGGGGTCTTGGTCTTGTTCAGGCTAGTCTTGAACTCCTGAGCTGAAGCGATCCACCTGCCTCGGCCTCCCTGAGCTCTGGAATTGCAGGTGTGAGTCCCCGTGCCAGCCTGTTTTTGCATTTTTTGTGATACTGTAGCCAATATTTTATAAAATCACCATCTTGTGTTTTTAGATGGTTTGGAGCCATTTGCTGAGACTTCACTGTACATGGATGTAAATTCCTCTGTGCAGAGAAACACATCCCCAAGTTTTATAATAATTGGATAAGAGAAGTGAGACTTGATCCCTGGAACTGGGCTATAGGAAGTCCTCCAGGAAAAGGGGGGCTGCTGTGAGTGGGACATTCATGTCATAGCTTGGGAGTGATTTCATTGTGGCTTTCATTTATTCACTTATTCAACAAATATTTATCATTTATCCGTTATCCGTTAGGTTTTAATCATACATAAAGCAGGGAACAGGAGGAGCAAAGGTGGCGTCATCAGTGAGGGGCAGATAATAAAATATAGACTTGGACCTTTCATGTCAGACACCTATACGTACTATGGAGAAAAAATAAATCAGGGCCGGGGAGAGAGGCAGAAACTGCAGGTGCATCTTGGGGTAGACCGTCTCGGGGAGCCTCCCTGGAGGGTCAGAGAGACGCCTAGGTTGCATGCAGTGAGGGAACAAGCCCCTGGGGCATGTGCAGGAAGAGCATTCCAGACAGAGGGGACAGAAAATGCCAAGCCCCTGAAATAGGAACATTCTTAGCATGTTTGAGTCACAGCAAGAGAGGCGAGTGTGGCTGGAATAGAGAAAATGTCGCGCCAAAGGAGTGTGGCAGGCGTTTGGGAGAGTAGATAGGGATCAGATCACGTAAGGCCTTAATGGGCAGGGAGAGGAGGCTGGATGTCAGAGTCCTTGGATAGTACACGGTGTCCATCTGCGTGTCTCACGGACTCTGTGTTCCGAGCAGGTAGGGAGCGTGGCTTCCCTGGAATCTGGTGTCATCAGGGCACAGAGTGGGTGCTCGATGAGCATGTGTTGCCTGGTCACCTCTGCTTCAGTGTTGGCGCCACATCAATCCCGGGGCTGTCTTCCTTCCTCTGCGTATCTCTCATGGCCCCTGAGCCCCGAGGACGGGTGTGGCAGCCGTCAGCAAAAGAATGTGGACTGTCTTGAGGGTGCAGTTTGTGTGGCAAAATCTCATGTCCCTGTGGCCTTTTTTTTTTCTGTCCTTCCTTCACCATTCTGTAAATAAACACCAGGGGCCACTGAGTCCTGCCACCGTGCTCGGGGTCTAAGCTGCGTGTCTGTGGAGCTTTGCAGGAAAATGTCCCCTTGAGCTGATGAGAAATATACCACTCGGACTTTGTATATGCCCACTGGTTTTTAAAGGACTCTTAGTGATGCCGTGTGATTAGATCCTGGGTAGGGTAATACGTGCACCCGTGTGCGTTGGTAAGGGGATGCCGGGAACTGAAGTAAAGGACTACAACTTGCCTAAGGGCTGAGTTTGCTTGAAATAACCCAAATGATAGCCGAGAAAGCAGAATCAGCACAAAACGTTTTACTTCTGGATGCCCTGAAGGCGCTTTGAAAGCTGGGGGCATGGAGCTAGGGAATGGTTCATTTCCCTGGTGGCCCTGGGTGGTGATGGGATGGGGCAGGGGGGAGATGGTGGAGCTCTCTCCTGAGTGAACCCCAGAGCCAGCGAGTCTCAGCCTCTAACCAGAAACTGAGATTTATTTCTCACTGGCTGGAAGAGCAAGTTATTTCAAAATCATCTTCCCCCATTACAAAACTCCCCCTGGGAGTGTGGTTGGCGAAAATTGCCACAGCCATGGTTTCATTTATGCATCTAGAGTTACATTCTAAAAATGAGGGTTTGGGTTCTGGAGGGCATTTCTCCCTAGGGTAGGACCGGGGTTGCAGCCGTCCCTGTGGCTGGAAGCTGCTACTCCTAGAAATGGGGTCCCCCTTCTACCTCTGGGGGTCCATCTTCTTGTCATTCTAGTGGATCAATCCTCTTAAGCAGAGAAGGCAGCAGAAACAAGCCACTGGCAAAAGTGTGGGTTCTTTTTTAAAAAATGTTTTTATTTGCTGTTTTGTTTTGCTTTGCGTAACTCTCACGATAGAATGCTCGGTTTTAACCACAAATAACTATATTTGAGTCCCAGGAAGTTGGTGATAAAGGAGCCAAACCAGCCGCGTGAGGAGGCGTGGCCATGGACTGCATCTTCTTTTGAACAGTGACTGACATTTGTGTCCCGGCTCAGCGTGCTGTCTGCGGCCCTGGTTCTTGTTCTTGAGAGTGGTCATCACCATCTGCAGGCACCGTGTCTAATTCTTACCAGGCTGTTTAGCTTTCCTTCCTGCCCATCCGTGTTAGCACATACGTTCCATGAGAACGGAGATTGTCTTGGTTTTGTTTAATGCTTGGAGTCCAGCACCTAAACTGAGTCAGTCCAGAGCTAGGCTCTCAATATGCACTTAAAAGGTGTCATGTTAGTTTCCCTTTTTTATTCCCCGCCTCTCCAAAATTCTGTCACATCAGCATGGTCATTATCCCAAGTTGGATGATGAACCTGAGGCTTAGGAAGGTGACAGCCCTTCCCTAAACCTGGGGGGCAGTGAGCAGTGCAGGGGTGCTAACACTGCCTTGGGGCAGGGCGTGGCCTGAGCACATGGCCCCGATGGCTGGGCCTTTGGCATCTCGCTGGCTACCCCCAGTCCCTGCCCCACCTGGCTGAGCTCTTCAGCATTGGATAGAACTGTCTCTCCCTCGGTGGTTTTACACACACACAATCATGCATGTACACACCCAAATGCTCACACTCAAACACACATTCACACACTCTCACACAGGTGCACAGGGAAACATATGCACACACTTATACACACATGCACATATTCACATGTTCACACACGTCCACACTCAACACACATACATTCACACACACACGCACCCTTACACACTGATATGTTTACACACACACCTCTGCACTCAAACACATGTGCACACTCACATACTCGTCCATGTACACTCACACTCAAATACTCAGACACATGCACACACCTGCATGGTCACCTACAGACACACATCCACACACACGTATATATTTACATGGTCACACACATACTTGCAGACTCTCACACGGTCACACTCAAACACACGTGTGCACACTGGAGGTACACAGAGGTGCGTGCACATTCACACACTCACATACACGCACATGCACTTGCCTACATACACACTTATGCACTCACATGCACACACTCACACACTTACACGCATGTACACAGATTCACACACACAC
>NW_003852413.1:9127102-9149978 GCF_000181295.1 Otolemur garnettii
GCAAAGGTTTCTACAGCCAGAGAACCCTCAGAGAAGCCTCTAGCAGCAGCGTCCAGGTCTGGATGCTTCAGTGAGCACCTGGATGTTCATTAGCAAAACCTGCTCCCCGCTGGGGAGAAGAAGATCCACAGCTCCAGGCCGGGATGTTCTGGAGCTGAGATTCCTCCCAGGTCCCCCTGAGCAATTCTGATGCAGCCAGCAGCCACCTTGGAACACCACGGGCACAAGCGGAGAGTGTTTCCCTGAGGATAGGGCTGGGCTCTGGAATCCCAGGGGAAAAAACCTGAGTTGTATTTATTGTCACTTAACATACATTCAAATGTGGCTGAATGCCCTCTTAGTGCCAGCATCTTACTTGTAGATCGTCAATCACAAATATTTGTTGGAATTTTTTACCATCAGAGGAGGAGGCAACAGAAACATCTAAATTGGTACCAGCTCTGTCAACAGCCCATGGTTTCCCAAACTCTTCCTGGATCAGGAGCGTCAAACCCCAAAGCCGAGGCCTGGCTCTACCCTCATCCCTACTGAGGTGAGTCCATAGGAGCAAGTTTGAAACTCTCAGCTGATGCTAATACAGACCACTAAGGTTTGGAATCACTGCCCCGAGACCAGTGGTTGGCAAATATTTTCTCTAAAGGGCCAAGTTTTAAGGGACACATCACTTAAGTGTCACAATTTCCCATTCCACTATTATCTGGCAAAAGCATCCACAGAAAAGATAACAGCAAACCAGTGTGGCTGGGGTCCAATAAAACTTTACTTACAAAATCAGGCCTTGGGCCAGATTGGGCCCATGGGCTGCATTTTGCCAATGTGTGGTCAAATTCACCCAAAGTTCACCTTAAGTTGCTAGTTTCCTGGTCTCCTTAGAAAATCTTTTCCTAGGTCAGAGGGAAGGCCAAGGAATCTGGAATACTGAGACGCATTCCAGGATTTGGAGATGCACTAATGGTTGGAAGTGCAGTGGGCCACACTTTTAGAAATCCAGGGAACATCTGGCTGGATAACAAAGACCCCAGTGCCTGTCCATGCATCTACCTTTCCGGGGCTGCCCATCGGGCCACCCAGTCTGCCTGCCTTCTCTTTTTCTACTCTATTTTATTTGTCTTTGCGTCCAAATACCTCCAAGACGGTGGTTATTAACTCACAGCAGTTTGAGGGGACAGCGGGTGCCAGGCCTTTTGGCCACAGGGAGGTGGGGTGGGAGGGAGATGGAGAGGCAATGGGCGTCCAGTCTGTGGACACAGCAGGGGTGTGGCTCTAGCTAAGCTGCTGCAAGGATCCCTTTGTCACCCTCTCACTCCCCATCCACAGGCTCAGCCCCATCTCCTGCTGAGTCCCAAACTCTTCATGCTTCCTGGGTGGTTATCACTGGCTTGTTTTCACAGGTGAAGGTGCTGGTGACTCTCCCAACTCTCTGGTTCATAGCGAGATGCTTATCTCCTGGGCAGGCTCTCTCCTCTCCAAGCTCTGGGTGATGGCCCTGCCCTGCAAAAACCTCGGCTTCTGCTGGGTTGTTCTTAATTAAATTTGAAATCAACTTGAACAAGAAGGCTTTGGGAGCTCGGTGGGCTGTGGGCCAAGGGCCTGAGCAACTGCCACAGGCTAGCACCACCTCCCACAGTCTTGATCCTGGGGACATGCGTGCCGATTATGGAGAAATCCCTCTGCAATGAGGTTAGGTTAACTCTTTAGCTTGGGTACTGGGTTTCAAAAGCAACCACTGACCAGGGGCAGAGGATTGGGCTTTTCCGGCTGAATGTCTGGAGTCAGGGCTTACCTGTGGCAGTGGGAATCAGGGAGCAGTCCCCCCAGCACTCTCGGAGTGACTGGTGGGGGCCTTTAAGCTCAGGCACTATCCTTACACTCACCCTAGTTGTGCCTCCCAATCTTTATTAGAGGGTTTTCTCTTAAAGCAACCCAAAGAGCTGGTATTTCCAGAATAGAATGTTAGGGGTGCAGTGGGCGGGAGGGGGGATGCGTAAATTCCTTTAATGATTGCGGGGAAGCTCATTAGTAAAACCCATTCCCAGGCCCCACCCCAGGAGAATTTGGGGACCTGATGCAGTATGGAGAGGGATGGAGCCGATTTAGGGTCAGTAGCTTCTAATGTGCGACTCCCTGGGGGAAGCAATATTTTTTTTAACAGCAGATATTAGGTGTTTCTTTCTTTCTTTTTTGTTTTGCAGCTTTTGGCCAGCGCCTGGTTTGAACCCACCACCCTCTGGTATATGGGGCCGACGCCCTACTCCTTTGAGCCACAGGTGCCACCCCTTTATTTTTATATATATTTTATATATATTTTTTATTTTAATATATATTTTATATGTATATATATAATTTTTTTTTTTTTCTGAGGCAAAGTCTTACTCTGTTGCCCAGGCTAGTGTGCTGTGGTGGCAGCCTATCTCACAGCAGTCTCAAACTCTTGGGTTCGAATGATCCTCCTGCCTCAGCCTCCCTAGTGGCTGGGACTACAGGTGTCTGCCATTATACCAGGCAAATTTTTCTATTTTTCAGTAGAGATGGGGTCTTGCTCTTGCTCAAGCTGGTTTTGAACTCCTGAGCTCCAGGGAACCTCCTACCTTGACCTCCCAGAGTGCTGGGATTATAGGCCTGAGCCACTGCTCCCGGGGCCTCATTTATATTTTTTATTTAATGTCAAGAGTTTTCTATAGACTTTCAAAGTTTTACCAAAGCATAATTCTTAAATTTTATTGACTCATTTACCTATTTTTATATTTATTTTGGATTAGCCCGAGGGTACATATGATCCAGTTACATTGTTTGCGTTTGTAAGGTGAAGTCCACCCAAGTTGTGGCCATGACCTTCGCCCAGGGGGTGCGACACTTACTCCATACTAAGTGGAAACTTGTAGATTAACAGCGTGGGCACTTTTCTGAGTACCGCCGTAGGCATAGGCATAGCCCCAGTGGTGCTGGGGCACATTTCTCATCGGCTGCACGCAGAGAAAGGGAGGAGTTGTGTGTTGCTGAGCAGTGGATAATGTGCCCACGATTTACATATACTCTCCTATTTAATCATTACAATAATGCTGAGGGCCAACACCATCTCCGCCAACAGGTGAAAAGACCGCAGCCCAGAGAGGTGAAGTAATTTGCTTCAGGCCACACAGGTGGTGACAGAACTGGTATTAGATCCCAGGTCAGCCGACATGGAAAGAAATTACACTGTATCAAAGGTGACAGGAGGCATCCCCTGTCACAACTAGAAAATATTTTTGAGGCAATCCAAGAGCAAAGACAGTATTGCCTGGTGGCCTTTGAAGGGGGTTCCATCTGGCTGCAGGTTTTCAGGGTGATGGAGGACTTTGGGAAATAGAGTCGGTGAGCAGACCACCAGACCTTTCATTGCTACCTTCCACAGGTGGGAGAAGGCCACTGGCCCTCTCACCTGTGACCTGAGGTCAGATGCAGAGGGAAATAGAGGTGTCTCCAAATGCAACAGCCAAGCAAAGTGCAGGAAAGTACAGCCCAGCCCTGCACACAGTCCAAGCTTGCGTCTCTCTCCTTGCCTCCCCCAAGGGTGCTGATTTTTGCTGTCGTTTCATTTTGGTGACACTCGACGTCCCTGTCTCTTCAAGCTTCTCTCTGCCTTAGCCTAGGACAGTGGTTCTTAACCTGTGGGTCGCAACCCCCAGGAACTGTATTAAAGGGGCATGGCATTAGGAAAGTTGAGAACCGCTGCCTCAGGAGAAAGGCTAGGCAAGTTTTGTGGGTTGAACTGTGTCCTCCTAAATTCATGTGTTGGAGTCTGAACCTTTAGTATCTCTGACCATGACCTTATTTGGAAAGAGGGTCTTTAGAGAGACAGTGAAGGTGAGGTGAGGTCTTGGGGGGGGGCCTCTCGTCTAATACATGTGTGTCTTCATGAAAAGGGGAAATTTGGACACAGGAACTTGCACAAAGGGAACGTGATGGGAAGGTAGAGGGAGAGGATGCCATCCTGGAGCCAGGGAGAGGCCTGGTTCAGATCCTCCCATCACAGCACTAGAAGGGACCTTGATTCTGTGGACACCTTGATTTTGGACTTCTGTACTGTGGGATGATAAATGCCTCTGTTTAAGCCATGCGGTCTGTGACCCTTTGTAACAAACAGCCCTAGCAAACCAATGCAATAAGTAATTTACATGCTAATGTGAATCAGGCTTCAAACAAAATCCGGGAGCATTTTCAATTTAAAAGAGCAGGAAAAAGCCCAAAGAATGCATCATCCAGGATGGCGTTCTGGCACCCCGAAAGTCAGTGCAGTAAATGTGGGGGTGCAACAGATTTCTGCCGGTCCCACGCTTTATCTCACCCACACCTGTTCCCAAGGGCGTGGCAGGCGAGTTCCGAACAGGCTGTCCCATTTCCCTCCACGTTTCTCCGGGGTGTCTGGTTAGCAGCTTAGCTCTGGTATCCTGGAGACTGAGCAAGCTGAGCTCCCCAGAGCTGTGACTTTTGGAAACAGACTGTTGCTGGTTTCCAGAAGGTAAAAAACATTCCCTGGGGTCACTTAATCTTTGGCAGCCAACGGGGTAGTGTCCAAACGTCCTTTGGGTTTTGTCCTGCAATTCTACAGCCTGGAGAATTCAGTGTGTGGCCTACAGGGAAACCCACACCCTGAAATGTAGGGGACAGAAAAAGAATTTGAGCAAGGCTGGGGAAATCTTCCTAGTGACTTTCCTTGTGTTTTCCCAGGAAAAGCCTGATTTATCTGCTTAGCACTTGTTTACTGAGTATGTGTGTTCTCTGCACCGGGCTCCAGGCAGGTCCTGGGGGGACAACACTGAACAGGTCTGACACTGCTGTCACCATGGAGTTCACCGTCCCAGGGATGCACGTTGTCAGGCGCGATGATTGTTCTGAGATGGGAAGCGTCAGCTGCACACTCCCCGCTTTCTCCTGCTGTGTGTACCTTTTCCGTGTCTGGTTCCAGTCCATTTCAGATTATGAACTCTGAGGGCACAGCAGGCCCGTGGGCATGATTTTTCCAAGAGGTTTTCCTTCCTCCAGGCATGGGGCGAGCAGTTTTTATCAAATTGTCGGGTACAGAATTAATGCCTGGGGGACCTAGTTCAAGGGCAGATTCCTTGGCCCTCCTCTGAGATGTTCTGAATTAGTGAACCAGAGCTAGAACCTGGGAATGTGCATTTTTAACCAGAAATCCCTCCCCGCTCCGTGATTGTGATTCAGGGACTCTGCGTACCCCTAACCCTAACCCTTAGAGAATGTAGGATCAGGGGCCTCTTGCTATTTGATTGTGTATTCCCACAAAATAAAATAGAAAGTAGAAAATCATGAAAAGTCAGACTGGCAAATGTAAGAAAGGAAGCAATTCTTGTTGTAAAATTAGCAAGTCAGTGAGAGGCTCCAACTAGACTGAACCGGGTTTCTGCTACCCAAGGCGCTGCCTGTTGTTTTCTTAAGGGCCCCCAGGAAGATGGTACAGTGTTTCAGTCAGCCGTGTGTCCCTTAGCTTTTTGCTAAAGTATAGCTCAAAGGTTCACGAGCCTCATGGTACGTGATTGAAAAACTTGCTGTCACAGGTATGTGTGTGGACAGCACTTCAGATGTCTTTGATTTTCTTCAGGTTAGGGGCTTATTAATCGCAGGTCCTAGGCCTTGAACTAGAACAGGAAAATAATATATGTGTAATGAGATGCTTACAGTGACCACAGACGGGTCCATTGTTTGCCTCATAGGTGACAAAGGGGTGGTGACTAGCTATGAGTTGGCATCTCCACACGGGAGTTGGTTCCCAATGGGTCCTTCTACCAGCTTTTTGGCACTGTCCTCACACATCGTCCTGGGGACCAAAGTGAGGTCTTGGCAGCCAACCCGGGAGCTGTGAGTCTGTGACAAGCCCTGTACCCTCTCTGGGTCTCGGTTTGCTTACGCAGAGCACTCCGGCTCTGACACCATATGGTGTGGCCACACCAAAGCCAGGTTGCCACCTTGCCTTGTGAGCCCCACACCACCTCTCCGGGTCCATTAGTCAGTCCCATATCTAGAGCAGTGCCTGGCACAGAAGCCGCACTTGACTGCTATCTGCAGAGGGCCCTTGGGTGGTCACAGTGGCCCTGGACCTAACCGCTCTGTGTCTGGCATATTCCCGAACCATTTACGTGGGAAGGACGAGTGAAGCTGGAGGCAGTGCTATTTTTTCCCTTAGAGACCCCCCTCCTATTCTGGCGGCCACAACCAGTTGCTGGCATTCTGGGCCCCCAAACCCAGAGCCAATTTCCCTCCTACTTCTGAGTCACATCTTTCATCACGTCTCAGGAGAGGGCGTCTGCTCCTCCCTTCTCCTGTGATGGGAGGGCCTTGGGCGGAATCTCAGCCGCAACCCAGTACAGCCAGTTCTGGGCATAATCTTGGTCCTTCTCTTGTGGGTCCTGGGCACTCAAATAGGGGGGGCTTTCCTTCTTTCTCGGCCATGTTCCCCCTCCCCCTTGGAGCCTTAGAAAAGAGAAAAACGTTCCTGCTTCCTCACCCTCTACCCTCCTTGAGTGGTGATTTTGAAGGACATGAACTGTTATTGGCTCTGTAAGGAACCAAGTTTTCTGCATTTTTCTCTGGCAGCTTCAAACGGCCATGGGCACAGTGCACCAGGGGCTGGCCCTGAAGTGAAGACCACCAGGTTTCTGCCTCTCTCCACCACCCTACCCCCTTTTTCCATGAGATTTTCAGAGGGAAGATCTTTGCTGAAAATCCAACCAGAACCCTTGCCAGAGTATCTGGGAGAGGAAAGCTTGCTCTTGCACGGGCTTTCCAGTGCACTGCTATAATTACAGCTTGGTTCTAAGTGGTTATTATTATGAAGCCAATGCGAGCGCTGCCAAGGAGATAGGAAAGACACCACATAAGCCACGCCAATACAAGGTTTAGGGAAATCAGGGTTTTTACTGGATTTGAGAGTTAGGCATGGTGGTGAGAACAAAAGAATAGGGATCTTTAGCCCTATATACAAACTCCCAGATTCTTAGTGTGTGTGTGGGGAGGGGAGGGAGAAGGAAGAAGGAAGTGAAATGGAGGAGGGAGAAAATCTTAGCGCTGATGGCTGAGAGGGTGACTTACGATGCAGACACCCAAGGTCAAACCACCATTTGCAAGGATTCTGGAACCTGTAGACTGCTGTGATGTCGAAATGTTACCTTTCCCCAAACTCTTACTCATTTCTGAATGTTTGTGTAGCTCACTAGGTGCCAGACATCGTCCCAAGCACTCTCCGAACGTATTAACTCATTTAATTAAGTTTCCATTAAGTTTCGCCGTCACTAGATTTGTGGAATTTTCACCTGGAGACATTCAGTAAAATCTGCAATCACTCCTCGCCCAAAGAAGCTCTTGGAATTGCGACAGATGATTCTCGATTCCAGCCCACACTTTCCCTGTTGGCCTCCTGGAAACATTTAACCCTTCCTCTGCTGGACAGGACAAGGGCTAGAAACAGGCATGAGTGAGGGAGGGCAGGCTGGAGAGTGGGGAGAAGGAGGGAAGAAGGTGGGATGAGAGAAAGGCCCAGGCCCCGAAGGCAAGCTCCGAGGAATGGCGCGGAGGTTGTTTACCCCGAGACGTACCACCCGAGCAGAGGAGGGAGAGCTGTTCAAACCGGTGCGATGGTCCTGGGCGAGCTTCTGACTCAGCCACTCCTCCCGCTGAGCTCATTCTGTGCAGGCGCATCTCATGGCAGGGAGCAAGGAGGTTCTGATGAGCTAATGCACTCAGGAACTCTGGGTCACTCTAGGTAGGAGGGGATCATCTTTCCCGCCAGGGAATTACCCCATTCTTTGAAGAAGGATCAAAATCAGGACTCATGCAACGTCCTCAGGCCACACGGTGGCTGTGCTTTGTCTTTACGGTTTGCACATCTCTGTTCATCTCCAGATTCCCTTTCTGTCCTGCCTCCTCCCCTTTGGCTTCATTCACGTGTGTGTGGTGCTGCCTCCATTCCTGTGTAACCCTGATGGACTAAAGGGAGGCGATGGTGATGTTCCTGGTTCCTCACGTGGTAGGTGCAGTTCTTTCTGAGAGCCCTTTGTTGTAATGGCCAAATCAATCCCTCTGGGTGATAGATTGGTTTGGAGGAACTTGGGCTGGGTGGAAGAGCCTCAGGGTAAATCAGAAGGCTCTTAGGGAGCATCGTGGGGCCCAGCAAGGTGGCTCAGGACTCTAATCCCAGCACTTTGGGAGGCTGAGAGAGGGGACTGCTTGAGGCTAGGAGTATAAGACCAGCCTGGGCAACATATCAAGATCTTGAATCTATAAACGATTTTTTAAAAATTAACCAGACAGGGTAGTGTGTGTCTATAGTCCCAGCTATTTGGGAGGCCAAGGCAGGAGGGTCACTTGAGCCCAGGCATTTGAGGCTGCTGTGAGCTGTGATGGCACCACTGCACCCTAGTCTAGGTAACAGAGTGATATCCTGTCTCTTAAAGAATAAAATCATGGGTCAAGTTCTGAAGAAGTCATATCCAGAGAGCCAGAGGTGGGACAAAAACTGGAAGATGCTTTGGATGAGTTCACAGCTGCGTCATGATTGAGTGAGGCCCAGGTAGGATGGGGCATAGAACGCCCAAGGCCGCTACTGGGAAAAGCTTTGGGAGGTCCACATGCCCCTTCATTCTTCTGAGTTTGAGGATGGTTGAAGGGATCAAGGGTAGGGTGGGAAAGGATCCTTTTCTTCCTTAATTTCCTTATATGGGATGCAAAAGTCTGTCATGAACATTAATTGACATACTTTATGTAAAGTGCCTAATACAGTGCCTGGTATATTGTAAATAGTATTAGCTTTTAAGATTATATTTTGTTAAACAAAGCCTTTAAGGTCACAGTAAAATTCACTACAGTTTATCATCTTACTGACAACACATGGGGACATTTGCTTGACATCATGGAAAAAAGTGGATGGATTTTAACACATAAACATTCACTACTGAGTTTCAGGAATGATGAAAAATCATTTCAGGATTGACACTTTGAAAGAGAATTTTTCAAGAAGGTAGCACTCATCACCTCAAGTGGTGGCTCAACACACATCTTCAAAAAAGAATGGAAGAAACCTATTACATTTGAACTCTGGGATTCCTTGGTGGGTCTGGGAAGTGGGACATGATAGGAGGTAGACAGGGGAGGACGTTGTCTTTGAAGTCATCCAACATGTGTTCCTGAACTACAAACCCACTCCAAATTCTATTAAATGGCCTAAAACATTTTTGGATTCTTTGCTTATAATAAGCAACAACATCATAAAATGTTTTCTTTTTTTTAAAGCCATTTTTCTCTCGCCACCCTCTCCAACCTGGCTTTGCTCCCGTGAGTCTTGCTTGTCTTGAGGCCTGAAGAAAGAAAAAAAAAAATATCTTAAAAGCTATAAAACTAGCCTGGAATTAGGGAGTACCCCTTCTTGGGCTCTTGTTTTCCCAGTCCAGGCTTAGGTTGTTGCTAAGTCGTGTACCCAAAGAGCTGTGGACAGGAGGGGGTGACCTGGCCATTCTGGCACCCACCTCCCATCTCCTCTGCACTTAGGCATTTGCCAAGACCAACAGAAAATATCAGTTGCAAGGAATTTGAAGCCGTGGTGGAAAGGGTTCACGAGAGAAGCAGGAAGGCACAGGTGGCTGGTCTGCTGTTGGGGCACAGGCACATTGGCTTCTGTGGACCTACACACGGTCCTGTAGCCAAATGCTCAAAGGTGAGGTCTTCATTCCTGGGGGTGGTGGGAAAATGGGGTCAAAGCCATTTACAACAAAGCAAATACTCCCAGAATGTGGATTTAGAGCATGATTTGATATCAGCAACCTCACAACTCTAACTAATATGAACTCACATAGAGTCAAAGGTCTTCTACCGACCGATATCAGTGCCAGTTATATGACCCACTCTGTAAAATCTTTTTCCCTGATAAAAACCCTCGTATTTGCACCTGGTTGCATTTACTCATGCTGTTTCTTTTCCTTCCTTCTACTAGTACATTTGTTTTCAGTTGTGTCCATTTGAGATTAAAGACTAGGGGTGCTGCTCTGTATTCATCCTATTATTTCACTCATTCATGCATTCATTCAACACTATTTGATAAGGACTCACTATACCTGAGTCTAGACCCTTGAAACACAAAGGTGAAAGAAATGGGGTTCCTCCCTAGAGGAAAGAGAGAAGCAGATGAATAACCCCAATACAACATGATCCATGCTATTATGGAGTTTTATTTGATGCCTAGTGAAGACATCAAACATTTTCATCTTTTTGATGAAGACAGAAAGGTGAGGGGCTCCAAAATCTTCCTGTGGGGTCCTTGAAGACTTCTCAAGAGGTGAGATGCTTCAGTTAAGACTCCCAAGGCAGGCTAGGGGACTGGGCAGGGGAGAGGCAGGAATTAAGGGTAAACTATTTCAGATTGAGGTCGTTGTCAAAGCACAGGTTATTTTGGGATGGTGAGTGATTATAGGTGTTGTAATGTCAAGTTCAAGGGGAATCATGATGAGAAATGAGGCTAGGAAGGAACAAAGGGGCCAGATTACAAAAGGTCCTATATGCCATGCAAAGAAGGGTGTGTTTTATCTTGTCAGTGATAAGGCACCAAACAAAGATCTTAAGTCCCTGGGGATGAGATGATTACATTTGAATTTTAGAAAGATGACTTTGGTATCATGCAGGGGGTGTCCTATAGGGAACTTTAGCTAGAGCCAGGAAGACTAGTTGGAAGCATTTGCCAAATTCTAGGTGACGAAGCTGAGAGCGGTGGTTGGCACACAATGGTGATGAAATGGGGAGCAGTTGACTTGAGAGAGTTGGGGTTTGGAGGAGGTGAGATCAACTTGACTTCATTTTAGTTATACATGAATGTGAGAAAGGGGAATGCTTGAGGTGCTCTTGGCTATCTGACTTGAACAAAGGGTGGTTGGTGGTTCTATTTTCAGAGATGGAAAGATTGGGAAAATAAGAGGCTGGGAAGAGTAAGATTGTTAGAAGAGTTTTAGACGTGCTGAATCTGAGATACTCATGGGAGGTCCAAGTGTCCATGTTCACAGGCAGCTGGTCATGAACATGGAGCCTGGGAGAGGAGGCGGGGCTGGGACTGCACTGAACAGTCATTAGCATGTAGATGGTAGTAAAAGTGTCTGGATGGTTGAATTACCCATGGGAAAGGATGTAGAGTGATAAGAGAACTGAGCCAGAGAAACACAGAATTTGGGAAATGGATGGAGAAGGAAGGTGGAAACTATTTATGTAAGGGCTACAGGGTGTGATCTGAGGAGAAGGAAGGGGTTAGGAGAGAAGGGAGAGTGTCTAATGTGGACAGAGGAGAACCTTTAAAGAAGGATGCAATAGGTAACAGGCTAAACACAGCTGAAAGGACAAATAACACTCTGGGACAACTACTTCTCTTGTATCTGGGAACTAGAAGGTCAGGTGTGGCCTTGGTGAGTGCTTTACAGAGAAGGAGAAACAAATCCATTGAGCAGAGGAGTTATGGATAGATGAGAAAGAAGACATCTTAACCATAGGCTATATTTAAAAGAAACTTAGTAATGTGAAGGAAGAGAGACAATATTATTTAGAGAAGATGGAAAGTTAATGGACTCTTAAGGCAGGCATACTTGAGGATATCAATGGAAAGAGCATAGGAAGACAATGGAGAAAGAAAAAATGTAAGACATATTGGGGTCACTTGTTTGGGAAGAAATGGGTGAGAATGCTTGAATTAATCTTGCATACAAGGGAAGGTTCTATTTGTGCAGTGGGGAAGGAGGTGAGGTTGCAGGCAAGGGTGTGATCTAAGTGAGGAAGCTTATACCTGATGGCTTCCATTGTTTTATCAGTGAAACAGGAAGCAGGGTCATCTCTATTTGGAAAGATGACAAAAGGGTCTTAATAGTTGAGCATTACTGATAAGGAGAATAGGGGGTGGAGTTGGCCAGAAAAGTGTAGGAGGCTTGCTAAGCATCATGAAAGAGTCATCAGAGAGTAGAGCTTGGGCTTTGGTGTTCTGTGGGCCATTTGTGGGCTTGGAGCAGACCTGTAGGTGGCCAGGTCTATATGTGGGATTGAAAGTGGGAAGAGAAGCAAGGTCATTGGATCGTCACATCAGCGTGAGAGGGGTCATTGCTGCATGGGCTTCATTGGGGGAAAAGTGGCATTGGCGATGAGGTGAGAAACTGGAAGAAAAGGAAGGTCATGGAGGTCATGACGATGTGAGAGAAGGGACAAGGGAAAGAGCTGGAGAGATCGGACATTGTGGCAGAGACCCCAGGTTTTTCTTTCTTTTTTTTTTTTTTTATTAAATCATAGCAGTGTACATTAATACTGTCATGGGTACAGTGTACTGTTTCTATATACAATTGGAAATACTTTCATCCAACTGGTTAACATAGCCTTCATGTCCTTTTCTTAGTTACTGTGTTAAGACACTTATATTCTACATTTAGAGACATTCACATGTACCCTTATGGGATGAACCATAAATGGCAGATGGGGACTATTTTGGTTGATGGTGAGTCCAAGACATGGTCCTACGAGTGGGGTAGGCAAAGAGCACAGACAGTGAAAAGCCTTCAGGTCAGGTTGAGGCCAAGGAACCTCAAAGCTTCAGTGTCTACTGGACAGTGATCACCTTCTGGAATGGGTGTGGGGTGGGGTTGGCGTCAAAGAGGCCACAGGGCAGTAAGTACAAAATGGAGGATCCCAAGAGCTCAAAGAGATGGGCCTCCTTTTAGATGAAGACTAACCCAACTGTAAAGGTAGACTTCTTAGGAAATGTGGTCTCCTAATCAAAGTAGATGAGGGGCGGGGAGGGTCCACACCTCTTTGTTTCATTGCCTTCTTCTGCCAGGAGAGCACCTGCAGAATTCTGCTTATTTTAATAGCAAAGGGGCAAAGCTAGTTATTTCCAGAACCCAGAGAAGTGGAAACTTCAAGGAGCAAAATGTCAATGACCCAAAAAGCCACCACCAAAGTGCTGACTTCAGTTTGTCACTTCATCTCTTTCCTCCCTCCCCTGGGCTTCATCTCTCGCATTTTAAATATTATAGCAGAGCCAGGTCAGCATGGGCCTCGCTGCTGCGTGCCCTCTGGAGATTTGGCATTTAGATCTGATACAGACATGTGGACGGGAATTTTCCCACTTGGCAGAGTGGTGTGAAAATCAGGAGGGAATGTTTTTTCCTGCACAGCAATAAGAGCTATCAAATCGTTACTTCTTCTTGCTCCCATCCAACTCTGTTGCTATTTATGTAGATTTGACAGTTCCCTCACAATACCTCTTGCTTGGAAAGGGCCTTCTCTTAACAAAAGTGAAAAAAAATCACTGGATTTTTCATTTCAGAAGTAGACACCTTGGTTCTCTTTCACTTTCAACTTATTTTATTTTTTAAATAGTGAACTATTTATATATCTACTTTCTACCAAGCTGACCCCTACCTAGGTGTGAGGACCGTGAAGGTTGTGACGTTACCGTGTCTTATGGTTTATGGAATCCTCTAAACTCTTCCAGTCCTTAGCAAATGGCAAGTGTGTTTGTTGAATGAATACTTGAAACTCTTTTGTCCACCACTTTAAAGTAGGGACTTGGAGGTTTGAATAACTTGTGACAGGGATACATTACACTGAGTTCCCATCTCTCACCCATCCTGTCCTGTGATAAAGGCAACACAGATGGTATAGAGAAAAAAGATCAGAGCCCCGGACACCTGGGTTTAATTTTGGCTTTACCACTAGCTAGGTAACTTCAGGTAAATCTTTGAACCTCTCTGAATCCTGGTTTCCTCATGTGCAAGTCAAGAGACACAATACCTCCTTTGTTTGGTTGGGAGGAAGATTAAATGTGATTACACGTGGCCAAGAAACTAAAATATGAGAACTGATCAATTAAGGAAAGATTCTTTTTTGACTCCCATCCATATAGATATCCATCTACCCAGATCCCAGGGCATGTAGCTCTGGGAAGCTGAGCTAATTAACAAGTGTCTCCTGAAGCTCTGAAACACCTTTGGGCTCTGTACAAAATTAATTTGAAATTAATTTCATGATCAGAACCTAGGACAAGCTTCATAGCACAGATGCCCATGCCTATGAACTAATGTGGATGAGACAGGAGCGTCTGTGAATCATGGTCTGTCCTGTCACGAGGCAGAGGTTTGGTGAAGAACAGAATGACGAGAGCCTCTTTCCTGAAAGAAAGTTGATGGTGGCCACGACCAGGAGCCTAGAATAGAACCGGCCAGAAAAGAACGTTTTTTGAACACTTAACCACGTTCCATCCACTGTGCTAGTTGTTTTTACTTATAACATCTTTACGTTATTTAATAAGACCCCTTCAAGGAGTTGAGAAAGCCAGAATCTTGGAGAAAAGGAACTCTGGATAGGTTAGCTTTAAAACAACCTGCAAGTTAAAAAAAAAAAAAATGATGGATTTGTTCGAAACAGTTTTATGCAAATGGAGCTGAAAGGAACGAGAGGCACCATTGATGGAAGTGTTCCAGGAGGTCTCTGGACTCACAGTAAGTAGCCCGTGAGCTGTATAAGGGTAGGAATCCCATATGTTTGGGTTATCCTTGTCCAGTGCTGACCGGATGACAGGTGCTCGATACAGGGTTTGATGGCTGGAGGTACAGTGGCCATTTTGTGACTCTAAGGAAAAGAAAGAGAATTTCAAGAAAGGTGACCCAAAGCCTTGACACCAATGAACTGCTAAATTAACCCACACTGGGGTGACCAACCTTCAGACTTCTTGCTCTATGGCATAAGTAAATGCCCTTGGTTTTAAAAGTTGTTTCTCTTAATTTTTTGAAACTCATAGCCAGAATCATCTAACTGGCCCTGTCACTAAGGATGAGCTGGGGTTTTACTTCTGTCCCTCAACTGGGTCATCAATACTGTGCTCTTTAATAGAGCCACACCTTGGAAGACTAATGGCAGGTACCTATTTCTTAAGGCTAAACTATAAAATTTGCTGGGACCCTTGAGTTGCTTCCCCCACTGTTAAACAAACGCAAGCATTTCATGGGAGGGTTGGATTCCCGGCAGTGCGGGTGGCAGAGAACAAGCCTGGCAGTTTGGTGTTTGATTTGTCAGGGTGCCACGTGGAACCTGGTGCCAGGGCCATGTTATTTGATCCAAGCCATCTCCCTGACCCGCCCACTGCCAGGCCTCATGGCAGGCCAGCACTTCAGAAGCATAGTTTGCATTCTTCCCTCTCCTGGAGAATTTTATGAAGAAAGACACCTGAACCAGTCCATTGCACACTTTCCCTTTCTTTTCGTCTGTTGGATCTGTCGTCTCTACAACCTGAACTGAGGGTTAGGGTCAGGGGAGAGCCTCAGTGGATTCGGAAACTTTAGCGACCTTCCACTGGAGAAAACCATGATGTGGGTGCATAACTGCTTGGGTGAGCTGTTCAGATTGTGGATGACCTTGATGTGTGTACCTCTGCATTTCATGGAGATGCAACAAACCTACTGCTCTTCCTCAAACACGTTGTCCTGACATGGGGCGGCATTCCATGTGTGGTGACCCAAAGTAGGGGGCATAAAGTAATCAGTGAGATGTACCGTAGCTTGACTTCCGGGAAAAGCAGGTGTCTTCTTACTGTCGGGTAAGTGGGGGCTGCATTTTCATCTCATTCTCTCAGAGGAGGAACTCGTCCTGCCCCGTCTCTGTCAATGGCTCAGGGTCTGAAGGTCATCAGCTTGTGCAGAGCAGAGAGGCAGAGAGTGCCGGTGGGAGAGACGGGAGCTACAGCACCCCCAGGCGCAGCCTGGCTGGGAGAGGCAAGCTTTAGGAAAGCAAAGTCTCAACATCTTCCCCAGGAATTGGCTGATAAAGGGTCGGGTGGAGTTACAGTCGGTACCTTGGAGCAGAAGCCCATCCACACTGAACAGTCTGAGACAACCGCTCTTCCTTCATCCATTATCAGTGATCACGAGCTTTGGGGGGATTATGAGCTGGGGGACCTCTTTGGAGCCTTCTGTACGTCCTCTCTGCCTCACCGACATAATGTTGTACACTCGAGTTTGGAGTCCCTGATTCAATGTTGGCCCAGCTGACAGTCATCTACCCTTTTGTCTGGATAGAATCCCAAGACCCAGGTCCCCTTTGGCTACGGCTGCATTTCACTATTTCAACATCTGCATCATGTTGACCTAATCTGCATCATATTGACCTACCGCGTAGTATTTAAGTTTTTCTTTCTCTTTCTTTCTTTTTTTTTTTTTTTTTTGAGACAGAGTCTCACTTTGTTGCCTTTGGTAGAGTGCTGTGACGTCACAGCTCACAGTAACCACAAACTCCTGGACTTAAGCGATTCTGTTGCTTCAGCCTCCCAGACAGCTGGGACTACAGGCACCTGCCACCACACCCAGCTATTTTTTATTGCAGTTGTCATTGTTGTTGAGCTGGCCCGGGCTGGGTTCGAACTTGCCAGCCTCACTGCACGTGGCTGACACCGTAACCATTGTGCTATGGGCACCAAGCCATATTTTTTAAGATTTGTTTCAAAACAATGTGAAGCTTCCAGAAAAACTGCAAATATAGTAGGAAAACAATATTTGTTTAATGAGCCATTGGGGAGTCCATTGCCAACGCCGGCTGCATCTCTGCCTCTTCATCCTGCACAGACTCCAGTCTCCCTTGCTGGGCCTTTCCTGGCGTGTGGGCCTTTCTCAGTGTCTGGGCCTAACACTAGTCCTTGGGTGCCTGTGGCTTGTCTAGCCCTCCCAACGTGGACAATTCCACTACTGGCTTCTGATGTCTTGTGTTCAGGAAGGGAAAAGAGGGATAGAGAAAAGTCTACCTGGTCTCTGCTGTGAGTTCAGTGCTGAGTGAATGGAACCATGGAAGCAGCGTGGTCGGTGGGATCTATTTTAATGGGGCTTAGTTATGTGGACTGTGCTCTGTCCCCACTCCTCCCTTCTCACGCCCTTCTGACTACCCCGTTCTTTCTCCCCAAGTCACAGTGTGAATGCCCGAGGATCTTCTATCCTATTGCCAGGACTTGCTTCTCATCTTTGCTCACTGCCCACTGGGATTTGGGTCCAGAGCATCTCCTTCGGTGGCAGGGAGAGGAAGCTAAATCCCCAGGGGCAGAGGGCACCCCTCATCCTAGGCAGAGTGTCCCTGCACCCTCAGTTCCTCCATGTCACTTCCACAGGCCAGGTCCCCTGCTCCTCATCCACCCTTTTCCCCTGGGAGGCCCCTGTCCTTCTTCTGTTACAAAATTCCCAGGAGTCATAAGGTGATGGGGAAAGCCAAGGCCACACCTGTCACGGGGCCACCCTCCTTGTTCTCCCTGAGCCTAGACTCATCCTGACAATCTCCTGAGGTTGGAGAAAGGGTCAGGCCTATTGCCCTGTGCACTGAGGACAGCCCCTCTGCTACCACTAGAGATTTGGGAATAGCTTGTGAAAGCAAAGGACCTTCTAATTCTGCCACCAGAGCTATTTCTTCTTTGTGACACCATGTGCCATGGCTTGCCCATCACTCCCAGGCATGGCCACCATTGCCTCTCTGTGACAGACTGTGTTTCCAGGTCTCTTGTCTGTATGGCTATTTGGTAGATTTTGGGGAAGGAGACAGTGGAGGTGCCACCATGGGTAAGGAGTAGGCAGGAGGGACACAGAAAGAGGGATCCAGGAGTGCCAAAGAAAATCCAGCTATTTTGCCCTAATGGGTGAAGGGACAGAGGACAGAGTTGTGTCTCCCCAGGTCTCCTGTTTGGCTGGAGCTTGGCATAGGAAGATAGGGACAGCCAGCTTTCTTCTCTGAGTCATGGAGAGGAACAACATGGCTCCTTGGGGGCTTCTGAACCCCAGAGCCAGAGGACTCAAAGACATCCTGCAGGGAAGGGCAGGACATCGATGTTTCCAACTCCTCTGCATCGCATCCCTCCCCTGCTCCAAGATTCTTGAACGATGTGAATCCTTCCCCAGAGAACACAGTGGCCTGGTCATAACTTGTTAAATACCGTAATTAAAATAGTTCTCTTATTAACTTCATGATAACGCTTTTTTTCCCCTCCTTCTCTGAAATTACATGTTAGCATTTTGTTAATTAAATTTCCAGTTCCAACAGAACTGCCACGGGGCTTACAGGGGGCCCTCCTCCTGTGGCAGGAAGGCAGCTGAGCAGGTCATACTGGTCCTCATCTTTTCTGGGGCCAGATGCCTCTTCTACTGGGAGACGGCTGAGAGATGGAAACTGAAGCACTTTAAAGCTACATGAGGTAGCCAGGCCATAAAAATAAAGGATCCCAGTTAAATTTGAATTTCAGATTAAAAAACACATTTTTTAAAAAAATATAAGCGTCTTCCAAAGATTGCATGAGAGATATTCATACCCTACCATTTTTCTGACATTCAAACTTAGTGGGTGTTTTGTATTTTCTCAGGCAACACCACATCTAGTCTAACCATGGCTTACAGCTCCAGAGAAGATGGTTTCAACTCTCTTCTTCAGTGTATTATGGTTTATTAATTACTGGGGCTTGTTTTTATTGTTTTGGTCAGCCCTTCATTCTCATAATCTCAAAAGATCTTACAGTTATGTGTTTTATTAATGCTGATATGATGACTTACGTGTCTCTATCATCTTCTTAATCATTTACATAGCGTCTACAGTAGCATCTGCCTTGCAAAAGGTGAGAGTTATGAAGGTTGACAAGACATAGCCTTGACCTCCAGAAGTCATTGTTTACAGCAGGGGTCTTATGGCTCCAGCCTGCCTTCTGACTTTGCAAATAAAACTTTATTGGTACACAGCCACACTCATTCATTTACTATTACTTAAGATTCTTTCATCTCCAGAGGCTGAGCAGGGTGGTTGTGACAGAGACTATGTGCTCTGCAAACCTGAAATATTTACTCTTAACAAAGAGTTAACAGAAAGTTAACTGGCCTTAACAGAAAGTTTGCTGACCCCTGACCTACAAGAAGAACTGGTCAACAACGTGAACAATATCCGGAGAGAGAATGTGGCAAGCAAAGCATATGGGAAGCAGAAAGAAGAGGGTTCCTGATCCTGTTTCTTCACTGCCCTAAGAATGTACCAGAGCTGACAGTGGAAATGACAGCGCAGATGAGGGTTAAAGGATTTGTCAAAAATTGGGCAGTGAGGGGTGCTCATATCCTAAGTGGAAGAAATACGTGTGCACAGGCATAAGGGTGCTTTGGGGCTGTGTCTTCAGGACATGGAAAGGAGCAAAGGATGGGGAGATATTGCATCTTGAGGGGCTCAGGATGTCAGGTATTTACCTGCATTCGTTTACATAGCACACATTCTAGGTCTTGAAGTTGCAATTAGAATCCATGTTTTATACAGGAGTAACCGAAGTCTCAGAGGGTTTAATTCAATTGTCTGAAGTCCCAAAGAAGGCAGCAAAGCAGCAGGGTTGGGGTACTCACTAGGGGTGGGCCCACTTTAAAGTCTATGTTCTCAGCATCCTCCATGCTGTGCTGCCCTGTATGTCGTGCCCCCCCCCCCAACGTGAGTCACGAACCAAGGGTTTCTGGAGGACCAGGGGCAGAGCTCATACCAGAGCAGTGGTTCTCCACCAGGGATGAGTTTCCCCTCAGAGCAACATTGGGCAATATCTGAAGATATTTTCGGTTGTCACAGCTTTAGGAGAGGTGCGACTAGCATCTAGAGGGTAGAGGCCAGAGAGCCAGTCTGCTGCTAAACACCCTCAGGTGCATAGGAGGGTCCCCACAGCACGAGAGGAGCCATCCTAAATGTCAGTAGCACCTTGATGAGAAACCTTGCTGGGCATCCCTGGGTCCAGCACATGGCCAACAGAGGGGCACATGGTAAATATTTGTTAACTTCAAAAAAAAATTTTTTTTTTTTAAAGTGTGTTTGGGGAATGAGGAAAAGTGTCACTGGCAAGTAGGCTGCAGTGGGAGAAGATGATGCAGGAACAGAATTGCAGGCGTGCAAGATCTGACATACATGAGTTGCAATTTATTCTAAAGGCCTAGGGAGTGTCGGGGAGGCATTTTAGTCTGAGTGACATCATAGGGAGTATTTGCTGGAGTGTTACACTGACTGTACATCGAGAGGAGGTTTACGTAAGGAGAACTACCAGGTGGCCTCAACTAAGGCAAGGACAGTGGCAAGATTGAAGCGGAAACCATTTTGTAAGAAGTTAGAAGTTAGGCTCACCAGGCTTTGGGTGTGTGAGGCCAGAGGAAGGGTCACGAAGGTATTTGTTTGAGCAGTTGCAATACTGACTGAGGTAAGGACACAGGAGGAGGACAGACCAGGTGTGTGTGCATGGGTGGGGCGTGTAGGTGGGAACTATGCTGATATTGGATTTGCCAATTGGGAGGTGGCTACAGGATTCCCTGTTCCCGTGTGGCAGTTTCTAGTAAGCCACTGGGAATTTGAGTGAGTCGGGAACTTGGGAAATAAGGCTGAAATAAAAATGTTAGTTTGTGTGAGTATATTTTTGCCATTTGTGTTTATTCTTTTTTATGTATAATAATTTTGTCCATTCTCCTCACCAGGCCATTAGTTCCCACGCCAGAGATGGCAGATTACGAGCTCAGACAGGACTGGGTTTGGATTTTGACTCGACTGTGTTCTAGCTGTTTATTAGGATGTTAATTTGCTTCTCTGAGTAAAAAGATTCCTCATCGGTAAAATGAGGGGTGATATTAGCTATGTTAAGTGGCTGTGATAAAGACTAGGTGAAATTTTGGATGAAAGCATATGGGATGCCTTCAGTAAAGGGAGCATTGGTTCCTTTGGCATTTTCCTCTCCAAACCCAGCGCACACGCAGCCTAATGTAAGATTTTGTAAAGCTTGATGTTGTCTCTGGAAACCAGTCATCTTTCCCTATTAACCAAAACAACAACAACAACAACAAACCTCATTGTGAAAACTCATCAAGCTTTATATGTTTTGTGCACTCTTTTTCTGTATGAATGCTATGTTTTAATTAAAACTCAAAATGAAGAAACTGAGTCACAAGCAAGATGAAAGAGGAAAGTTACTAATCACATCTTCCCCATGTCCAAGGGCAATGGACTATTATCAAAAATCCCCTTTGAAGATTGACTTCAATCTTAGCTTTTTCTTCAGGCAAGCTGGTCTCTCATGATATTTTATGTCTCTATTTGAACATCAAAGGCCAGAGAGAATAAGTAAGTGGTGACCCATCGGGACCTCTCTCAGATAATGGAATTTCCTCAGTGTATCAAAATATTGTTATTGTTTTGTTGCCCTGGTCATTGAGCGATGAGATGGCCAGTTTTGTACACTGGCTGGATCAATAGAATTGCCATCATTCAAAGTCAATTTATGACTGATTGAGGGAAAATAAATGCAACATATGTGATAAAAACCTTGTATCCAGAATTCATAAAGGATTCTTATAATTAGATAAGAAGGAAAGCAACTCAATAAAGAATAGATAAAACATCCATCAAAGAAAATACAGAGACTGCCAAAAAATGTATGCACATTGTAAGAAAGGAAGTATTAGATTTGCAATACTCTCAATACGTTTGACTTCTGCTATCACCAGAGATGCTCAACGTGACTTGTATTCATCTTTTGTTATTGGTACATATTATTACAGTTTTTTTTGGAACAATTTTTTATTTTTATTTATTTTATTATTGTTGGGGATTCACTGAGGGTATAAGAAACCAGGTTACACTGATTGCATTTGTTACGTAAAGTCCCTCTTACAATTGTGCCTTGCCCCCAAAAGGTGTGTCACACACCAAGACCCCACCCCCCTACACTCTTCCCTCTCTCTGCTCTTCCTTTCCCCACCCCTCCCTCCTTCTTTCTCTTTCTGCTCTCCCCTTCCCCCACCTCCACCATGTCATTAATTGTCCTCATGTCAAAATTGAGTACATAGGATTCATGCTTCTCCATTTTTGTGAAGCTTTACTAAGAATAATGTGTTAGACTTCCATCCAGGTTAATACAAAGGCCGTAAAGTCTCCATTTTTAATGGCTGAATAGTATTCCATGGCATACATATACCACAGCTTGTTAATTCATTCCTGGGTGGGTGGGCATTTAGGCTGTTTCCACATTTTGGCAATTGCAAATTGAGCTGTGATAAACAGTCTAGTGCAAGTGTCCTTGTGATAAAAGGATTTTTTTCCTTCTGGGTAGATGCCCAGTAATGGGATTGCAGGATCAAATGGGAGGTCTAGCTCGAGTTCTTTGAGGGTTCTCCATACTTCCTTCCAAAAAGGTTGTATTAGTTTGTAGTCCCACCAGCAGTGTAAAAGTGTTCCCTTCTCTTCACATCCATGCCAGCATCTGCAATTTTGAGATTTTGTGATATGGGCCATTCTTGCTGGGGTTAGATGGTATCTCAAGGTGGATTTGACTTGCATTTCTCTAATAATTAGGGATGATGAGCATTTTTTCATATGTTTATTAGCCTGTCTTCTTTAGAGAAGGTTCTAGTCATGTCTCTTGCCCCTTGATATATGGGATTGTTGGCTTTTTTTCATGTGGATTAATCTGAGTTCTCTATAGATCCTAGTTACCAAGCTTTTGTCTGATTCAAAATATGCAAATATCCTTTTGCATTGTATAGGTTGTCTATTTGCTTTAGTTGTTGTCTCCTTAGCTGTACAGAAGCTTTTCAGTTTAATAAAGTCTCGTTTGTTTATTTTTGTTGTTGCAATTGCCACAGCAATCTTCATGAGGTCTTTCCACAGGCTTATATCTTCCAGTGTTTTTCCTGTGCTTTCTTTGAGGATTTTTATTGTTTCATGCCTTAAATTTAAGACCTTTATCCATCTTGAATCAATTTTTGTGAGCGGAGAAAGGTGTGGGTCCAGTTTCAGTCATTTACATGTGGATATCCAGTCTTCCAGCACCATTTATTTATTTATTTATTTATTT